>NC_133347.1:32837084-33163751 GCF_030506205.2 Paramisgurnus dabryanus
ACTCCTCAACTTGGCTCATCTTTGTTTTCACCGTCACAAACTGAAATACTTATGACGCAGTTTTTTTTACCTGACGGGAGGGGTTCTGGTGGACCAATCACAGCGCTTGCGGTCCGCGTAGATCTGACGCGCTTTAAAAAAATTTGCGAGGTGCACGTCAGGCTACGCAGAGCTACGCACAGGCTACGGATAGCCTACGCCGTAGCTACAGCGTAGAACCTACGCACGACTTTAAATCGCCCTTTAGCCACAGAACTCGCGCCTTCCAGTAAAAACAGCCAATCATTGAAGACTTATGATTTTCTGGGGAAGGAGCTGTTAAAAGTGCAAGCCAAAAATAAAAATTCCCCAAAAATAAAAATTCTGTAATCATTTACTCTCATGTTGTTACAAACCTGTTTAAATTTCTTTGTTCTGATGAACACAATGAAAGATATTTTGAGAAATGTTTGTAACCAAACCGTTCATGGACCCCATTCACTTCCATAGTTGAAAAAAAGAATACAGATACAGTGTTTCCCACATCATTTTGAGAGACTGTGGTGGCCGCGGTGATGACGTCACACGCCGATTAGCATATATGTGACATCATTGCGTCGTGTTTTACTTTTTGATCTGTCACATTATATTGCATTTTAACCCAACTGAATGCTATTTTTACATATTATTTGTTCTGTTGTCTATAAAATAGTGACTAAACACAACCCAGTAACGACCCATAACCCAATAACTACTTGTTTAATCCAATCAGCGCTTTCTTTAACTGCTGCTAAAAAACGCGCCCTCATCTGACAGAATCATCATACATTTACATTGAGGCTGTACTGATGTTGCTCTTCTCATCAGTGTTGTTGCATTATGAGCGCTTTTTTATTTTAAATACGAGTGGTAGTTTTATTGCATAACACGTATAGCACAGACAATTTGTTGCAAATTCAGAAATATGAGAGAATACACGGTTGCTGTTACTACAGAACACCTGCACGGGCATACCGCATCATAGGTAGGGAGAGAGCTCGGACACAGACTCATATCAGAACGAGTATGTGTGGTAATGCTAACCTTTTGTTAAGTCACTCATGATGAACTTGATCAGCCATCTTCTCTGTCAGTAACATCCGTGACAGTTGACGTTTACGCGAAAAAGAAAGTACACGGAGGAACGCGGAAATGTAAATGGGAACCATGAAAAAACTATTTGTGGTGGCCAGTGTTGATTATTTGGTGGCCCGCCACAGATAAATCAATGTATGGGAAACACTGACACAACAATCAGTACTGCAGAGCCAAACAGAGCCACATAAAGCATTCAGTGTGCCTGTCTGTTTCTGAAGTTACAGCAGTGGCGAAGTGGCAATTGGTCTTTGGGACTTTTCCCGGTAGGCGGGTAGTGTTTTAAGGCCGCGAGGGCCGGTCTGATAGTAGCCGGGCTTTCAGTCTTTTGTCATGCACTCCCGCCACACATTGTATTTTTCACGCAGAAAAACTATTTATCATATATTTAATATGCTGCAGCGCCCAAACTGTATCTGGCCGCACCCCTCTCTCTGTCAAGCCTGTCTCCCTCAGAGTTCTAGTCAAGCATGTATGCCACTTATCAGCCAATAAAAAAACAAAGAGGCTACACAATAGCCAATCAGAAAATAGCACTGTTGTATCTGGGTAAGAGTTAACGCAACAACCAATAAAAAAGCATAGCCTTGTTCACCCACAGAGGAATTGAGCCCTGAGCATCACTTTGAGCACAAAGTCTGATCTCCTGTTTTAATGTTACAACAAATGCACAACTTGTTTGACACAAACAATGACAACTAGACTGCTGTTAGAGAATGTTTCCCAGAGAATCAGAATCAGTTTTTCATGAGTGTCTGTAACTTGGCCAACAGTTTTACAGCCTGTTCACTGACAACACCTGTTCAGAACATGTAGTTTAGGCCTTGTTATATTTCGTTATCACACGATGATTGACATTTTGTCACATTAAACATCTCTCTCCAAATAGGCTTTATAATTTTATAAGCACTGCTTTGCAACCAGAAACTGAAACCTGAAACTACAGTAGTAACTGTTGTTGACTTCAAGATCTTTTAAATAATAATTATTACACTTGGTATTTCATGTTGTTGTGTAGTCATTTTATTGTAATTTTAGATTTCAGCATTTGCTTATTTACAGGGAACCATTTTTTTTTCTTTGACCACGGAGGGCTGGTGGTCTACAAAATTTTCTGGTAGATTATTTGGTCCCAGTCCGCCCCTGAGTTCCAGTGCTGTTTTACTGTACACTGCAGACTCAGGATGTGTGAAACAGGTTTAATGATATGTCAGTGTTATTAAAAGCCACTCTTATTAACAGCCTCTCTTATTAACAGCCTGTGTGGACTAAATGAAGTGGATAATTGTGGACCATTGGTCTTCTGGTTCGACTATCTTCATTACCGGTTATTAAAACAGAGAAATTTTACATTTGATTTCTTTGATGTTTAACTGATAACAATTAAAAAAACAAAAGCTTTTGAGTGTTGTCCCGTTGTAAAATTTGTGTTTTGTAAGGGTACACTACCCATTGTATTGTACTGTGATTTGCAGTGAAATTTTCTTTATTGCAATCCAGTGGCTTTACCAGCAGAGGTCATCATCTCCTAAAAATAAATAGGATTGATCTTTCTTTTGCCCTTTACAATTCCAGCAGTTTCATAGTCATTCTACACTCACCTAAAGGATTATTATGAACACCATACTAATACTGTGTTTGACCCCCTTCAGAACTGTCTTAATTCTACGTGGCATTGATTTAACAAGGTGCTAAAAGCATTCTTTAAAAATGTTGGCCCATATTGATAGGATAGCATCTTGCAGTTGATGGAGTTTTGTGGGATGCACATCCAGGGCACGAAGCTCCTTTTCCACCACATCCCAAAGTTGCTCTATTGGGTTGAGATCTGGTGACTGTGGGACCCATTTTAGTACAGTGAACTCATTGTCAGTGGTGTAGTCTACGTGATACGCAGGTATACGCCGTATACCCACTAGAAATGGTCAAGGATTTCCGTATACCCACTAAAAATAGCGCGAGGATGCGTAACAGCATGGTTTTGTGACATTTTTAAACTTTTAGTCATAATATAGATGTGAAGCACTGTCCATTAGCATGCTACACTTGCTACTTTAGCGGGTTGAAATACATATTAGGCTATATACTTCCTGCCGAACTGCGCGATCCGATCGGCGTATGAATTTCTATGAAATCAAATTACTATAGTGACGCGAAAGTGACTGGGGAGCAGACTGGTGTGGTTCCACAGGCGAGTGACAGCAAAGCACGCGAGAGCGACTCCAGATATCACATGGAGAAATCTGCTTTGAATCGCTTTCGCGGTACTTTGACATCACCAAGAGGTCTGCTTAGCGCCAAATGAAGTCGAACCTGCAGTGTAGCTGCTCACGCGACACTGTAAACAAGTCCATGTGGAGAAGTGAACGAGTGAAGCAGTGCTGCAACATAAAATCCATAGAGTTTACAACGCACATGTGAGTACAACATTTAAATCATCAGTCCAGTTTATTACTTTATCTGGAGGTAAGGCTCTAAATGCAATAAAATAAGCCCGTGATAATATCCTGATGGTTTTTAGCTGCCTTCAGTTCCTCTGCATGTTTGCTTGTGCTTCGAAGCAAAGACAGTGTTAAACTTTCCTTCTCTGTGTTCATCTATATATATATGTGTTCAAGATCATCTTGACAAGATGTATATGATCTTAAACTTCTGTGAGGAAATTCATGTCAATTTTTCTCCTTCAATGCATGTGTTTGCCACAGATTGAAGATTGTAAACAGTTTATTTAATTTTAATTAACAGTTAAGTAACTTTTGTTCCTGAGTTAGATGTTGATTAACACTAAACCAGTCTAAAAATCAGTCCAGTTTCCCCAGCTGTAAACCCATTTGCTCTAAAGTCTTTTTTTTTCTTATAATAAACTGACATGTTGAGAACACATTCAGTTTATGTGTTTATGAGTACACTTTCAGAATGCTCTTAGTTACATGAATATCTATACTGTATGCATCTGTGAGTGTGGTGGTGCTTATGAGGTGTCACGCTAGGACGAGTAAGCATAAGGGTGAGAGGGAAAAATCACAGTATACTCACTACAAAAATCTAGACTACACCACTGCTCATTGTCATGTTCAAGAAACCAATTTGAATTGATTCAAGCTTTGTGACATGGTGTATTATCCTGCTGGAAGTAGCCATCAGAGGATGGGTACACGGTGGTCATAAAGAGATGGACATGGTCAGAAACAATGCTCAGGAAGGCTGTGGCATTTAAACGATGCTCAATTAGCACTAAGGGGCCCAAAGTGTCCCAAGAAAACATCCCCCACACCATTACACCACCAGCCTGCACAGTGGTAATAAGGCATGATGGATCCATGTTCTCCTTCTGTTTACGCCAAATTCTGACTCTACCATCTGAATGTCTTAACAGAAATCGAGACTCTTCAGACCATGCAACATTTTCCCAGTCTTCAACTGTTCAATTTTGGTGAGCTTGTTCAAATTGTAGCCTCTTTTTCTTATTTGTAGTGGAGATGAGTGGTACCCGGTGGGGTCTTCTGCTGTTGTAGCTCATCCGCCTCAAGGTTGTGCGTGTTGTGGCTACACAAATGCTTTGCTGCATACCTCGGTTGTAACGAGTGGTTATTTCAGTCAGAGTTGCTCTTCAATCAGCTTGAATCATTCGGCCCGTTCTCCTTTGACCACTAGCATCAACGTGGCATTTTCGCCTACAGGACTGCCGCATACTGGATGTTTTTCCCTTTTCACACCATTCTTTGTGAACCCTAGAAATAGTTGTGTGTGAAATCCCAGTAACTAAGCAGATTGTGAAATACTCAGACCGGCCCGTCTGGCACCAACAACCATGCCACGCTCAAAATACTTAAATCAGCTTTCTTTCCCATTCTGACATTCAGTTTGGAGTCCAGGAGATTGTCTTGAGCAGGACCACACCCCTAAATGCATTGAAGCAACTGCCATGTGATTGGTTGATTAGATAATTGCATTAATGAGAAACTGAACAGGTGTTCCTAATAATCCTTTAGGTGAGTGTAGATCAGTGTAACTAGTTTCCTCAAACTAGTTTCTTTTAATAACTAATTAAAATTGAAGTGATGCTCGAGAAAACAAACACTTCCAGAATATAAATTTGAGATTTTATTTATTTGAATAGTGTAATGTGTAATATAAATACAATTAATCCTGGAGCTGAAAATCATATTCCAATACATGTCATCATTGCAAAAATATACTTTAATATTTCATACCCCCACATATTTCATATATTCCATAAGTTTCACCTGCTACCGGCAGAGGTGCTAGTAAACGCATCTGTGGGATGTATTTGGGAGAATAGACAAAGGACCTAAACAGTTGTATGGGTTGGAGGATTGGTTGTAAATGCGCTGATATATGCACAAACATATTCAAGGCAGCTGTTATTGAGAAAGGGTTTAAAACAGTAGGATTCATATCTTAGTGTTTCACAAGTTCAGACTTACAAATAAGACATAATTAATTATATGGGTATTTGGCATGCTTTGCGAGAGGAGGGCTCTGAGCTCAATATTAGGCCCAACACCAGAACACCCCTGTATTCAGGTTAGGAAGTAACTAGGTGGGTGTGATGAGACGGGGTGGTTGAAGGATGCTAAGAACTGTGGAGGAACATGTGTGAGTTGACTGCATGTCTATATAGGCTTCCACTTATGCTGATCTGGTCTGGATACTGGTCATCAGTGGCGTGTTTACCATTTTGGGGGCCCTAAGCAAAGTCCAAGGACCTGGGGCCCCCCATGCCCCAACATTAAGAAAAAAATTATTGGTTTAAAAATACAAATAGTGCCCATTGTCTTATTCAAAAGAATAAAGAATCATTATCTGTCAAAAACATAAAGGTCTTGGTTTTACCGCAGTGGTTTCCAAACTTTTTCCAAAAGGCCTCCCTTTTGTACAGAAATATATTTTTAAGCCTATCTCAGATATATCCTTTGCTGGCAAATTCCTTATAGGATGTATTTAAAATGATGTAATTAATACAGTACTGCAACTTCAGTGTGTGATCTTACCACGCAGACTTTTTATAACTCTGCAATCATTAAATAAAAAATCATTAAATAAGTTAACCGCTTGTGGACAGTAGGGGGCCCCCCAAGCCCGTGGGGCCCCAAGCAATTGCATGGTTTGCGTGGTGGGTAAACACGCCACTGCTAGGCATAATTACAAGATGGTTTGGTGGATTATTTGAATGTGCTCCTCCCGAACTTTTGTTAATGAAACATCATTTTGTGTATCATTTTGTTAATCCCTTGTGCTTGAAGATCACTGATAACATCCAGCAGATTATTCACTTAATTCACACACACACTTTATCAATTTTAAACTGTTGGGATCCCTTCAGAAAACTTCTTCATTGAGGACAAAATAATCATGCCCTTAAACATCCAGTCGTTTTGATGTTTTTATCCATTTCATACAGACACTTTTCCTGACAGGTGTGTTTGACAGAACTTTTCCATGCCTCTGTACTTGTGAAGAAGGAAAGTAATAAAAATGACCCAACAATAATGTGTATATGTATGTTATACTGTACAAATAAATTGGCGTAATCAAACAGAGATTCTTGGTTCTCTTTGAGTTTCCCATTGGCCAGTCTTGCTCTTATAATCATAAGACCATTCATCTGTTCATGTGTCATCATAGTTGAGTGTATAGAAGTTGTATTACCTGTGTATCAAAATAATTTAGTGTCTGTTTTACAATTCATATCCATACATAAATAACACTTCATTGTGTCTTAATCAGGTGGTGAGCTTTGCAAGCTTGAAGTTTGATCGCTCCTATAGCTGGATGGTCCTGTGTGTCCTCTGGTGCTCTATAGCACAATCCATCCTGCTCCCAATGTTCCTGTGGGCTTGTGATCGCTACAGGGCAGACGTCAAGTTGGTCTGGGAGAAATGCGTGGCCATCATGTCCAACGATGATGTGGATGAAGGTACAGACCCTTAGGCTTCCTTTGCCATTTTAAAACAGCTTGAAACATGCTATAGTATTGTACTACGTATAGCTTATACTAGACGGTACACACAACAGTATATGTTTCAACTTTTTGCTTCTCAGCTAATATTTTGTTACAGCTCTGTAGTAGAATTAAGCGTGCAACATTGCTCAATAGAAGTTTGAAAAGCTGAAATAAAAATTAGACATGGGTGCATTGAGCAAATGACCCCTGCTTGTAAAATGCTAGTACGCTAAATACTAATTGGCTTATATAGTATGATAGTATGCCAAGTCTCAGAGTTTGGCTACACATTTTGGTTTTTATTTACTTTGTACTCACACAAATTGTTGAATTCGCATTGGGTGTGTACGCCCCATTAGAGAGAAAAAAAGAAATCAAAAATGTTGAGTAATTGCATATTTCCTATGATACACTACTGTTCAAAGGTTTATAGTCATCTGACTGAAATGTTTTTATTATCTTAAAAAAAATTTCATTAGAAGGCATCAGTGTACACGTTTAAAACAACTTTTAGAGACATAAATATCCTTGGGTGACTTTGGGTGTTTTGAAAAGCGCCTTTAATAAAATATAGTTAAATATTTTTTAGGATGTTTTCACAGAGAGCGTTTGGAGGGCTCAAATGAACTAGGAGAGCAGTTCAGGGGGTATATGTAAACCAAGTGATCTAAGACCGCCCTAAAAGGACCCAAAAGTGAACCGAACTCAGACCACGTCCGGAGGTACGGTTTGCTTTTGGGTTCTTTTGTGGTTCGATTTCTTTTTGATATGTGAAATCAATGAGGTTCAGGTCCACTTTACATGTCGTTTTGACATTGTATCAAAATCAACTGCTTCACAGAAAGTTTTTATTTTTATTTAAAAAATTATTTCACAAGATCCAAGCCGAAGAACAGACATTTAATCTGGAAAGGCAAGTTATTCAATTAAACAATAGCGGACAGAACAGCAGGCTGAATAGATGTCTGTACGTTAAAAGTAATATTATCAGTTATTTAAACGATAAACCATCGCATACAGAACTTACCTGGAAGGTTGAATAGTCTAAATTAACCGAACATACCAACTAGCGTGAAGTTCGCATACTCGTCATTCCTAGGGGTGTTACGATTCTCCAAATCCTCGATTCGGTTACATTTTCGATTCTCGATTTTTACATATTTTTTGAAAGACAAAAATTATATGCAATTATTTATTATTATTATTATAGTTAATTTTATTTATTTATTTATTTTAATATTATTATTAACATTAACATGCACATTGCACAACTCCCATGGGGGTTTTTGGGCTTCACTTAACGCGAAAGCTTGTAGAAAGAGGATTTTTCTTGCACGCACATGGACTTAATGCGCATGTCTTGTACTCCTAGCATCTGAAATAAATCCAGCATCACAAGCAGCTGCGCTTCTTTCTGTCTCACGTGCACGCGCTCTCGCATCTGTCCGAAGTCTAAACATAAACTAAAGTAGTAATCCTTACGTATTTGTTCAGTTTTATGCATTTCATGCGAGCTGAGGCAAACTGTCCCTTTTGTTTAAAATATAACCGGCTGCATCTTTGCGCCTCCCTCACTCGCGCACGTGCAGAGAGCTGCGCTCTGTCCAAAGTCAGATCACTAGTAATCCTGTTTATGATATGCATTTCAAGGAGTTGTAGCAATACATCCCTCGTATTTAAAATATGATAGCGTTCCGCTGGACCTATGTTTTTAAAGGCATCTCTGAGAGTTTTTTTCGCTCACTTGGCAAGCCGACCGGACATAACATGGGGGCGTGGCAGCATCGACGATCCCATTTTTTAATTCGAAGTTCGAAGTTGTGACTTAATTTCGACCGATTTCGATTTAAAAACGATTTTAAAATCATGACACCCTTAGTCATTCCACATTACTGAATCCATTAATTACATAATTACAGAAGCAGCATATGACTGACTCTTGCGGCTGTAGACGGTAATGATGTCTCTTGCCTCATAAATGTCAAAATTAATTCATACTGACTTACAAGGCGCACATGATTGTAAGACGCAGCACCAGCCAAGTTATGAAAAAAACGTGGCTTGTAGACCGAAAAATACGGTAGTTTACTATTATTTTACAAGTATTACTAAGGAATGAGCAGGTGACCCTAAACTTCTTACCAGTGGTGTATCTTTTTTTAAGAGTAAAAACACCTTTCAAATTAGATCCAAAATGTAAATCAGTGATGAATTATTGTGTTTATCATGTGACCTGGATTTGTTAGTTGGATGGATGTTATGTGTGCAAAGGTTTTTCTTGAAATATTCAATATGCATTGCCTATGATACACTTAAAAGACTTCATAAGCAAGTGTCTTTTTGCAGTGTATGAATTTTTATAGTAGTATATGTGTTATCCACGCAAAATTCCCTTGAAGAAAAACTGTGGTTACTGTAAACAAAAATTATTTAAGTCTGTAAATTTTAGCACTACTTTATAATATGTTAATGCAACAAAAGCATATATTTATAAAAATAAATATTAACATACGACGTTTCAGTCATTTACACAGAGTTTCACGTGTAAATCAGTAATTGATTTTCGAGATCAATATAACATAAAAAAAGATGCGGGCTAATCACCACAACAGAGACGTTTTAAGTCTTTCTGATCTCATTTCCACAAAACCCAAGCTAAGATCTTTACTCAAATATAGAGGTGGCACAGAGCAATCTTAATTCAACAATGTAAAGACCGTGGTCTTTTCTGCGTCAGCTCATTGCTTCTCATTGCGTGTTTATGACCTGTTTGTTGCAGATTTGTACCTGCACCACTGGCCAATATGCTATAGTTACTACAGTTATTGTTACTAGAATAAAACTGTGGTATTAGCCATCACTCATGTCATTCTCATTCAGTACCTTAAAAATGAAAGAATCTGCAGGAAAATTATTACTTAAAACAGCAGAAAATGTGTTCACAAAAGTAAATTTCTCCAAGTTAAATTTTAAAAAGACAAGGTCACATGATAAGTTTTCATCACAACCTATTTAGCAAACTGAGGCTGTCAAAATGAGATTGAGATGTTAAATGTTGTGCTTCTGTGATCCCATAAAATATTATCTAGAGATGGATTTTGTGATCATAACTTGACTAGTCCTCTGCTTCTTTCCAGACGGTTTGCCTTGTGTAACACAACTCAGTTGTATGTATAAGGGTTGTTTGTTGTTGTCGTGTCCCACTCGAGTGCATGCTAAGCTGCCTGTGCTACAAGCTATATTTTCATTTTATCATCCTGCTGTGTCGCCATTTTGCCATTTTTTTTTTTTTAGATCAGCATTTCACACTGCCCTACAACTGCATTTAATGATCTACAAAAAAGTTATTGTTTTAGAGAATCCAATTTTAAAAGGTTAGAAAAAATACGTTGCTCTGGATGTGTCAAGAGCTTTTCTCCATTGCCAAATAGCAACAGTCATTCATAATACTCACTACGAAACATTTAAAAAATGTAATGCGGACCCCAAAAATAAAGCTTTAATTGTTTACCCTCCTCCCCTTCGTCCGTCCGTCTGTCTGTCTGTCTGTCTATGTATTTTCAGCACGTTTATTTTTAATCCTGATACATACATACATATATGCTTTCTGCGTTTGCAGAAAACAGCCAGGATGGAGGCATTCATCAGGACTTAATATATGACAGACCATTTGACTATAGCTCCGCAGCTGATATCATGACGGTAGACCGTATTGCCAAGTACGAATTCTCAACCTTAGAAAGGGGGGGCTTCCAGGGTTATCCATTGAGGGACCTTCAGGAAGATAAAATGCACTATTTGCAGGTATATTTCCATTGATTTTATTTTCAGCTTGCTTTATTATTAACTACAAATGTGCATGCTGCCTTGGCCCTCCTCCTCAAAGAGACATTATATGATTATAATATTTCACTGCAGTCGTTTTACATTATCCAACTATCACAATTGCACATAAAAAACAGGTCACACTTTACAATAAGGTTGTATTTGTAAACATTAGTAAATGCATTAGCTAATATGAACAGTAGTTTTTAAAACAATTATTAACTTTGTTAAAGTGATTTAATAAGGCCAATACAGTTATTTGTGTTAGTTCATGGTGCATTAACTAATGTTAACAGTTACAACTTTTGATTAAAAATGTATTAGTAAATGCTGAAATTAACATGAATTAATAAATGCTGTAGAGGTATTGTTCATTGTTTGTTCATGCTAGCTAATGCATTAACTAATGTTACCAAATACAACCTTATTGTAATGTGTTATCAAAAAATAATATGAAAAATATGAGCAACCATAAGCTTTGGTGTCCCTGTAGGCTTGCCGTCACAGACCCATGACTTTTTGGTTAATATGCTAAAGTCATCAAAACAATAAAAGCAATAAACTTTTCCAATACTAACTGACTTGTGGCGCAGTTGATGCGATGCAGTTCAAAAACACAATTATGTTTTTTTCTAAGAGCCTGTGCTACGAGGTATAAAAAATAATAATACCCAAACATCAAGTCGGTTTTAGAGCTGTGTAATGCTCTTCAAACTTTTAACCTTCTTTTGTATTATTACTTCACATACAGCCCATGAGTACCCACTACTAACCTTAACATGTAACCTTTATCTGACCTGACTTATCCATTCATTCATTATTTGTAATAATTGGCTGGCTGTAATGAAAACGTGGGACTTTGTGGTTAAATGTGGAGATTAAGCCATACGTGTGTATTGCCTAGCACTTCCCAAAGCTCTGCTGGACACCCTGCAGTTTCCATTGCTGATTTTATTGTTCAATAAATTGCATGAAACTATTTTTCCTCAGAAAATCAAAAAAGATATATATATATATCATTGTGTTTTAAAAAGATGTTGCATCAAAACACTGATGCTTATTGATAAAGAACTCGAGATCTATGTGCCAAACTAGTTGGCATCATTTGAGTACTGAATCCCAGTTCTTAATGAATGTCACCAGTGTTTTGCATCATTATCATCATCACTGTTAAGTATCAGAAGGTCATCATGATTTTTGGGAAGTACAAGCTGTTATTTCTTGCTTTCAAACCATTAGAGCATTGCAGAAAACAAGAGAAGCAAAGAGCATGAGCTGTTAAATAAACATATCACATAAATAATGATTATTAAAAAGATTAATAGGCCTACTTTTATTTCAGCCTATCCTGAAGTTTGTTAAAGACTAACATATCAGTAAAATAAATACATCAGTGTTTTAATGAAACTACTCTCTGAGCCATGTTGAATTTTATAATAATGCTTTGCTTCCCTCTGCTGGCCAGAGTGCATTCATGAACACGATATGGATGAGACCTGTAGATCGTCTTGCTTGTTTACGCCTGGTATTAAGATATTAGGAAGGTATTTGGTCGACGAGAAAGACCCATGCCCATTCACACCTGGTGTGGCTTTAATCCGTCACTTTTGTCCACTTTTGAACACATCTGATTACTTCGAGGGGATGGTCTATGGGTGAGTCGTTGAAACTGGTGTGGGAGAAATGGCGGGATAAAGTTAATGCACAACTATGCTCGTGCCTAAACACGCTGTGCAACGTCGTTTTGTACATGTTTATGTAAGAGCTTTCTCAGATATTTCTGTTTTTATTTTATTACATTATTTTTTATTGTAGCGCTTTGGGTCTAAGAAAAGCACATTATAAATAAAATGCATTATATTATTATTATTATTATTATTATGATTAATTATCAAAGACTACGCTGAAGTCAGGGCTTATGGCTGCTAGATTATGGGCAACATCATAATCACGATTATTTAACGTGATAACTCTGTGATTTTGAAAACATGCATTTATTTAACTTTTTTTATTAAGTAAGCGTTGCAATATAGGCTCCATGTGTCAAAGCAGTGGTGCTTTTGGAGTGCTTTTACAAACACATTGGTCCAGCAGCACGCAATTTATATTTTAATTGCACAATAATTGTTTTACATCGATAATGTGTTTTTTTTTTTTAGATCAATTTTTAAAAACGTTTAATTGCACAGCCCTACATCGGATCCGATAAACATTGTGCTCGGTACATCACGAATTAGATCAGGGCAGGCGGTCTTTTGTGTCTGTTAGAATAACATCGTCTACACTAAAGCAATCATGTCGAATGAATTTTCGACTACCTCTTAATGGGGTCGAAAGTGGACGAGCTCAAAACTTTTACACCACATTTACACCTGCATTTAGCGTCGTACAACTTGTGATCCGATTGCCCAAAACGCATCTTAATACCAGGTGTGAACAGGACCATAAGCTGCTGTCCCATCCCTGCATTAACCAATACCAGCCGCTTTCGTGCAAGGCTTGTGCTGTACATGCTTTAAATAGTATTTAAATTTCTTTCAAATACTAAAAACCCATTTTTATGTCTTTCCCGTGTAGTCCTCAGAACAATGTGGAATGTGAGTATTTGTAGAATAAGTTATTATTTAAACAACGACAACTTTACCATTTTGTAGGGGGATTTATAATAAAAAATGAATACTAATAGGTTACTACTTTAGAGTGAAATCAGGCCTGTGTTGCCATCACAAGTGTTGTTGTTAACGAGACTAATATTTACTAATATTAGCTATACTGTATATTAGCATCGTGTTGTAGTCTAGCTGTCTAAACTGGAAAGCAGTAATTTGTCCAGTATTGCTCTTTGTAATTGACGGCTCATTATTCTCTGTATTACTAAAGGTGCCGCCTACAAGAAGATACTCCCACGACGAAACCGACATGTGGACCACCGGTCAGATTCCGTCTTACCTGCACCGCTGGGGCTCCACGGAGGACATTATTGGCATCCCGCAGTACAGCTCGCCGCGCCACGAGAGACGTCGAAGCAGTCCGGCAGCTTACCACGATCAGAGCCACGCTCACCGCAAACGGAGACGTTCAGAGGACTCGCATTCGCTCAAGCAGATTCCGCGAGTCGAGCGTTATGAGGACGATTTAAAGTGCTTCAGCCGCGATGAAGTGATCAATTTCATCGATGAGACGCCGTTGGCCAGTCCGATGCGAAGCCCGCGACGCGCATCGGCAATTTCTCTCGTACCCGAGACGTTCGAGCAGCGCGTCGTTTTATTACCGCATTTCCCGCTCACGCATTTTGAGCGCGAGCCTCAAGCGTTGAGACGATACTTTGAGCGCGGCCAGTGTGCCGCACTAACGGAAAACCCTCAGGATTTTTTGAGAAAGTCGAAGGAAGGCGACGAGAGCTCGGGCACGACGGGATTACACGAACACGTGTCAGAGATGGTTACGTCGGATCCGAGCGCGCGGACAGGTGATCAGTCCTGTTCGACACTGAGGACAGCACGGGTGGACGTACCTGGTTGGGCGGATCAGAAGCACCTGTATAAAGGCGAAAACAAGGGAAGCACAAACAATTTTATAAGCTCGCAGTCTGCGTCGTCAGGCTACATAAATTTTCCCACCGAATCTATAGGATCCACAAACTAAAGAACAGTTTTTAAATAGCTCCTGCTATGGTCAATAGTATTCTAACTTTGGTTAAGTGGAATGACTCTTAGAAAATGGGCTCTTGAGCGCGGAGATATGATGATTGATCAAATTGCATATGTGTTTCTGATATAGCACTGTATTGCTTTATTTTGGGTTGATATTCCAGTAAACAGTTGTCTAAGAAACTTTCTAAATCATTTTAGACCCTGCATTTAAAATCCTCAAAGGTCTTAGTTGTGGAAAGGGTCTAAATTTGTTTACACCACATTACCACTCACAGAAGGTATAGCAGACTCATTTTTAGTGTTTTGTTGTTTCTAATGGTGTGGCATGGTTTTAATTATTTTTGTTAAACTAGGCTATTTTGTTATATTGTTTAAATTTGAAAATGGTAAAATTTTGAAAGCACATGGTTCTCCTTGTAAATCCTGTTTTGTTTCAGAAAATGGTTTTAAAAGATTTTCCGTTAAGTGCTTTGTGAAGATTGAAATGGATATCTGTTGTCTGGTGGGCCACAACAAAATGTGAGAATATTTACAAAAACACCCATAACCAGCAGCACATTTAACAAAGCAAGTTGGATATTTTTTTTTGGTACAGTAGAGCTTTATCATTAAAAACTTGTATAATTTGTAATTGTACTATATATACACATTTTCTATACAAATTTCAAATTTTTGTTAATTTGTGTTTAAAAAAAATTGTCAGCATCTTCTTATTAACAGCCAGATGAAATACATGCATATTGACTGGTACTTGATGGCTTGCCTGGGCAGCTTTATATTGGACATGGTTCACATCGTGTAGCGTTTTATGAGATTTTCAGCTGGATTAACCCCCTGCTTCTGGACACACACATATACAATGTAATACACCCTGCAGTGAGGACATCCATAAGAGTCTTCCTTTTTATCATTTCTTTTTTTTTCATGCAGGCTTCTGGAGACAGAGTCAGATGTTACATCATCGGGATGGCTTTAAAATGAATGTGTCTAATGTGACTGGTATTTGGTTAAATATTTTGAGACTAATTTCAAATTGTTTGCAAAGTAAAATGGCCTATCAATTCATTGTATGTAGCATTAAAATTATAAAAAGGAGAAATTTGAGGTGGAAAGTATCACTGTAGCAGTAGCTCAGTTAGTTTTTGGAATAGTTTGAAATACAAGTGCATTTAAACCTGTTTAGATTAAGAATAACTTATTCCATTATAATACATTTTTCAACTGGCTGAAGGTGCATTTGAAAACTGATTGTTGTTATTGTTAAAATTATTTTAATTTTATAGGTTCAAACATTTCCACCTCTGCATACAGCACAGTGTTTCATATTATGTGTCATATAGTGTAATATATCTCTGACTCTTTCCAAATGTTTTTACTCTCTGGTATTTAAACAGAAGGTCATGCAGGTGTTTTGAAGAATCGAACACATACACGTAATACTGTGGATTTTCCTTTCAGTGATCACAGTTTAAAAGTCACGTTTAAAGGATGATGACAAATAAAAATTTACTGTTTAACAGTTTTTAAAAGTTTTTCATTTCTTTTTGTTGAAGGACATTTAAACATAATTTATTATTTTATCAATTAACCATTTTGCTCTTGGCTCTTGTAGCTTGATCTCTTATATTTAAGTTGCATTATTTTTACTAATTTATAATCACTCTGTCTCTGACCACCATTCACCACCTTTAGACCTAAGAGCAAAGGATTATCCATCATTAGAAGTTTGTTTACTTTAAAACAAGATATGTTGAGACATTGGAAGTTGTTGACCACAAAAAAGAGCACAATAGTTGTATAAGCAATCACATATAAAAATGAAAAATATTCAAGTTCAGTTTAGTAAGGAAATTGAAAACATTTTTTCAAGTATACTTTCTGTAGTAACCATATATTAATGCAGTACTATTATATTTGTAAGTGTAAATGTCAATACACCATTTATAATAATTGAAACTATACTGTGGGAAAAGGAATCAACAAAACACCATGTCTAAAAAAATTTAGTTTTACAAGAGAATTCTCGACAAATCAAAGTAGCAAGTGCATTCGAACTTACCAAACATCCAAAGCATATTTAGAATAATAATTGATTAATTATATACGAATTATACCAGGGGTGGGGAACCCTGGTCCTGGAGGGCCACTGTCCTGCAGAGTTTAGTTCCAACCCTTATTAAACACACCTGAAAAATCAAATAAAAGTCTTCAGGATTAATTGGAAATGAAATTCAGGAGTGTTTGATTAGGGTTGGAACTAAACTCTGCAGGCCAGTGGCCCTCCAGGACCCAGGGTTCCCCACTCCTGAATTATACTTATGTCAAACTAACTAAATAAATTTATGTATGTATGTGTGTATATATATATATATAAGCTATGATATATACAGTAAGAGCAAGATACAATTCCTCAGACCGCCATGTTGGTCACTTCCTATGGGCGGTGTACTTCTCAGCACGGCTCAGCTGCAAAGTACAGGTCTCCAGTCTGTACTGATTTTATAATCTGTGCGGTCTGTGCTCTTCTTATGTTAAACTGACAAGGCACATTTTTTTTTGTCAAATCAACTCAATTGAATAGAGAATTTTAGAGAAATTCAGAACATCAAACATTTTAATCTGATAAAGATAAGAGGATTGAAGCAGATCTCATATGTTAACCTACTACAATTATTTATTTATTCGGTAACACTTTACAGTAATGTTGTATTTGTTAACATTGCTTAATGCATTAGCTAACATTAACTAAAAATAAACTAATAGAGCATTAATTATTCTAACTTCATTATAATTTCCCCATTTTGTAATGAAAAGTCAAAACTGTTAAAAAGGTCTAAATGCTAAAAACTACACCGTTCATTGTAAATGTTGTTCATGTTAGCTAATGCATTTACTAATGTTAACAAATTAAGAGTTTCGTTGCAAAACGAGATAACTCCGTTTTTGTAATTTTTCAGAAATCTCGTTTTTTGGTTGTGCATTCCAATTAATATCAATTCAACTGCAGTTGGTGTGTTTGGATGTAAACCTTCATAACTTAAAAAATACAGCTAAGTATCACCATAAAACAAAATAAAAAAATAATAATAAACATGTTTTGACCAAAATGTTAAAAACGGAGTTATCTCCTTTTGCAACGAAACTCTTCAAATACAACCTCACTGTAAAGTGTTACAGATTATTTCTTTGTTAACTTACATTTACAGCTTTCTTGTGAATTTGATTTAATCATTACCAAGATCATAACATCTGAATTCTGCACTGCAATTATTCTTGCTGTAACAATTTACAATAAGGGCTCTTACATTAACATTACTCAATGCATTAGCTAATGGAATTATTAATTTACCATAAACTAATGCTAACAGTTATTGTTGATTTTTTTTTATTATGCATTCTTGTTTTGAAATATTGCCACATATGCTTATCAAAGATACCAATATAAAGTTAAACTTAATTTCTGGTATTATTTTTGTACTGTCTGTCGTGTAAATTCATTGCTTTACCAACATATTTATGTACAACAGCGTATTAATATAGTTTGTAGTAATAGTTTCTGAAATAAAGTAGGGAAGGTACAAATTCGTAAGTGTTAAGGCTTTTCGGTAATTTATGAACGGTTTTACGTGTTACTTAACGATGCTTTTGAAAGTAAAGTAGAGATTTAAACTGACACCTAAAACTCAATTTACAGACTTTTCTGTGGGTGAATACATTTGTAAAAAAGGGCACATTTAATCATTTTTTTTATTATTAAAATAAAAATTTGCGATAACTATACAAAAATAAGATCTACATATACAGTGCATGAAAAAATAGAAATTATTAACATATTCTTAACATTCAGTATTAACATTTTACCATGGCCGCCAATAATTCTGTTTCAATACCCCAAAATGTTGCTGATCAACATTAGCATTTTTAAGGCTGACGTGTCTGGTTTTCTTTATCTTGGATCTAGGGGTCTCAACCTGTGCGAAGGATATTTTCTCTGCATCGCAAATCCCCATCCTCTTTGGCGAATATCTGTCTAAATGTAGCTGAATATTGTGCAAAGGAGCGTTTGTTTGGCGCGATTGACGCTGTACGTTTGACGCGTCGCTCTCCGCGGTACTGAAATGATGAACTCTGGATTCTGTAAGTCCGTTCGTAAGACTGGCCAGGATCGACTGTGATTCCCGGTCTGTGTCCGACATGATAAGATATTGACTGACACCAGCAAGACAACTTCTGTAGCCAGCTTGATATTCAGGAGTGTCACAGTATATGGAGGTTCCTGTATTGACAGAAATTCACATTTAGTATGTGCAAGTGTTTTCCAATCATTCATGAATAATAATAAAATAAGTCACTGTCGTTCAAAACCTTGGACACCTTTTTTAATTTCTAGATATTATTTATGTCTCATTTTGTTTTGATGGTCCCATTTAGACGTTCTGTTGACTAATTCTGCATGTATTAGTTGAGTAATGTGTTTAGCAGAGTAAGTTGACGTAGTCAGAAAAAAAATGTCTATTAAGGGATCATCACAAAAAAGTGTTTCAAGTATTTAAGCATAAGCCATTTAGGTCAAAAGATATTGAATATCATGAAAAACATAAATTCAGCAAAATGTGTCCAAACTCTTGAAGGTGTGTAATAAGAATGAAGATTATTTTTAGTGCGACACAAACCTCTCCCTGTGTTTTGCAGATATTTCAGATGCTTCACAGTCAGTTCCAAAATATCAGCCTTTTCCAATTTTCGTTTGCGTATCTAAACAATACAACACACATGTTAATGAACACATCACTTATGAGACAGAGATTAAAAACTATTGCTTTACAAATTGAATTACGGGCATAATCCAAAACAGAAAAACTGATTTAATCTTGTTTAAAAGTTAAAAGGTTTGCTTACATTGTTAGAATAGACGGTTTCTAGGAGAATCTTCAGTTGATTTAAACATTTATTGATTCGTGCCCTTCTTTTCTTTTCCATCAGTGGTTTGGAAACCTGAAGGACAAAATTATGTATTATATTATAAACGATAAGCACATTGAAAAACATTTAATAAACTATTTATATTTTTATAAAATATTTATTCGATATAATTCACAATATAATTCACGTAACCAAATGTATTACCTTTTTTACGGGCTGAGCTTTTGCTGTAACCACGGTTTCCGATTTTGCAGCCATTTTCCTGTAAGATGCTTGATTTGCTGGTGGAGTGAAGGATTCTCCCGTGTGTGTTGGCTTATAAAGAGAGACTCGTTTAACATCTCAATGCACTGTGCACATCATTGGTGCGCAACCGAGATCTATTTAGCTTCACTCGGCTGGACAGCCAATCAGCATTAAGTTTACCTTTTAATATCTAACTTTATCAACAACAACAAAAAAGATGCGAGTTTGGCAGTTTCCCACTTTGTTTTTCAAGATGTGGGAACTATTTGCAAACTGTAGTAAAAGTAGAAGTTTAAAAGTAAAAATATTCAGATGAAATGGAAACGTTTATTAGTTGGCCATATACTGTCATGATGTTACAAGTATTTCCTTTGTAATTGTTTTCTTTTTAATAAGTAAGCTTTATATGGACATTTTAAATGTAAATATGGACATAAAAATACGAACTAGTTTTAAGCGATCGTCGTGTGGGGTGAAAAGTACCGAGTATTACAGAAGCACCGTTAAATGGCAAATGTTACAAAAAGCAGGCGAGATGTGGAAAATTAGTTTTGCCCATTCATCCCTTTATCCTGAAGTTTCACGCCACATTGGGGCAGGCAGCACCGTGGAAATCTTTTTCGTGTCTTCACACGGTGGCAATTTTCTGCCAATAAGAACGGAGAATAATCTTGACCGAATTAAAATGTCAGGATATTTCAAACCAAAGCAAGACCTTCTAAAGGGCTACGGGTTCTTTGGTAGTTTGTAGAATAAAGATAGTCATTCTACAAGCAGAGATGTTTATGTTTTTAGGTTTGAAAACGTAGTGTCAAAGAGAAGCAGAATTCACACAGATGTCCCTTCAAAGACCAGAGCGAGGAGAATCAGAGGAACGCCTCCTGTCCGAGGATCCTATCCGCCTGATTTTCCACACTTCCCCATCAATAGATCCAATCCTTGGGAATATCCTACGGGGTCCGCTTAAGGTGCCCCCCATTTGACAAAGTTTTAATAGAAACGAGAGCTTTTTTTAGTAAAGCTTCTTTAGTGTCCCCATAACAGCCACTGCACGAAAACGACTCGTTGGCGTAATACCAAATTTTATTACTTTTCAACCATTGAGAGATAATAAAGCCACCATAATATAACGTTCCTTATTATGGTGCAATAAGGGATATCATTATACCTGGGGGTGTATATTATTACCTGATTGCTTTTTGGGTCATTGCAACCGATTGCGGTTTTCTTATTTATTATGAACAGGAACAAACTCTTTGGTCGAAATCTGAATATGCCGCACATGCGCAGAACCAGGAATTCCTTTAAACCTAGGACACGCGACAGGGTGAATAAATGTCCATTGATAACTTTAAGGCTTGCTTTATTCGCTTGATGCGACCTCGCCGTACAATAGCTGTATTTATACAGAGAGAACAAATGATGTGAAGGCAGGATGCCCGCGCATTACCATGCCAGCAGCTCAAGTCAAGATCCTTTAAAAGGCAGTGAAAAGACTGCAGTATATATATGTATAGAGAGGTGATTGATCTTTCTCGGGCCTATTGTGTTTTATAAATTAAGAATATACACTTTGTGAAATGCTTAAAATATAAATTGCTAAATATTTTTGAGTGTTAGAGGGACAAAACTATTTTCCCGCCTAAAATGTTTTGTTGTATATCTATCAAATATATAAATGAAATTATCAATTAGTTAAGTTGCAAAATCGGGGATTCAGGATCAGCATTTTGGCCAATGCTGCTAGCACAATAAAAATTCGTATGCCTGAAAGTGTTTCACATGCTTGTTTGTTAGCCTATATTTAATCCGAGATTCAATTGTTTTTGATGACCAAAAAATTGGTACAAAACACTACAGCGTTTCTCTTTCAAAGCGTAAAAAGGCGCTAAATCAGTATGAAATTGGAGCAAAGCAACTTTCTTTTGTGCTTCACGGACGCTGAATTGAGCGTCAGTTTCACGCTCAGTGTTGCCCATGTTCTACCATTAGAGCCCGGGTGTCCTCATTTACACCAAAATATATTTAACTGTTAATTTTAAGCCCAAATAATCTTATTTGGTCACGGTATTGTGAGAAATGTCTATGGTTTGTAGATTAAATAATAAAGATACTTTACACACGCGCCCGCGCTCACACACACAAGGCTTATATGGTATAGAATCACTTTATTGCCCTCATTGCCATGTTCCATAAGACAGTTCACCCTTTACTCGTTTTCATATTCAATGAGACAGGGACAACTTGTGCCCGCGTTTGGCATAATAACAGCCTGCGATAAAGGTTAAGCGCATGTTTATCAAAAGCTGAAAGCGCTTTCTCTTTTCTCCACATGTAACTGATTAACCCTAACTGCCTTTTATCATGCGTGCTTAGTTAGAAGATCCTGTAGTGAGTGGAGTATTCTATGACTTGTTAACAACAATTAGTGAAGCAATTATACAATTACTGCAATAAACGTTTCTTTTCCAAAAGGCTTCCATTCACCGTCAACATGTAAATAGAAAAACTCAAGGTGGCTAAAAGAATCAACTGAGCTCAAAATCACAACGAAAATATCGGTAAAAACAAAGAAGGTTACAACTTTTGAGACTTTCGTGCAATATTAAAAATCGGATTTTTTTTTGCTATGTCACTATAGGAATCAGGATTATATATGTAAATTTCGTTATGTCGTCGATTAATTTCTAATATATATGAAAAGGGAAGTGTACCTTATAAGATGCAAAACAGTTGAAATTTAGCAAACTGTCACAAGTTAAATATATTTATATATTATATAGCTATATCTATTTTCTATACACCAAACAAAATACATGTGGTGTAAAAAAAATCGATATTTTTTTTACCAAATTTACCGAATTACCAAAGAGTGATTTTATTTCATGAACATTAAATATTTTTGAAAAAAAAAACACCTTTAAAATATTTATGAAGATATGGAGAAAAAGCATTTCGAATCCAAACCGTTTCCATAAAGTTTGTTACAAAAGTCTAACTTGATATGTTAAAATTTTATGTTATAAAATCTGCAATTTAACCTACAACTTATATTCATAAACAATTACAAGGCATAAAATGACACGCGACAACACTATTATTGTTTGTGTAATCAAACATGTTATTTCATGAATTTCTATAGACTATACTGTATTGAGAAGTACTTTAGCTTAAGCGTCCAATGGCTTGTATTTGACTGTGTGCACTTCAGCTACTGTCTGTAAAAAAAAAAGAAAGGCACATTAACATTGCTTTGGGTTTTCTGAAGGGTTGCAATGAATTAGTGCAAAGTAACTTTAAAACTCGGTGAAGGATGGCAGCTTTGTGAAGCTTTTCACTCAGGAACTCGAGACAAAAGTGCCTCTCTCATTGTTAAGCACCAAATCTAGTCTATTGATGCTCTTTGAGTTGCAAAGTATCTGACGTTGTTACTTCGCTGCACCAGTTACACGTTCTTAAGCACGAATGACTTGAGGACACGATTATAAAATGATATTTTCGCAGCGTATAAAGCTACAATAGGTTTCGACATTGGATAATTATTAAGTTGTAAGCCTATAGTTACTGTTTTTTTAAAATGAAGGCTACTGTCATTAAAAACTACTAGTTAAAGCTTGCATTATAATGACTTTAATTTTTTATAAATTAGATGAAACAGCAGCTATTTTATTTAAAACGAAATTAATGACACAGTACTTCGGCACATTGGATTCCTTACTAAAAACGTTGACCTAAATTAGCTTTTGTACTTGGTAGGCAATTTCAGCTATAAGAATCGTGTAGATTCCACAGTTCTTATAGCCTGCATTTAATCTATTAGCTTGTAATTATAGTTTCATAATGATTGTAAAATCAGATTTACATGTAGGCCCTGCTCACGTTGTCCACATCTCCTCTGTCTATACTACTATTCGTGGTTGTTAACTCTTAAAGCAAAATGTTAAATGCTTCCTCTACGCTATGGATAAAAGCTAAATGAATAAATGTAGATGTTAAAGTACGTCTATAAACATATGCCCATTCCTAGTTATAACTATTTTTCTTAAAAGCCTAATCTTATGTTGCTAAAAAAACGTTGCACGGTATGTAGTTATGACAGAATAAACAAATAATATAAGCAAATAAAATAACAGTAATTGTTTCGTTTTGGGGTGTGTTTGTTACAAACGAGGACGTGTTGCAATATGGAAGCAACCCATAGGAGTTTTTAGTGAGTCGCGTGGGTGGCATAAGTTTTCCTTAGCAAGAGAAAATTAGTATGAAATCTGCAATTTGTTAGTGTCAGCGTTCGGTTAGTGACGGCACCATATGCCACGCTGGGTCACACCATTGAAACTATTCGTCTCTGGTTTCACGGTTCATCCTCCGGTTCCGCACAGCAGAGGTCTCAATGGGTGAACAAAATGACAATATACCTCTCTAATGAGCATATCCTCAAGGTGACTGCTATCCCACTGGGTGCCATTCGGGTGTTGCTAATAGTCCCTCTGCTGTCTAACTTTGGCTAACTCGGCATCCCGGCATCTGTGTAATAAATGTACCGATGTAATGTCTTCATTTACAGTACATCTGCAAGATGTATTATTTTGTGTCTGCTCCTCTGCAATACGTCTTTCCTCACAGAGGTCATAAACATCTTACAGAAATTTTCTAAATGTCTATGATTTAGAATGTATGTAAACTGTTTACAAGTTCATGAAATGCCACATTAAAATTAAAGGTGTAAAGTAGCCTACTTAAGTATTTAAGTATTTTATTTTATTAAATTACAATTTTCAATCGATCTTTAATTCATCAAGGTATTTATTCATTTATACTTACATTTGACAGTGTATTACAAGCATTTTTTATTTTACTTCAATACATTTTTAAGAAAAATATCAACTTGTTTTTATGAAATTTAGTGGAGTGACAAGTACATTATTATGCATCGTAGTGACGTAAAAGTTTACCAAAGAAAAATACTCTGATAAAGTAAAAATGTAGGCCTACTTATAATAAAGTAAAAATACCCATAGATTCGCTCGTCATTGTAACTTTAATATCCCACAGCTTATTACATTAGTTTATGATATTGTTATTTTGATACGTAGTGCTGTTACTTTGTGGCAAGGCGGAGCATAACGTGATGTCTACAGCACTTGTCAGTCAGCACACAGCACTATTAACGGCTTGAGGTGCCGTTGTCCATGGTACTGAAATCAAATTTAGGGCCTCATTTGCAGAAATGAGCACAGATCCATGCGCACAACTAATCTTACCGCAGCGTTCACTTGTGATGAAACATTCTTACGCCACAATTCTCATCGGCCTTTGTTAAATATGGCGTATGTAAACAATCGTTATTCAAAAATCTGACCCATATAAATACTGAATTTAGAAAACCTCTTCACATTGAGAATGAACTTTAAGCTTGAAAGAACTTCAAAGCTGTGGAAGTTGTTAAAACTTTGAGCGCTCATTATAGTGACGACTATAATATTCGACAATACTTCAATTTAGTAGCCTACAGTTTACTATTTAAATACTACAGTTTATTGTGTATTTTTTCTGTGGTGAAAAACCCTGATGAAAACCTAATTTTAAGTTTGTTAATCTAAACAAAAACACCACTCATTTCTGACTCACTATTCTCACTATTTCTCATTCATTTTCAGGTAGAATATAAAACGGGTAGAATAAACACCTCCACGTTAACTCAAACACTTGATTACACTAGGTAAAACATAACGTGACATTTTGATCGTAGCCACTTCTCACGTTGCAACGATGTATTAAAAATGCCAGGTTTTGTGTGGATATATGACCCTAAATGACGCCCATTTACTCCAGAGACTTTGAATAAATAGCATATTTAAGCTTGTCCTAAATTATGACCGACATTTTATGAGACACTTTCTAAAGCCTTCTTTACAGTCGGATGTAGATGACAAATACAAAGCAAATCAGAAAGGAAGTAGGCTATAATAGACTAGTCTGGTAATTTACAATTTTATATATTGGTCTGAATCAATCATGACACCACTTTGTTGTTATCAACTATACATTTAACATCTTTAAATATTTAAACATGATTTAAAAATAAATTAGATCAAACTGTAATGGTAATCTATAAGTCTTAAAATCGTGATTACCCAGCAGATGATTGCATAAATTGAGCCCCAAGATTATCCCAACCCATTCTGATTATCCAGAAGCAATCAGTATGTTACGTAAAATGTAAGATGGGTTTGTGTCATATTAGAAATATTGAAAACTCTTTAGAAAAGCCGACAAATAATGTCATAAAACGGGTACTTTACAAACAGCCATTCTCTTATGCAAAAGTAGCAAATTTGAGTGTTTAACGTTAATGAGCAATGAGATAATTAGAAAGTAGAGGCATGCCTTATTGGTTGCAATACGTTGTAACAAAATTATTATTGCGTCATTTCTGTTGCATACAATTTTAAAAATGACACTTTAAGCAGGGTTGTGTCTGTGTGTAATTCTTACTGATATCCTTTCAAAGAGAGCGAGGAGAATCAGAGGAACGCCTCCTGTCCCAGTATCCTATCTGCCTGATTTTCCACACTTCTTTGTGAATAAACCCAATGCTTGGGAAAGCTTTTCTATGTTGACGCATACCCTATGGACAACACATGACTTCTGGACCTTTTGAGATTTCACAAATAAAATCACAGCGTGCAGCAGCTAGGCTCCCTGTAACCACACAAAGTACTTGTATGATAAAGGTCTACCTTATTTGTTGACTAGGCACTTATTTTCTGGAAACGATCATCTGGACTTTGTAGACCAACCTGATAGACATCGTGGAGAGTAATTTTGCTCGTCTTTTAAAGGAATTTATATTTTGTTGAAAATAAACTGTTGACAACAATATACGATGGAACACAACTCTGTAGTCGCACAAGACTATAGTAACATTTTTGAAAATGAATGAAAATAGCAAAAAC
Organism: Paramisgurnus dabryanus; assembly: GCF_030506205.2. Classification (NCBI taxonomy): domain Eukaryota; kingdom Metazoa; phylum Chordata; class Actinopteri; order Cypriniformes; family Cobitidae; genus Paramisgurnus; species Paramisgurnus dabryanus. Next base: position 32,863,769 of record NC_133347.1, read on the forward strand.
TGTGACGTTTACTTCAAACGCATGACACGCGACAAAATGAATGGGCATTGATAGCTTTAGAGCTTTTATATTGGCCTCGCCATACAAAAGAAATATACCACAGAGCCCAGACTTGCATTACCAATTACCATTTCAAACGGCTTAAGTTTTAAAGGTATTAAATTATTATAGATTAATATTATTATGCTGAAGCGTTACTTTACTGATGTTAAGTACCATAAGCGTTTGTGTTTTATTGACAGACGTTCCCCTAAATACATTTTGGTTTGTTTATCGTTTAATATGGGTTAAATTTCGTACGAAAATATAAATTTAAATTTAACCTAATTCGCCAAATAATTGGCAGTTAACGTTGCAACTCCGAAACAAAGTGGCGCAAAATCAGTATGAAATTGGGGAACAGCACGTCTGACATGGTGGATAGCTCCACTCCTTTGTGCCTCATCGATGCTGTTTATCACGCTATTTTCATGCTTAAATTTAACATGTTGCACCACGTTAGCCAGACATCCTGAAGAAAAGCGTTTAGGCCTGTATGCCGCATCCAATACAATCTCATGTTGGCCATTCGTTTATTTTATGAGGTAATTAAGAGCATGCTGGTGCATCGTTATTTAAAAACCGACAAAGTTTAAGAAAACATGCAGTGAAAAAACATTTGTTGACCCTAGAGTAGCCTATACGCTATACGACGAACTACTTTAAATGTGTGCCTTTAAATATTTTTGTCATGTAAAAGCTTGATTCACTTGAACTTGTAAGTCAAAATTAGGAAGCAATTATCTACAGTGTCGCAATACGAGAAATATACTTATTAAAACGGACAGTTTCAGTCAACCACAGCTTGTATATTTCACCTTGTACATGAGTACATGTGTTCTGCAAGGTGGATTTTTTTAACTACATTTTAAAAACTCAATTTACATACGGTATACATTTCAACTTTAATATTTCCAGAGACTGGGTGGCTAAAACGCTTTTTGACTCTTATGGCAGACGCTGAAATAACTCAGCCCCTCTCAGGAATTCTCGCTGAATATCAACAGGTCAACCAAGAGCGAAACAAATCAGAGAACCGCCTCTATTATTCAGAGTTAAAGTTATGCTGAAAAGAGCTACCCAACAAGAAGCTTGATATCAGATATACACAAATTTCAATCAACCTGTTTCATAAATATACGCGGTACAATGCCACGCGTCGGCACTGTTTGCACTGTGTTGATCAAACATGTTCTATCATGAATTTCTATAGACTAGACTTCAGGTTATTCAGAAGGTTTTACTTTGGTTCAGGTGCACAATGGTTTGTGTTTGCTTGTGTGCACTGAGACCTCGGTCTCAAAAGAGTAGTGAGGCACATTAACATTGCTTTGGGTTTTCCCAAGAGCTGAAATGAACTAGTGGAAAGTAACTTTAAAACTCCATGAAGGATGGACCTTTTCAAAAGCTTTTCAATAAGAAACACAAGAGCTTAACAAAAGACGAGCTCCCTCATTGTAAAGCTTTAAATCCTGTCTTTTGATGCTCCTTGAATTGCAAAACATCTGCCATTTACTTCTCAGGACTTCAGCACATTTGTATAAGAATAAACTGTGTACACTGGCTTTCGTTGAAACGCAAAATGAGCAAAATAACTTAAGCCCAATAAATATCAATGTTAAATAATATGAATTTTACTTGATAACTTTTATTAGATCATAGGCCCAGTTTAAAGGGGGTTTCTTATCGGACCTCAATAAAATGTACCTTTGCTGGTGTAACTATAAATTATAACAATTTTTGCTCAAATCAAAAAAGTTATGACATTTTAACATTGTAATGAAATATATGTCGTCATGGCTATTGGCCACATCGTTTTTACAGTATAATTTATTCAGTCCAATCAATACAAATGTGACCTAAATTAAACCAACTGGAATGTCACCACGTGAAGCACCCTTAATCTGAGAAGTATAAGGTTCAGATGTTTTTTAAGTTTTTCACGTAAACACGCAAAAAAGATGCACTTGATTCGATGAGTCTAAGTGGTTGAAATTTAAAATCTTTATCCGCTAGTTAAATTGCATGCATGTGTGGTTCCTGAGTAGGCTAACGTCATTTCTGATATTACGAATTACCAAAAAAACGAGGATTTTCACAGGTAATAATTCCATTGCTGAAATCAATAATAAGTTTTACTAGCTAATAATTCCGGTGACCGAATAAATGACATTATATTACTATATAGACATATTAGCCTAATTGTTTTTATAAATATTACTGTATAAAGCTTATGCCAAATCACTTTTTTTGTGAAAATCATCTTGAGGATATGCTCATTAGAGTTGTAAATTGTCATTTTGTTTACCCTTATGACCTCTGCAGACAGTGCAGAACCGTAAAACCAAAGACGTTTAAATAGAGCAACCCAATAGGCCTATAGCGCTTCATGCTAACCGAACGCTAACAACGACAGATTGTTGATTTCATGCTAAATTTTAAGGAAATAATCATGCCACCCACGATGACATTGCAATGTTTTTAACATTAAACAGTGTCATCGGAAATAACGTTATATAATAACGTTAATAAGATTACCTTACTAGAGAGCGTAGTAATAATATAACGAATAGAACGAATAAAAGCGAGAAAAAAACCAATTTTATTAGGGGGAAAAGTCCTTTGGAGAAAAAAAACTTAAGCGAGAACCAGACGTAGCTGATTCTATAGAGGATATACTATATTAAATATTATACAATTTTATGAGAAGTAAAACATTTTCATTACTGGGCAATGGGTACACTGCAAAAAATGACTTTCTTACTTAGTATTGTTGTCTTGTTTTCAGTACAACTGGATGAGCAAAATTACCTTAAGAAAATAATTCTAGTTTTTAGACAAAAAAAATAATTGAATACGTGCTTAAAACAAGCAAAAAAAAGACAAAAATCTTGAAATAATTTTACTTTTTTCTTAAACACTTAATTCAAGACAAAATATATGTAAAATTTCATACCCCATTGGCTTTTGTTTGGCTTTTGTTAAGCACAAATTTCCTTAAATTTTTTTTAAACACTAAACTTATTTTCTTAGGCAATTTTGCTCATCAAGAAAATAAATTTTTACAATGTTTAGATATTTGTACTAAAAACAAGACAAAAAGAATAAGTAAGTATATCTGGTATCATTGTTTGTATGACTCTCTTGCATCTGCAAGTGACCTGTTAAACTGCATTCCTTAACACATCTGAGTTAAGCAGTAAAGCACAAACAGCACAAAAAAAAAACAATAAGAATGGAAAAAACAATAACAATGATAATAATGATAAATAGCAATAACAATATTAACAGTAAAATTAATAATAACTGTACTAATAAAGAAGAAAAAATTAAATGACACCAAAAAAGAAAAATTTATACAGCTGTAAAACAAAGACAACATAATCAGACAATAATGCAATAGTAATATAATATTTTTAAAAAAACTATTTGTGTAAGCACTTTTGTTTGGTTTTTAACCATTATTTTAGTCCTCTTGATTTCAAGTTAAAAGCATTACCATTAGTCTCTAATTTAAAATTAGTGGGTAAGGCATTTAAAAGTTTTGGCCCCTTTCCAGAGAAAGCAGATTGGCCAAAAGAGGACTTATACTTTGGATCAATCACCTCTAATAGTGGCTCGTGTGTTTGCCCTATGACAGTTCTGACGCCTACTGACCAATGCAGAAAACAGTGGTGAAACATGATTAATTAGACATTTATAAAACAATTTGAGAAAATTAAAATGAATGAAACTATCAAAGCTAAGAAGTGATGTTTTCATAGAACATCACAATGATGCCATCTCATGGGTTTCTGGTTCATAACTTTTATTGCCTGTTTGTATATTAAAATAATAGGCTTTAATTTATTTGGAGACACTTGGGACCATGATGTAACACCATATGATAAATGTGAAAAAATTATTGCATGCTTGTACAGTTTTGAAGTTTGACACACAAGTCCCTTCTAATAACACGAAAACAATTTAGGTTTGGTCTGACCTTCTTACAGATGTACTCAATGTGACTGTCAAATTTTAAATTCTTATCAAGAATAATCACCAGATACTTGACTTCATTCACTGTCTTAATTACTTCATTTTTAATCTGCACCTCAAATACGTCCATTTGAAGGATCCTACCTTAGATCCTCACGTGCATAATGTTTTTATTATTGTGTTTTTCAGTTTCCTTTTAATCATTTATTTACATAATCATCATAATCATTTTATAATCATTAGTTATCCTGTTTATTCATTGTGTTCATTCATTCATTCATCATTATATTTCTATATTTTATTATATTATTCATTCATTATATTTCTGTTTCATATGTCTTATTGATTTCATTGTTCAGTCTTATAGTGGTCTCACATTTGTGAAGTTTCACAAGCTGTCCTGTCTCTTTGTAAACAGAGATAGATAAAGAGAATGTTTATGGAAGCTCAAGGTTGAGGGATGTTCACTGTAAAAAAATTCCGTAGAAATTATAATGTTATTGGGTTGCCGGTAATTTACCGTAGATTTACATTTATGTTATTTACTGGCAAGAGTTTGTTCAAAGTTAAATACATTTTAAATATTAACAAGTCTTTATCTTTACAGAATAAAACTATACAATTACAGCCTCATGCAAAGCATTCTGGGAACCAGAAATCATCATCAACCTTTTTCTGTTTTTTGCTTCAGATTTTCTTTCCCAAAATGTTTTGCTTGATGCTGTTTTTTTAGTTTTACTCTGTAAAGACAAAGACTTGTAAATGTTTAATGTTCATTTAACTTTGAACAAACTCTTGCCAGTAAATAACATAAATGTAAATCTACGGTAAATTACCGGCAACCCAGCTGCAATTTCTACGGAATTTTTTTACAGTGTTGCTATTAAGCATTTTGGTATAACAGTGCATGTTGAATTCATGCTGGGGGGGAAATTGGTTGAATGAGGTTTGAACATTGAGACATATGCAACTGAAGCTGTCCATCAATAAAACTCTGTTTTAGTTGATCATCACCTTCGTCTCATGTCCTCTACTTGTGCTCTTCTCTAGCAACTATTGATCAACCTCTTAACTGATAGAAGCCTGTTAAATAAGTACATTTATATTTTCTGACGTGATCTGGCGTCCGGGACTGGATCGTTTTTTATTTTGTCTGTGGTGTGGAGACCTGATCTAACACCTTGTAGGCCTATTTCTTATAGAGAAGCACATGGAAACAGTTAACTCAAGCCATTTAGAGACGCTGTAATGCCTGCAGGTGCTCACCTGCCTGGCTGGGTGATGTAGTGGACACATGGATGAGTGCCATCAGCATATCTGGCAGTCGACACCTGGACAGCAATTTAGTAAATTATCAGCAGTGTAATATAGTGTGGAGTGTCTGTTAACTCGTTTAAGAGAAAGAACATCATATCAAATAGGGCTGTGAAGATACATCGCTTTCCCCATTAAAAAGACCTGCCTGAAATCGATTCTGAATCGCAAGGCTCCGATTCTGTGTTTCATGCACAGCTTGTGATCAGTAGGAAGTCCTTATCAATCTAAAATCACTATGAGTCATAGTCGTTTATATCGTGCATTTAAAAAAAGCAACACTCGTTGAACACAATCATTCAAAATTTTCTTTATTATCATGAAAATACCTGAAACAATCTGAAGAACAGCGATATAAATATTCCTGCAGACATTTCCTGGAATAGTGTTTGTAATGCTACTTCTTCTGTGGCACAAATGGCGTTTCTACACGATAGCGCCCTCTGGCTTTTGGATGTGGCGGCATTTCACTGTAATTCATTCAAATAGGGCTTAGGTGTAGTGACCTCTAAAGGGCTCGTTATTGTCGTGCGTAGGTGCACGCCAGGCTACGCAGAGCTACGCACAGGCTACGGATAGCCTACGCACGACTATAAATCTGGCTTTACTTGTCGTGGCGGCCATGTTGATCGCCTCCTTTACTGCTGCTCGGACTGCTGCGCTCTGTTTATAGACATACTTCCTCTCAATCGTGTGTCTTAATTTGTCGTTATTTTTTCAACCATGGTAAACCGTTGCTGTATTAATAATAAAGTATCACATTAAAAGTAATTTACATTAAAAATGACTGATAAGGACAACACTTTATTAATGTGTATACATGACATATAAATGACATTTATATATATATATATATATATATATATATATATATATATATATATATACATACAACAGTGAAGTTTAACATCTGAATATTAATTTATATAGCTTAAGTCAACATTGAACATTGACAATAAGGGAAATTTTCCGGTTTCCTTTCAAAATACGTTAAAATTTCAACATTTATCTTTCTTTTGCTATTCCTCTCCTGACAGCAAAAACTGTACTACAAAAACTGCTGCATTAACTAGGCTTGTTGTGAAGCTAGCTCATTTGTCTGATCACAGTCTTGCTACTCTGCCTTGTCTTGTCGGACACTTTCTGTCTCCTCCTCTAGTTACCCCAGGTTTGGATTACGGCATCCGGAGGCTCGTCTTCGCCCGGACCGCTCGCTTGTGGATGACTGGAACTCATTGACTTTATTTGTCTCTCGGAACAGCTGGTTTGCTTCGTTTTTGGCGGTACACCAGCTGTCTCTTTTTCACATCGGCTTGCATCATCACCCGTGAGTGGATTACACTATTTCACCATTGTGGATTACATTGACTCTATTGACTGTTTGTCTCTCGGGACAGCTGGTTCGCTTCGTCATTAGGCGGTTACCAGTTACTTCCGGGTGGCTTCATCTACATCAGGATTCCACAGTGGATTACCCCGTCTGAGAACTTTGGATTTTCCACCTTCCATCTCCGCCTGTCATCCACCTTCAGGGCGGCGTGTTTCATCCCTCTGTTGCGTGTGGTGACTGTGCTGGTGTTCTCGACGGTGTGCATGGGTGGCTCTCTCTCTCTTCGGATCTGTACTAGACTATCTTGTAGCGCCGACTCACTCTCTCCTACTGTTGGGAGTGCATCATTCCCACAGTAGTGTTTTCATCCAGAGTGAGTCGAGGGTGTGTGCCGTGTGTGGATCTACCAGTGACTTTGCTCTCCAGCTCTCTATTCTTTATTTTTCTCAATAAACATTGTTAACTTGCACTTGACTCCGAAGTTTTTCCTGACATCTCCTGTCTAAGCGGCAACTGAGGAAATGATGCATGACCATTCAAAAACATGACTGGGGTTCTAGCTCGCCAAAGCTTCATGCAAATGGGTGAAGTGTCCCTTTAAGCATACGTCTGTCGTCGGGAGGAGCAAACTCTGCTAATGCCCGCAGCGTTCACTTCGTCGGAGGTATGTTGATATATAACTTGTTTTTTGTGGCTGTGTTTATATAACATTAGGTTCGCGTTAAATGCTCGTTTACGTAGTAATAATTATTAAGTAACCAGTAGTCTAATCACCTCATTTCTACTTATTAGGCTGCCCTACTGCTTTGTGTGACGCTAAGTCGGAATGAGCTCCGACATTCAACCTCGGCTAACTTACCAAAAACTAAACTCAAATCATAGGCATCTCTGCCACGAGAGCAGATGACGAAGTTTAAGGAACACAAACAAAGACGGTCGGAATGTACAGAGGCTATTGGATCTCCAATAGACGGCTGAGAGCCCGGATCTGACGCAGACAGCCGAGAGCTCCGAACCGAAGCAGCCAGCTGACAACTACTCACAATCAGAGGGCATCAGTGGGAATGAGACATTAAATGATCAAGGTAAATTATTGTACTAAGATGTGTAACTAGCATTATTATTAAATGTTACAAATATGATTGTCAGAAAATCACCCTGTGTAATTGGACCAGAGAACTTGAATGTTTGTAAAAAGGTTGTCAACAAACTCCACAAAAATACACATAATTCATATTCATGAATTCCAGGTGAAACTCAAAAAATTTGAATATTGTGCAAAAGTTTATTTCAGTAATTCAACTTAAAAGGTGAAACTAATATATTATATATAGACTCATTACATGCAAAGTCAGATTTTCAAGCCTTTATTTGTTATAATTTTGATGATTATGGCTTACAGCTTATGAAACCCAGAATGAAAAATTAGAATATTGTAAAAAGGTTTAAGTTGAATTACTGAAATAAATTAACTTTTGCACAATATTCTAATTTCTCAAGTTTCACCTGTAACTAATTATGCTCCCCACTGCTATATTGCAGGCTATGCAGATGCCGGATGCCAGACTGAGCTGATGCTGGATGACATTGAGAAGATGAAGGATGTTCTGAGACATAACACAACAGAGCTGAGAGATCTTTGGACCAAACCACAAAGATGACAAAGTTCTACACAGGGCTGCCCAACTTCTTAGTTTTAATTCAGATTTTTTAGCTGTGCGAACCCTTCATCACATGTGGTCGTATGTCTGTGCTGTCTAAATTTGAATAGTTCATTTTAGTTTGCTAAATAAATGTAAGAGCTGTCCAAATTGAAAATGACCTTCACTGACATCTTAAAACACATCAGTGCCCTTTGTTTTGCTTCAAAATGCACACAAGTAATGTTTTTAGTAAGGCATGTTTGTTAAAACTAGTTATATTTCATAATTAAAAACTAAGGCCTAGTCCTGGCTGAAAGATTTAGCTTGAAGATTTATAAATGCCTGTTATTTGCTGTGTCTTGTCTAATCTTTGGGAGTCTGTCATCCCATTAGAGCAGTAATTCTCAAAGTGTGGTCCGCGGACCACTAGTGGTCCGCCAAACCCCCCTAGTGGTCCGCCAAAAGATGACCTAAATTAGGCAAGTGTTTATACCAGGGCTATTCAATTGGCGGCCCGCGGGTCAGACCCGGCCCCCAAGGTAATTTGATCCGTCCCTTTATGTAGTCTGTAAAAAAGACATCTCTAGAATAAATTTAGTAAGTTAGACAACGGGCCCTACAGTTACGAGTTGATGCGCGTGCGTCTGTTTCATACAGCATGAGCTGCAGAGCGCGAGTCACGTGACTGGTGCGAGCAGCTGTGTCACGTGTTTATATTCGCGCTTTGGTCCACAAGTTCAACGCGATCACCTCCCCCCCTCGCGCCCGCTTCTCAAGACGCGATAGCTGACTGTGGTGAGTTAAGAGACCGGACTCTATGGCTGTTTTAACTTTATTGGTTGTATTTCCAGCTTTAAAACACTGCCTTTTCCGACAATTGTTGTCTGATAAGTCTGCTCAATTATGACTTGCTTATCAACAATGACATTTACGTTACATGTCTTAATAAATGAAACTGCCGTTTTTCCAAAATTCAAAGCATCGTTCTCACACAATAATGCAATTTAAACGAGTAATGCGGCTTTCACATAGGATGCGGTGTGCGCTGCACTCGCCGCTGGGTTCGGCGCAGCCAAGCGATTGTGCTCTGATGGCCAGACCAAAGTAGGCGGGGTTTTCAATAAATTACTACAGTGTTTATATTTACGTTAAATAGTCGACGAGGAATACAGAGACTGATGTTGCTCATCTCCATTTCACGTAACTTTAAGCATACCTACAACAAGCTGCTTGACTTAAACCACACCTAACATGTCAACTTGAATTGCTTACGTGTTTCCATGACACGGCTTTCCTTCCGATGTCTCTGTAGGAGCATAAACTTGTATTATAAAGCTCTGAGAATCCCGAGTATAAGCTTTCGTCCATTTTGCTTGTTTGGATGCCCCATTCACTGCATGAAAAGAGCTGTATACGGACAAATACGGAATGGGAAATCCCTGCTAAACTTTAGGTTTGCCAGATTTTTGAGGCAGAGTGCTTGGAAAGGTAATACACCAAAGTAAACCCGTGAAACATCCAGAAACCTTACGTTTGTGGATGTTTAAAGGAACTGGTGGAAGTTTCCAGGAATCCTTACAGCTGGTTGTGAGGAGCGGTGGGTGTGAGGTGTGAAGGGCTTTTTATATGTTAATGACCCACAGGTAGAGGTGTCTTCTTTGTTTTCAGAGCTGAGTGGGGTGGGGTGGGGGGTTAACCATGTCTCTTTAAGACAGCACATACAGTATTGTGGTACATAAAAACTGTGTTTTCTAAATATGTTTATTATTAATATAATTTAATTAGTCTATTTAAGAAACTAAGCATCATTCAAAATAACTAAAATTCAATGGACACAATTACCATTTTAATGTGTGAAAATTATGTCTCTGACTCAAGAGAAATGCAACAAATATTATTTCAGAATATATATTTCCAACACTTTGAAAACATGTCTCCAACTGCCCTAGGTCAGAATATTGTGAACGTATCTCTCAATGCTGCATACATCGTTTAAAGGAAGCCGTTCAAATGACATCATGTAACTCATTTTTGCTAGCTAGGATGTTGATAAATTAGTCAGTGAAATGTAAAGCTGCTTATTTTTGCTGATGTCTCATGATTTGAAGTTCACTGTTTCTATTGTTATTATAATTCTACCCTAACATTTCATTAAATCTTTTAAAATAGAAACAAAAATATCAATAGACAGGTCCATAATCTAAAAGACAGTCTTTCACATGTGGATGCAAAACATGTTGGGTGAAACAGACTGACAAACTCGGGTAAACATATCTGCAGATACCTGTCAGCTACTGTACTTCTAGTCCAGAGGTGCCCAAAGTTGGCCCACAAAAGACCTTAAATTTTTTTATGTTTCATGCATACTTGAAGGTGTATAAAATGCATCACAAAACCTAATGAACTCGGGTACTATAGGCTAAAAATGAAGAGGTTGCGGCAGTGGCATACAGAGAAAAGGATATTTAAAATTGATTGGCAAAACGATTTCTTTTTCCTACAAACAGCCTTGGAAAATAAAACTGCATTAGTTATGCATAAACAGAGTAATGTTTGCTTATTTATTTTTTAAAATATTAGAAAATTATAAATTAGGGGTTATCAGGGCAACTTTAATTTTAATATAACACAACAACATTTACTTTTGGCCCACGGCCCTCAGTCAGGTTTGGCCCTTGTAAGGAAAATGTTTGGGCACCAATGAATGTTCTAGTCTATCTGAGGAGGTAACTTTTAGCATATGATAATGCATGCTTGCACAAAGTCAGACCACATATTATAATGTTTGTCTTCAATCAATCAATTTAAACAAAAGAGATGGGGACTTTATAATATAATAAGGGTCCATATATCACAGTGAAAAAAGACATACATGTATTTTTACTTTAACATGAACTAATGCTGAGTTACAGCATATCCTAATAATAAACTATTGAAGAGTCATCATTAACTACGACATGTTTTTCATTGTTAGTTAATGCAGTCATTTACAATAAATTAATTTGAGTTCATGTTGTAGTTAAGTAAGTTCAGTAAGTTACATGTCTTAACTCAGCATTAGTTTATATTTACTAATATTTAAGTAAGAATTCATTTAGGTATACGTTCAATGTTTCCAATGATGAGCAGTTAATCCACTAAACCCAGAGATAATTCCTGAGGCATGTTTAAAGAGTTTTGTATTTCATCAAGAAGGTGCTGCTGATTCACAAAGATTTTATATTTAAGAAAATCTGAGCATCATTCCAAATAACTGTTAACATGTTTGTCAACTAAACATGTTTTGTAAACGTAATAAACTTTATAAAAATATTTTTTATTTTTTATTAATAATCAAGTATAAAGAACAATGCATAGTGTGAAAACGCGGATTATAAAAAGTATATTAAAGAAAAGGACTACATTTCCCAGAATGCACCTGCACCCACTCATCTGACTGCCCCCACCCTTCAGGTGCGACTGCTCAACCTATGGGCTTGACGGAAAATTCAAATCGCGAACCGTTACTGCCTGGACTACTCCGTCTCTTGTTTGTTTGTTTGCTCATTAACAGTAAGGTAAGTTTGATTTAATTCATTTGTCTGCATCGCGCTGATCGGTTGCCTATTTGTTCATAGTATGTTATTAACTATCATTCGTTTTTGTCTTTATACTAGAACTGTTTGAATTTAAAGCACAAACAGTAAAACATTAAGGTTATACGTGGTACACAGCGGTAAACATGAGGTTAAAAATACGCGAAGTAACATTCAAACCGGGCTGTTAAAAGAATCAATTCGATGTTTAAATTTTTAAAAACAAAACTTTAAAGAAGCCAAGATGAGACGTTATTTGCTTAAAACAAACAAAACAACAGTAACTCGTTTGTTTGAAATGTTAGCAGCTAGCAAGTGTCTCTCTGCTATTTTAAATGGTACAGACGATCTTTTGTTGTTTTAAAAGCTCATTCAGTTCTGGTAGATGCTGCTTATTTTTCAAGCTGTTTTAATAGCTTTATATTGATTTGTAACAAAGCCAGCTTCACTTTAAGAGAACCTAGATGCTAATTGTAAAGAAGCTTGGAGTCATAATATATTTAAACGTTATATGTTTGCTGTTCTTCATCTTTTTAAATATGAAGTCTATACATGTTTGTGTTTACAGAGGTCATGTACACTGTGGTCAACTTTGTGGACGATGAAGAGGTTTCTGGGTAAAGCTGATGTATGTTTAATCATTCAATGATTACATTAAATTAAAATCAAACATGTTAAATAGTAAACGGATGTATTGTGATATGTGATTTTGATTTTTAATTCTGTGTTTGCCAGAGAAATATAATGAAGTAACAGTGAAAGCTAAAACATCAGACTGATCCAGACACTGAAGAAATTGATGTCACTGCAATCTGGCCAAAATGATGTAAGTTTAATAATTAAGTTATTAAATTAAAGAGGTTAAATCGTAAATAGATGTGTTGTAATGTATGTGATTCTATTTTTTTATTCTGTGTTTGATAGACAACTATATTGAAGTAGCCTACTGTAATGAAGCTGCAGAACAACACAGAGACTCTGAGGACATCAACACAGAAAATGAAGTAAGATGATGTATATTAAGAAGTTCTTTGATCATATATTGTTGTATCTTTGTACAGTTTAATGCAGTGGTTCTTAACGTTATTCCTGGAGACCCACTGCTCTGCACATTTTGTATGTCTCCCTTATTTAACACACCTGATTCAAATCATCAGCTCATTAGAAGGGATCTCCATGAACTGAACTACGTCTGTCAGATAAAAGAGATATACAAAACATGCAGGGCAGTGGGCCTCCAGGAATTACGTTAAGAACCACTGGTTTAAAGTAAACTTTCTAAAATGTACAACTTTAATTCTATGTCATTTGATTTGTCGTGTATTAGTATTATGCCAAATACTTATATGTACTTTTATATTTCCAAAGGGCTCCAAAGAGATGTCTGTCCAGATGAGGGTGCATCAACGTTACCTTTGCTGACAAGTATATGCTTTACAATGTAAAACCTAACAGTTAACTTAACTCAAACCATTTAAGGAAATCGGTTGCCTTAACCCATTAAGTTTAAAAAAAAAACATACATTTGAGTACTGTGAACTTAAGTCTTGTGCAATAATGCACTTATATTTAGTTAGTGTGAACTTAAATATAAGTGCATAACTGCATGTGACTCAATTTGTTTAAGTTCACAGTACTCAAATCTATGTGTTTTAAAACTTAAATGGTTTAATGCAACCGGTTTTCTTAAATGGTTTGAGTTTAGTTAACTTTTAGGTTTTACTGTGAGAAATTCTTGAATAATTCCAAGACAGAGCTCTGCAATTGAATCTACACTGCAAAAAATCAGTTTCTAACTTAGGATTTTTATCTTGTTTTTAGTAGAAAAACTAAAAATTCTTAAATCAAGATGTATTTTCTTGATGAGCAAAATTACCTAAGAAAATGTCTAGTTTTTAGACAAAAATATACAATTTAAGTAAATTTGTGCCTAAACAAGCAAAAATATCTAACAATGGGGTGAGAAAATTGTGCTTGAATTAAGTTTTTAAGAAAAAAGAAAACTTAAGATTTTTTCTCACACCATTGGCAGATATTTTTGCTTGTTTTAAGCACAAATTCACTTAAATTGTGTGCATTTATTTATTTTGTCTAAAACTAGACTTATTTTCTTAGGTCATTTTGTTCATCAAGAAAAAGCATTTTATTTAAATAATATTTCTACTGAAAACGAGACAAAAATACTATGTAAGAAAGTCATTATTTTGCAGTGTAGGACTGATTTCTTGAACAACAACTATATTGATCTTGCTTTATTTTATTTAAATATTTACTACATTACAGTGGCAGGTGGTGACTTCTTTTTTTGTGAGCACTCGATGCAAAGTTTGTCACAACATGTATATAGCCAGTCATTTGTGTGGTTCAAAATATGTGTTCTGCGTGTATGTGCATCACGTGTTTTGACTAAACCCGTGATGCACATGGTTTACATGAAGCAACAAACACATTTTAAAAACACAAGCAACACACATGACACTCCGAACACTTATTTTGAATTTGCACCCCTCGGATGAGCAGTCACGAGCCGCCACTGCTACATTACATTGTACTGCTTTGAATGTAATTTTTATTGTTGCTTTTATTTTGTTTTATTTTACTCTAATATTGCTTTCTCTGTCTGTATATTTATGAGTTTAAATAGTATTGTTTATGTATGCAACTTTTAATATTTGTGTATAATATTATTTTGTTATTGTGACAATTGTGAATTGTTCAGTTTTTTATTAAATAAACATTTCAAACTCAATTCAAGTTTTTTATTTTACATAAGGGTTTTGGGGTGTATATAAATATGAATATATATATATATATATATATATATATAGTGGGGGGGTTTTTAGTCTATCTGCATAGCAGGCAAATAACCAATCAAGTCACTAAGCTATGAGGGCTTGGGTTGGGCTTAATACAAAGTGTAACCAATCAAATGATCTCAACTGGAAAGTTTCAAAGTTGTGTCCCAATAGTTGTCAGAGTTTTGGGAGGGGGTTTTAAAAGCAACCAATCAGTGTTGAGATTAAACACCAATGGAGACACTAGAATTGTGCAAAGGTGTGAAATCCCAGTACCTCTGCAGGTGTGAAAATGTCCCCTGACAAAATCTTCAATGGGATTATTTGCCATGGCAACAAATGGCTGCATGTACCACAGGAATATCCCATCAGCAAGATACATCCGAATTGGTATCATTACGGGAGTTTCCTAACTTGGTGGAATTAGAAGTTTACCCTCAGTGGAACTAGTAGATACATCCGAAAATCAGTGGTGTTTACAGGAGTTTCCTAGTACGGATACACCTCTTTTCATGCAGTGATTTCTATTGGCCGCGCGGGTAATCGTCACAGAGCGCAGCGCAAAAGTTAAACTATTTTGAACTTTGACCGCGGCGTGAGCGCAAGCTGCGCTCCGCTGCGCTCGCGCTTTGCTCGGCGCAACAAAAAACCGCCCTCGCGCGGCGCAAGCCATTGAAATGAATGGGTTTCATAGCGCAGCGCAGCGCACACCGCTTCCTATGTGAAAGACCCATAACAGTTCATTTGCACCACTGTATGCGTATCGTGCTGACAAACATACACCTGATTTCACTGCTCTTGCGAAATCTAAAAACATATTCTGTCTTATTAGAAGCTAGCCTAATGTTTGCCAATTATTAAGATGGCTGTTGTTGTTGAAATAGGGCTACTGTAATAATTAGCTTTGACAAAAAACTGCATAAAACAATGTTATGTTCCATGTTATAAACTTTTTTGATATGTGCACTGAAGTGAGTAAATGAGTTAAATTCTCAATGAGTGTGATATGGATCTTATTTACCTATTTAAATGTAGAATAAAGCTTAATGTCAAGCATAAACTGAAAGCAGCTAAAATCCACAGATCTATTAGTTTTGTAATGTACTAGTTTTTGTTTCTTGTGTAAAATCCCTGTAATTTCAGTGATTTTGGACATTAAGGGGAATTTTTTTCAGCATTATATTGTTACCATAGATACAACCATAAACTTCACATACCCACCACCTCAGTTTTAAATTAATGGCTCTTTGGAATGACATTAAGTGGGACCTAGGCTGTTACAGTATGTTTAATTGCAGTTTTTTTTCACATGTGCAGTTTGTTGTTCATATTAAGCTGCAACTCATTTTACATTTACTTTTTTTCAAATGAAATAAAATTCATATAATAATTTCTGAACATAGCATTGCATTTGTGTTTAAAAAATTTGTTTTTGACTTAAAACAGTTGCATATTAAACTTAAATTTAGCTTATCCTTCCTATTTTGTTGTTTTTTTGGGGGCGTGTTAGAGTCAGATTCTGTTAGGTGGTCCTCAGAAAAATATTGGAAGATGAAGTGGTCCTTGGGCTGAAAAAGTTTGAGAAACACTGCATTAGAGTAAAGAGGAGGGAGGGTCATCAGTCACATCATGTGTTTTCAAATGTAATATTTTTATCCACTAATCTAATTGTACTGGCAATATGTATTATATGAAATGAAATGGATGCCAATGTATTATTGCACACCATGTTCTTGTAGTTATAACAATTGTTTAAAAAATCTTGTAAATAAACCAATGGCATTTAATCACAACAATATTCAAAATCTTGTCTCATACGACACTATTGATATAACAGAAATATATCACACAGCCTACTTTAAAGAGTGCTTGGAGTTCATATCCTTTCATCACATTACACATGTAAGTTTGTAACTTGCTGTCGCAGTATTTCTGGAAGTATACAGTTTCTAAAAAAACATTCAACTTTAGGAATCACACCATCCCAAAGTTTAAGATCTGGCAAAAAAATCCTTTCAACCAAAATTTCATTACAGTAGTAATCAAGACTTTGGTCCAGCGTGACATTATCCCCATCGATACTATGTCTGAAGGACCAGATAGGTGATGTCAACCGCCTTGACTGTCGGTAAATCTTTCAGTTCTACCGAAAACTCACTCATCTTCATGAGGTAAGGGTCACGTCTAACATATGTTAATAAACTCCTTGTATCTATGTCTTGAAACTGGATCTAAATCTGTACAATACGGACTCTCTGCAACGGTTCCCTCCAGACGTATTCAGATTTTTACTTCCTGCCCTCCATCTGCCCTAAGTCCCGCCCTCGCGCGTCATCAAAATCACGTGACTGAAACCCTGCTATTGGCGGGTAACACTGTCAATCTACCAGCCACATTGGCGGGTAGCCAATGCGAATCAGTGATGCGCGGGTCATTGAAGAAACAACCCACTCCCGACCGACATTTTCAACTAACGCGCCCGCAATTGTTCAAAATAGTTTTTAAACTCGACCGACTGACCGCGGCCCGAATATCATTAAAATATTTTTGGATGACTCGTAACCGGCACCCGCTCATTTCTTATCAACCTGCGCATATCACCGATGCAAATTGAGTGATTCATTGAGAGGATGCGACTGCTGTTTCGCAACGTTCATGCGATTGGAAAGAAGATGAGGCACTTCTCTGACTACGTTTGGATGTGCAAGTAAGTATTAAACTGTTGGTGAGATGGGATGAGAATGCAATTGCGTCTGGATCCGAACTTTACTTCCAGTTTCGTTTTTTTAATGGTCTGATTAGTGGCTTAACTGATCTCTTGAACAAATGCCTCGTCGAAAATAACAAATGTTTTGGTTTCCTAGGTAATCTATGTGTTGTTTTTTGCTTGTTATATAAATAAACTAAGTTTAAAGAACTTTGTTGTTATTTATTCTTAGCGGAGTTAAGACCAATAAGTGCAAAGAGGTGCCTTTAAATGGCAGTCCCTCACCTCTGTCCCGTGACAGATTTTTTGCAGCATCCCTCCTCCACCCCATCACCTCACTCTCATCTAGATTCATTTATCACAGTTAAAGAGAGGGGAGTACTCTGGGTTCGGGCTAAAATTCGGAGCTCGGAGCCCTCTCATCGGACAGCATGCCAAATATGCTTTATATCTCATTCCCTATCGATTACATTTTAATGCAAACCCGTGAAACACCATTGCTGTGTATTTTGTTCTTAAAACTGGAGTAAAATCCTGCAGTTTAAAATCACTGTGGTTTCCAACATTCACAGTAGTAGTCAAAGATATATTATGTATGGATGCCACATACACTAGGCACTGCAATTGATTAGAGGCGGGAACTAATTCACATATTCATAAATCCGCTAATACAAAATGTGGCAAGGGTGTAGAGCAGGGGTCTCCAACCTTTTTTCATTGGAGAGCTACTTTCTTTAAAATGAAAATGTGTTTAAAAATACCTACATCTCTTAGATAATGTATAATAACTCTCAAATTAACTAAAAACAAAACTGTTATGCAACTGAAAGAGTACACATGTATCTGGAGAATAAGTTATTTTAATGGAAAACACTTTGCATATTATACAGTATTGTTTACACATAACTTTAGTTGTTTGCACATTAATATGTATCATTGTTCACAAATAAACCAAAAATCCAATCTGAACACCTTAAATTTAAAGAACCAGAGAATACATTTCTTTAATAGAATTCAGTACTTTGCATATGATACTGTACTGTAGTTACACATTACTATTATAAAAGTTAAGTTCAAACTAAATTCAACTGGAATATTTACAGCACTAGCATTTCAAATATTGCCTTTTAATTTGAACTAATATGTATTCCACGTGAATTTGAGTGAATGCAGGTCAGTTAAGGTCTGAAAAAAAATCAAAAATAGTTTTGTTGTTGGGCCGAAACAGTTCTATCTTACAGCTGGTAAAGAATCCTTTTGTCAATATGTGTCTGTCACAGGTGGGAGCGGACCGCCCCTGTCGCGGGTCACGCTCCTCCTTCTGTTTCCACCCCGAGGAGGTCCCAAAACACCCCAATGACCAGACAGACGAGGGAAATAAAATGTAAAAATCTTTATTAAATAATAAAACAACAAAGGGGGATTTAAATACTTAAAAAGAGGTGCAAATCTTCTGGCCTTCCTCCCTTGGGCTCACACGGGGGGGGGCACTCCGGTCGGTATCCAGGTCCGTATCCTGGGCTCGTAGCTTTGGGCGTACAGGGAGGCATACAGGTGGGTCCACTGGGCTTTTAGCTTTGGGCGTGCAGGGATGAATACAGGTGAGTACACTGGGCTTTTGGCGTACAGGGATGCATACAGGTGAGTACACTGGGCTTTTAGCTTTGGGCGTACAGGGATGCATACAGGGGAGTACACTGGGCTCTTAGCTTTTGGCGTACAGGGATGCATACAGGTGAGTACACTGGGCTTTTAGCTTTGGGCGTACAAGGATGCAAACAGGCGAGTGAATGGGCAGAAGCACAAACTGGGCATGGGCTGGCACTCTCCACAGCCACAACGCCACCACCAGGCGGGAAATGAAGTTCGCAGGTCTAAGTCGTGTATGTATATAAAGCAGCTGCCCAGCGCCACCACTCCACTCTTCTAACACAGGGCTCTTTCTTCAGCCTAGGAGGTGATCACTGACAACAGCACAGCACTACAATTGTCCAAGTGTACACACTTCAAAAAGACTCACCCACGGCACTCCACACACTCACAGTGGTCAGAGTCACAACTTTTGGCCGGGCTTGTAGTCCTGAATAGTCGAATGACTGGGGCAGAGGACAACCATAGGTGAACGTCGAGGCCACGATCCATGAGCTCCTCCTTCCTCTTCTCAGCCGGGTTCCAGCACGCCCACAGATCCTCAACGCGAATGGGGCGGCCCACACACTGATTCAATAGACAGAGACAAACTGGTGTAACAGTATTAGCAATTATGCAAATGGCAAGGCAACAGCAGGACGAATTCCAACGTAACACACTGTCCCTTTAACTACTGAGTACTTCGTTGCTTCCGTTACTAATTTCTCCCCTCCGATCTGTTTCCTGTGTCCTTTTGACGTACACAATCTCTTCAAGATACACAGTCCAATCAGTAACAATTACTTCAGAATGAATGATTGAACACTTAGCTTCATCGCTGTTTCAGCCCAATTCTCCGTCTTGATTTCGCCCAGCCTGCAATTCCACATCAAACACGTCTCTCCAAACACACCGACCACTTCCGTCTCACCCACAACGCTTGCCGTAATAAAACTCCTTCTCAGACGCGTCTCTTCAGCCCCTGTAGTCTCTCCGCTTCGCTCTTCCGCGAACGCCGGAACAAACGTGGCTTTTCACTCCTTTGAAGGCTACCTTTCATCCGCCATTTGCTTACTTTATCCAGACGCTCGTCTTCACTCTTCGTCTCATTCTTCCGGCTTCCCCTCACCCGCCCCCTTTCACAGCAACCCAGCGGCTCCCAAAGCGAACTCGCGGAACCACTGCAACCTTTCCGTTTCGTAAAAAAAAAGCTGGTCCGGGCTGAACTATTTCCGCCATTTTGGTTCCACCGGCTTATAGTCACTCCGTGACATGTCACTTAAAGAAATGCTGACATCTTTATTTAGGCAGACATAAATGGCAAAAATGGGACATCAACAGTAAAAAACAGACAAAATGTTTGGTTCTGCTGACAAAGTAATGGAGGATGTAAAGCATTACGCAAAATTCCATCTTCATGAGCAGCCATCATCATTATCAATTATCTTTTACCAGGATGCATTTAAAGTTGTAAATCCACTTGGTTCAGGTACAGAGAAAGACACATGAAATCTTGGCAGTGTACATGAGACTAGCTGAAATGGTGCCACACAACCCCTCCTTGCACTTTGTCTTACTGTGTAGAGAGGAAGGCTTTTAAACAGTTTGGTCAGCAGAAGCTCTTTTCCTGCCTTGTTGCTGATCTAAAGGATTTAGAGAACTCTGGATTTGAGTCTGTAGATGGCACTATTCTAAGAGAGATGCTTATTGCCATTTGTGTGGATAATCATGGGTCTCTCATTGTGTAAGGAGTTATTGTTTTTTAGCAATTAAGCATTTCTGTTGCTACTGTCTAATTGACAGAGACACATTTCATCAGCAACCTTTACATCTTGGCCTATAAAGAAAAAAACTAAATTATGCTCACAGCTCACAACTATTGATCAGTGTGTAATAGAGGGCATCAAATTCAATTTCGTTTTTAATTCCCTTACTTTCATGTCTGTTGGTACTCCCTTCATGCCTAGGGCATGATTTATATGAAGATATTGTGGCGGATGACTTGGTAGTTTACATTTATACACTTGGTTTCAGTTGAAAAACACTTCACCTACAATGAGTTAAATAGAACCATTACACAATTCAGGCATTTAGGAAGTGACAGTAACAATGCCCCCTGTGTGGTTAAACCAGATACCAGATGACCTGGTGGTTCTGCTGCACAGAACTTGTGTCTCTTGAGGCTCTTACCAATTTATATAGGCCATATAAAATGCAAAACAACATGGACCGTGAGGTTTGGCAGGCAGTTGTGCCTTAAACTAAATTAAATGGCTGAGCTGATTTGTGCTCCCGGAATTAGTCATAATAAGATACCCTAATAATAAGTTTTTAACACAAGAATATGTTTCTGAGAGAAGTATCTTGTTTCATGTTAAGAGTAAAGCATCACTACTTGCACTATTATTCTACATTTTGGCCCACTGATTTGCTTGTGGACTCTCAGGTTTGAAAGAAAACATTCATATTTTAAGAACTGTGAAAGGAAACTGCATAATTTTGTTCATCGTTGTAAAACTTTTGCAGGAAGGCACAAGTTGCTTCAGTCCTATCTATTTTATTCCAGTCTGTTAGTGAATCACGCAAACACATGCAAAAAGGACTCGGTTTGTGTTACTCTTACTTTAAAGTTCTGTTTTGTCTGCCATGCTTTGTAGTCTGTAGTTATTTTGTTCATTGGTCGTTGTGTTGATTTGTTGATTCACACAGGACACATGTTTTAACCTCTCAGTATATATTATAATGGTTTTATATATATATTTGAGTGTTTATGGTTTTACATGTTGTCCTTTTTTTTTTGCTCTTATCTGTTTTATGTGTGTATGTCTTTAAATTATACTGGCTCTGCCTGTCATGTGAGCAATCACATGACAGGAAGTAGAAGACCATAAAGGAAGCAGCATGGCAAACATAGGGAAGAGTTTTTCTAACACTGGACTGGATTGAGGAGTTACCCTTTTGCGAACTACCTTTCCAGTAACACCATTTTGTAGTGATGGGAGAAACAAAGCTTTTCGAAGCTTGATTTAGTTTTTTGAAGCATTCGAAACACCACACACACTGGCGACACGTGCAGGTCAAAATAGTGTAAAAGCAGATATTTTTACAAATTAATAGCAAGATTTTTATTAAAATATGTTTTACAAATTATTTAACTTAATTAAGACAATTAAAAGTGTATTATGTGTTTTTAGTTTTATTTAGGGCAAAAAAATAATTAAAACTAACTACCCTTTTAATTATGCACATTTTTGTCATTAAATCTGTCAATAAACAAAAAATAAACAAAATGGTAGTGTTATTAGTCAGAAGGATGAATGTTTTATGAACTTGCATAATAAAACTGACCCGAGTTCACCTAAACATATTAGACACTGGTCATTTGTGATCAACTCCCCCTAGTGGTAAATCATCATATTTTCGAAATGTTTCAAAACAGTTATGATGTAATGAAGCCTCATTTGCTAAAATCATTTGACTTGGCCAGTTTTAAACAAGCTCCGAACCAACTGATCCGAAACAAAATATTCGTAATAGTTTCGAAGCCTCACAGGCAGTGCTTCAAAAGCGACCATTACTACCATTACACATTACACACTTTAGTTTAGTTATCAACTTTATTAATCCCACATGGGGCAATTAGTTAAGAGCAGCAAATTCTGTATACATTCATAGCATACATCATACACGTGCACATAATATACAACATACACATTCACAACATACAATTTTTAATCTACACAAGCACTTGTTTAAATAATAAATAAAACCACCAAGAAGCCCTACATAGAATTTAAGATTTTGATAGCATAAGGAATAAAAGATTTATGATAGCGATTTGTTTTACATACCGGAAGCGCATAACGACGCCCAGAAGGCAACAGAGAGAATTCCCCTGCTAAAATGTGTCCCGGAGAAGCGAGAATACTTGCCGCTTTCCGACCCATTTGTTGATTGCAGAGGGCGTTAAGATCTCTTTGTGTGATACCAATAATTTTCGAACAGATTTTTACAATATTGTTCAGGCTATTTCTGTCTTTAACTGACAAATTTTGAAACCAGCATATAAAAGAAAAGCTTAATATGCTCTCAATAAAAGATTGGTAGAATCTGCCTAAGATGACCGATGAGACAGAAAAAGAATTTAATTTACGTAAAAGGTAAATTCTCTGTTGTCCCTGTTTCATGATGGCAGCAGTATTTATGTCAAACTTGAGGTGGTCATCAAAAAATGTGCCCAAGTATTTATACGATGAGACAATTTCCACCTTTACATTATGTATAATACTCTCAGAAGCAGTCTCTCTGTTCCGGCCAAAATCAATAATTAATTCTTTGGTTTTAGATACATTCAAATCAAGGCAATGGTTATCACACAATGAGATAAATTCAGTCAGAGCATTTCCATGATCAGATACTGGCCCTTGCAAAAGTGATAACAATGCTGTATCATCTGAAAATTTCACCAAATAACTGTTCTCTTGTGTACTTCTACAGCCATTTGTGTACATGATAAAAAAAAGGGGCGAAAGGACACACCCTTGGGGTAATCCTGTAGAGAGCACCAATGGGTCTGACAAATGGCCATTTACAAATACCCTCTGTACTCTAATAGTTAGAAAATCTAAACTCCATAGTACCAGTTGGAGAGGCAAATTAAAATCATCCAGCAGCTTATCTATTAAAATGTGTGGTTGCACTGTATTAAAAGCTGAGGAAAAGTCAGCGAACAAAAGCCTTGCATGGGATTTTGGTTTGTCCAAATGTTTATATACACTATTCAATATAAAAAGCTTTGCATCCTCTACTCCCCTCCCTGCCCGATAAGCAAATTGTAGGGGATCCAGTCTGCTCTCTACAGATGATAGTATCAAATTTTTTATTATTTTTTCAAAAACCTTCATGATTAGTGACGTTAGAGCGACAGGCCTGAAATCATTTAAGTGCCCTGGTTTACTAATCTTTTTAGGAACTGGAATCACTTTGGAAGATTTCCAAGGAGTGGGGACCACACTGCTCTCAAGTGACCACTGAAAAATGTGCTGGAGGACGCCGCCCAACTGGTCGGCACAATAGCGCAGTGTCCGCCCACAAATAGAATCAGGGCCTGGAGCTTTCCTTATGTTAACTTTGCTCAAATGATCCCTAACACACTCTTGACTGATGGTGATGTCATTATGAAGCACTTGAGCTTCTTCAAAACCAAAATTAGTTTTAGTAGGGTTGAATTTTTCAAAACGTGAATAGAAATTATTAAAAGCATTGGGGAGATCAGCATCATTTATTCCCGTAATTGTTATGGGTTTCCTACTATTTTCATTTCCCTGAATAAATGAGGACATTGTTTTTATTCCCCTCCAGGCTGTTCGAAGATCACCACTACTATACTTATGCTCTATATTGTCCTTATACCTAATTTTAGCTTTCTTTATCCCATTTCTTACTTCTCTATTGATTTCTTTCTTCTCTTGACTACTCCCTGTATAAAAAATGCGTTTCTTTTTGTTTAAAACACTTTTTAGCTCTTTTGTAACCCATGGCTTATTATTCGGAAATATTGCGATATTTTTACATGGAATATTACTGTCCACACAGAAAGATATATAAGATGACACCGTTTGTGTTAGATCATTTAAATCAGTGCAAGAATTGTAAAACACATCCCAGTCTGTGCATTCAAAGCATGCTTGTAAACTAGCTATGCTATTTTCAGTCCAGCATTTCACCGTCTTTACAATCTTCTCCTGTCGCTTACAGATGGGTTTATAGATAGGTAGCAGGAGAACACTGTTATGGTACGATGCTCCGAAGGCAGGCTTGGGCATAGATTTAAAAGCACCAGGTACTGAGCCAAAGCAAAGATCAATGGTTGTGTTTTTCTTAGTTGTTGCACAAGTTACATACTGCTCATATGTTTTCAGTGTTTTTTGTATCTGGCAGTGGTTAAAATCTCCCATTACAAATTTTGGAGCATCAGGTGAGAGAGCATCGAGTCTGTTTGTCACCTCTGCAATTACATTAGCAGCTGAGGAAGCGTTCGCACGTGGATGTATATACACCAAGGTAAAGAAAAGCTGGGGAAACTCCCTTGGCAGATAGAAAGGGCGAAGAGAGATAGACAGCAGTTCGAGATCAGAGGTACAAATTTCCTCCCGAACAATGATGGTGTTACAGTACCTCTCATTGATGTAAAAGCAGACTCCTCCTCCAGTGGATTTGTGTGTTATTTCAGGTGACCTGTCCATACGCACCGGGCACCCGAAGCCGCTGATTTGTAAGTCCTCATTTCTGTCCGTCTCACCCAGCCATGTCTCAGTGAAAGCCAGCAGGCACGAGTCTCTAAAATCACGCTTACACCTAGCGTATGCCTCCAGTTCGTCGACTTTATTCCTAATGGATTGTACATTAGAAAGAAAGATGGAGGGGAGCGGAGGAAGCCGGCGCTTGTCAGTCAATCCCCATCTCTTTAGTCGGCGTTGAACGCCTCCTCTTCTTCCTCTTTTCCTTCGGTTTTTGGGAACTTTAAATATATCCTCTGCTGCCGCATCATCGTTACTGCGAGCCGGATATAGGATATTGTCCTTTACCACCGGTGCACGTAAACGAAGTTCCAATAATTGCTCTCGGGAGTAGATAATCCTACAGTCACCCCCGCTGTCGTCGCTTCCCCAAGTAAAACGATTAAAAAATGCTATCAAAAAGGACAAATAAACACAATTCATGACTCCAAAAGTTTAAATGGGTTTTAAATTTAAACTTAAAAAGTGCTCCCTACATTAACCGCCTAACACAAGGAAACATTTAACGTTTAACATACACATACATAGCACACGCGCACGCTGCTCACGGGTCGCACAGAAGCACGAGCGCCCCGGAAGGGTGGACACTGCACATTAGATTGGACTTTTAGATTGTTTTAGGCTTGGTATTTATTTAATCCCTGCTTTTAACAGGCGTAGTTATTTTATGTTCAATGTTATTTATAAATACACTTCATTCATTCTACTTTGTTGTCTGACTCCTCTTTTTAAACATTTTTAATCTCATACAGTTTTATCTGACCCCAGTTTTATCTTTTGTAACTCAGACGATAAGTCTGACCGTAACAGATTGTCTCCACAGGTGAAGTTTTTGTTCAACCTCGTGTGTGCATATAAAGCCTTAGTCTTTCAGTTGTCCTTTGTCAGTCATCGAATGTAAGGTTTGGTTTCTGTGTCCTGTTTTGTTAAAACCTGGATTACCTTGTTTCATGTTTTGTTTTATTCAATAATGTCTGCACTTGGATCCGCTGCCTGTGTCTACCTCTTACCAAAGTTACAGTCACTGAGAGTACTTCAGAGGTATCAGGAGTTGTTTATAAAGGAACCCAAATATACCAGTGGCCTTGTAGTTGTTGTAGATTACAGCAGCTATGGGTACATCTTTGAAAAAATATCATTGATACTTATACATATATACTGCTATTGTCTGACCTTGGAGTTCCCTCTCTGCACAACTCTGATCCTAAGTATGTGTCTGTTAATGCTGACATTTTTTTGGATTACTAACCCCTCCCAGGCTGCAAGGCCTGATTAACATAAGGGCTAGGTGGAGCTGAAGCCCCAGGGCCCTGTGGGATTAGGGGGCCTGTGATTGGCTGGAGGAAATGAGATTGTCAAGTCATAGGTGGTTGATTTGTGTATAATTAAACAAGTTATTGGAAAATGTGCCTGACTGATATAATTCACCGCCCAATCGAATTAACTCTACAGTTTGCGCCATGACATTGGAAAAATGTCATTTCGCAGATGAAAATTCCAAAATGAAACCACAGCAGAAACAATCTCTGAACCTGATAGTGATTTGTTACTGAATAATCCATATTTTGAACGAATGTGTTCATTTAATGATTCATTGATTCCTCGTTTTCTTCTTTGTTGAATTGAATTAATGACTCGCTTATTAAGACAGTGACTTGCCGTCACCTACTGTTAGTTTTAGTTTCATAACTGGAAGTCAATGGGTGCCGTCAAATGCCTGGATACTAACACCCTATCTGGTAACACTTTATAATAACTGCACACTATGAAGCATTAGTAAAGCATTAGTTAAGCATTACTAAATAGTCAATTCTTCATTTATTAAACATTAATAGACATTAGTAAATAGTTTATCAATGCTTTATTCTTTATAAGCGTATATAGAATGTGTTTAATAATTGTCTTTTCATACTTTATTAATGATCAATTCATCATTTCTAAAATAAGTATTACATTATTTACAGACCAGTTATTAAGATGTTGTCAGTGGTTCATAAGATCTTTTAGGAAGTGTTAATAAATGATTAATAAACTATTTAAACATTAATTTATACATCTTATTATTTAGACATATAGTAATAAGTTAGTCCGTGTGTTAATAAATGCTTCATTAACACATAGTCCTACTGTAATTCATGATTAATTCAGGTAGTTATAAAACTGAAGTGAAGAAGTGAAAAGAAAAGAAGTGGTCAGTTAACTATTTTTGTGAGCTCATCTAAAGTGAGGACTATTTATGCTTTGTAAAGCTTTTATAAAGGAGATTTAAAGTCTCAGTTATCTTTTAAAAAGGAAACAAACACAACACAGAGTAATACAGAACATAAAACATATTTATCTTAAGATTCAAAAATTAAACTGTACAACTGTACACTTCATATCAAATGAAAAATAAACCTCTGCTATATCATAAAAAGAAAAAAACAACAAATTATAAAACGGTTAGTTCCAATCCTTGATTCTGATTGGTCAACAGCTGTGCTTTATTCACAATAAAACACTGCTAAGACCGTTTTACCCAATTTTTTTAACTTTTATATTGTGTGGTAACGTTTTATAAAAGCAATAAGGTACCCGAGGCAAGTGCGGTATCGTGAATAAGTAACGGCTGGGGTTGCAGGCTTTGATAGTTTTCAGGGAGAGGTAAGAGATCAAAATTTGATAAAGGGTACAAATTTATTTTTTTTGAGCAATTTATTTTTGATTATCAAGGTAGGTATTATGCTAGGCAGTTATCATGGCAGAACGATCAATGTTGTTTTATGGATGATTTAAAAGTGTTCTTAATAAAAATAATTCAAAAAACTTGTTAACTGTGTGTGTGTGTGTGTGTGTGTGTGTGTGTGTGTGTGTGTGTGTGTGTGTGTGTGTGTGTGTGCGTGCGTGCGTGCGTGCGTGCGTGCGTGCGTGCGTGCGTGCGTGCGTGCGTGCGTGCGTGCGTGCGTGCGTGCGCGCGCGCGCAGTTCAGACAGAGAGAGTTCTCGCAATACACTTTTCAAAGTAACAGTGAAGAAGCATCGCCTCTGAATGATGTGGGGAGGGGTTATGTATATATTTTTTATTTAATTAAAAGGATTTCTATATTTTATCCACTCAATAGTCTACAATATAATAGCCATATAAACGCAGCGTAATTATAATAATAAAACATAGTGGGATATTCAGTGATATTGGCTGTGCAATACTGCCTTGTGATTGGCCAATACCGGCAGACTGGAGCCAATGGAAATGCTTCTTCGGTGCGCGTCTTATTCCTCTGAGAACTTCAAAGCAGACTGACTGAGGTAATTTATCTGGAATGATTAGTATATTAATTTATTTATGATTCCTATGTGAAAGTGTTATGTCTGTAGCGTTAACACTCTGGGGTCGCAGGAAACTCTTTATTTTTCATTCACTCTATCCGCAAAGAGAATTAGATAAGTAAATAAACATGATGCACGTTTTGTTCTCTCTCCCTCAGAAGAACAAATTCGGTGTAAACTGTATGAGAAGGAAAAGAGGTACCGTCTTTTCCCGTTACCTTATTATCTGTATAGACCATTTGCGGTTTCCAAACAGAGATGACGTTTTTTGTGGGCGGAGCCCAACCGGTGGCAGAAAGTATCAGCTCTGCAGTAGCGGTGTGAAGTGTTTTAGCATTAAACTGTGATTTTTATGGATCAGGTGTTCTGTCGAAGTCTGTTTCCCTTTAGTGTAATGTTTCTTATAGCGTTTTCATCACGTTACGTTTATTTTTTAGATAAACTAAAAGTTTAAATGGCTACGGATATATGTGATTGTATGTAATGTATTGTTCTTTATTGGTAAATCAATTATTTTTACTGTATGAATCATATACAGTGGGCAATACTATTATGTATTCTATATAATACCATTTATTAAATATTTCATCATTATTTTCTGTTTTCTCTTTTTTCTTCATGATTACTATAATATTTGTAGCAAAAAAAAACATTTTCTGTAGTAAAACTAATGTTTTTAAAGGTATACTTGTAAAATTAATAGAAAATATTTTAATATATTTTAATGCGTGTGTGTATTTACATTCTACTGAAAATTTTTGTAATAAATTCCCAAGTAAACTTATTATGGTTTAACTACAGAGAAAGTAGTTTCCTTCTTACATTCCTGCCTATGCGGCTCATTATGCAAGTGTTTTGTAAATGGTAAATCAGTCACAGATTATTCAAAAGCTTTCCTGCCTCCACGCATATTGTCTTTCTAACCAAAAAGTGGCTTAGAAATTTAAATCAATATATTGTTTAAGGTGAAAGAGAAGGCAGAATGATTTTCATACATATATGATGTACATACATGTTGCTCATATAATATTGTATAATATTGTGTATTATGTTTTTAAGCAACTGAAAAAAGCACAAATGTCAGTACAGGTCAAAACTTCTCCAGGGCCCTAAAAACCCCTTAGACCCCAGAGAGTTAATGATCCGTTCTGAGCTCATGTTAGCATAAAGGTGCTTGCTGGTGATGCTGAGTGTTTTTTATGCATGTCATGTTATCCTTTATTTATTAACTGTTATGAGTTTATTTTGCACCGATTCACTGATATTATGAGGATGTATGACGTCACGAGTATGCACTACTTGAGTGAACTTGGATGTACATACATATAATAAATGAAATTGGAGTGTTTAGTCATTGACAAAGCTTCAATAAAAAGGTGTTTTGACTGTTTTTATGTCAGGCTTTACAACCAAATAGTGAGTATGGGGCGAAAAGAGCAGGAGAGACGGAAGAGAAAGCAGGCAGCAGCGTCATTGTCGCAGAATATTGAACATATGTTCAAAAAATCTGCCCAACAGGGTAAGGTTGTTATATTTACTACATAACCTATAACATTTGATAACTAACAGTCGTCAACCCCACTGGAGCAGAAGGTAACTGATGTTGTTCCTGTTATACAGTGAATTTTCTCTCTCTATGATTTACTCACTTGTATGTTCTCTAAAATCAGTCACATATTTATAAGAAATTGACTTATCACTTAAACAAAGACATTTAAATTACTGTTTTGTATTTTACACACCTTTTTATTGACATATGCAATCAATTTGATACATAAGAACTATAAACCACACAATGATAAAAACACCAAGATATTTTAATTGATGTTATAGGCTAGGCTAAACTGCTTTTAATCAAACATATAAATCATGTGAAACTATAGTTATTTTTTGTTATTAATATAGTTTTGTTAATCCATTTTTTTTAAAATGTACATTGTTTGTACATTCCAAAAAGTATGAAGCCAACTGTTACTGGATAACAGGAACGTATTACTTTGTGGTTATTTTTTGTAAGGAATTTTGTAGTGTATTTCAGATAACAGTTGGATTCCCTTTATCACTGACCAATGCGTACACTGTATATTTACAGATGATTCACAACAGCTCAGGGAAGGTCAAGGTGAAATGCGACAGCTCAGAGAAGGTCAAGGTGAAATGCGACAGCTCAGGGAAAGTCCAGGTGAAATGCGACAGCTCAGCGAAGGTCAAGGTGAAATGCGACAGCTCAGGGAAGGTCAAGGTGAAATGTAACAGCTAAGGGAAGGTCAAGGTGAAATGCAACAGCTCAATGAAGGTCAATGTGAAATGCAACAGCTCCGAGAAGGTCAAGAGGATCCACAGCCTGTCATGGAAGGTCAGGAGATATTTAATGATGTAGGATTTTTCATTCAGGCCACAAAATCGGTTGAAGAAATCTTAGAGAGTGTGCGTAAGATGTCTGATGGCCAGAAATACCATTTACTCAGGAACCACAACAAGCCTTCTAAAAACTTCATTTTTCCAACACAATTCCTTGCTGTCTGCAATAGGGCATTCAAACTCGGGTGGTTGGAGGAATATGGCTGGTGGTTGGTGTACAGTTCCAACCTTGATGGTCTTTTCTGTGTGTGCTGTGCCCTGTTTGTTAATGCCAAAGAGAGAAAACAAATGGGAGTGTAAATGCCCCATTCACAAAATGGCACAAGAAAAGCATGGTAATAGGCAACCATTCAACAAAAGCATATCACTTGGCTGCAGTTGAAAGTGCACAGTTGTTTCTCCAGTCAGTTGAAAAACCTCAGACCCAAATCTCTGTCCTTATGGACAGTAAGAAGAAAGCCAATATCAAAGAAAACAGGCACATACTCAAGTCTGTAGCAGAGAGGAGTCGCCAATGCATTGCACTTAGAGGTACATCTGAGAAGCAGAATTCTACTGGCAATCCTGGAAACTTTTTGGCCCTGATGAAACTACTTGCAAACCATGATGAGAAGCTGAAGCAGCACATGGAACAGCCAAAGCTCAGAAATGCCACCTACCTCTCGCCCCAAACCCAAAATCAGATGATTGACGTGATAGGAAAGCGAATAATTCAGGCCCAGATTGTGGACGAGGTCAAAAATGCACAGATCTATACAGTCATGGCTGATGAGGTGACATCCCATAATGTAGAGCTGATGCCATTGTGTGTAAGGTTTGTAGACAAAGACCTAAATATCAGGGAGGAATTGCTGGAGGTTTGCTCTTTGCCACGGATCACAGGCAGCTACATTGCAACCGCAGAAAGACATGACGCATACAGCCACTTTTATAGTGCATTCGCCTTTATTGTTAAGGTTCTAGAAGTCATCGCACTTGGTCTCCATACAGAAGATTACAGCCAAGATGTCACCACTGGATGGCAGGGCAAGTACAAAGCAGAGGCCTATAGTCTCTTGTCTGGGCTCCAAAATTTCAGTTTCATCCTAACCTTCCTCACCATCTATCAAGTCTTGTCCCACCTTACAGGCATCACAGTGAAGCTGCAAAAAACCTCAGTTGACATTGTGGAGGCATTTAACATGGT
Organism: Paramisgurnus dabryanus; assembly: GCF_030506205.2. Classification (NCBI taxonomy): domain Eukaryota; kingdom Metazoa; phylum Chordata; class Actinopteri; order Cypriniformes; family Cobitidae; genus Paramisgurnus; species Paramisgurnus dabryanus. Next base: position 32,895,930 of record NC_133347.1, read on the forward strand.
AGATGAGGTCAAGAATATCTACAAGGAGCTACGCGAGACAATTGAGGATGACTTCAACCAGATCTACAACCAAGCCATCAGGATGGCTGCTCAGGTCGATGTTCAGCCTACCAGTCAACCACGTGTTGCTGGAAGGCAGACACACAGAGAAAATGTACCTGCTGAAACTGTGAAGGACTACTATTGTCGCAACATGGCTATACCTTTCCTAGACCATGTCATCTTGGAGTTTGAATCCAGATTCAGTCCTCTATCTGTTACCGCATCAAGGCTCCTGGGTCTAATTCCGTCTATACAGTGCAACTCAGGTGTGACAGTTGACATTTATGAAGTAGTCCAACTTTACCAAGATGACTTACCTTCACCAGAGCTGATTGACCAGGAACTGAAACGCTGGAAACTGAAGTGGCAAAACAAGCCATCAGAACAAAGGCCAACTTCATGTGCTGAGGCAATCAAACAATGTGATGCGCTGATCTACCCAAACATCTTCAAGCTTCTCAAAATAGCTTGTACTCTGCCAGTCACCTCATGTGAATGTGAACGGTCGGCCAGCACTCTCCGGAGACTGAACACATTCATGCGTAGCAGCATGGGAGAGGACCGCTTATCATCCCTGGCCCTCATCCATACACACTATGACATGGCAGTCAACCTGGATGAAGCTGTGAACATATTCTCCAAATTGCACCCAAGAAGATTGGAACTGACCAGTGTACTAAATCCATAAGTGTAAAGACAAATACAGCAATATGCAAAGAGGCATTGACAGAGTCAAGAAATGATGATGAGAATATTTATTTATTATTAATATTTCATTAAAGTTCATTAAATCTATTTTGTTGTTGGTGTGGTCTTTAAACTTTTTAACTGTGTATGGACATGAGGAAAGTTATTCAGTAAATATTTTAGGTGCATCAAAAAACATGCTCGTTAAGATACCAACAGACAAGCTAATCCAACACAAATTAGTGCATAAAAGGCCACCAAAATTAAGTATTTAAACCTCATAATTAAATAAAAAAGCAGGAGTAAAACTGCAAAAAGGTCCACTTTTTGAAAAAAGAACCCCCCCTTTCAATAGGCTGGCTACGGACCTGTTTAGGGTATTGAAAATTATATTAAAAAGTTGATACTATAAATGTACACTCAAAATAAGTAAATAAATAAATTAGAATGATGTCATTGTATGTTAGTATGAAATATGTTAAGTGTTTTTCCCCAGTAGATGGCAGCAAACTTAAGCAAAAAGGCAAATTTTAATATTGTACAAGTAGAATTATAAATATAAAATGTAGCTACAAATACACATTGTACTATTGGGAGTAAATGGTTCAGTGTACTTCTTAAATGAACAGCAAAACAAATAAATATGTAAAATACATGAAGGTCTTTCTTTCACGTTCTTCAGATCACACTTGAAACCATCACCCCACCTGAACTGACAGCATATACACGCTCATGTGCTGCTGGAAGAAGTTTGTGCAACCATCTGGTTGCGTTGCTTTATCAGACAGCACATTTTAGTACGCTAGGCATCAAGACAACAACTCAACAACTCACCTTTCAAACACATTTAATAAATCATCAGTTAATCATAAAGCTGTACTAAATAGTAAATCAGCAGTAATAAATAAAAAAAATTATTGTGACCAGTACACAATCCTGGATGCAGAGGGCTCAATTGATCTCCAGAAAACAAAAAAATATGTTTTTGTTTGGGAATCTTGTAAAGTATCTGAAGTCTTCATCAGACACACACCATTTTCCAGCAAAGCTCGAGAGATGGTAAGAATTGACATCAGTTCCTCCAGCTCCTTTATTTTTTCCAGCGCCTCATCAAGAGCACATAATTTAAGAGAAACCAAAAACTTTATTTAAAAAAAGGGTTACTATTTCAGGTTTATGCAGTTATATAATAGTTCAAATATAACTACAAGTTCTTTATTCATCCCAATATTCTCCCACACTATAATTTAAAATGTAAATTTGCTGTATTTTATGGAAGTTGATTATTATATTGTCGCCATTATTGTACATTTATTAATAACTTCAATGGTCTTTGCTAATTTCTGTACCCTTTCATGTAACTTTAAGCGACAAGATGGTAAACACACAGCAGTAAGTGACCATTGACTTCCATAGTAGGAACAAAAAATATGATGGAATTTAATGGGTACCGTCAACTGTGTGCTTACCATCATTTATCAAAATATGTTCTTCATCATTTATCACAATACTTCCAAAATATCTTTTCCAACAATGGAAGTCAATGGACACTATCTGCTGTGTGTTTACCATCATTTCTCAAAATATCATCTTTAATGTTCATCAGAAAAAAGAAATTTATACAGGTTTAGAACAACATGAGGATGAGCAAATGACAGAATTTTCAATTTAGGGTGAACTATCCGTTTAACGGTCATAAATCTGCAGGTGAAAAAGTATTATAGGAAATTCTATAGTGTTTTTAAACCATACTATAGTAAATTGTAGTATACTATATATTATAGTATTTACAACACTTTGTTAATGATTGCTACAGCATACTCTGTATTAACTATAGTGTACTGATAAACTGTAATAAATACTCTAGTATACTTTAGTTTATACTAGTATAATATACCCTATAGTTGTAGACAATGTATTACAGTATTGGATAAAGTACTTAGTTTATATTACTATAGTTGTTATGTTATCACAGCAACTATTAAATTACTCTTACACTCTGAGGCTATTTTGGGGATTTCCGCCTGGATTTGGCCTACCCAATTTCAAAAGCTTATCATACCCACAAGCAGAGGTGCACATACAAAAGTTTGGTATCATTTTACAGGAAACCCTTTGAAATTACATAAAACACTGTTAAAAGTGCTCAACATGGTTGTATGTGTTGTCAGTCCTCTAATAAACACAAAAATAAATAGGCGCTTTTTGATGTTTTTTTTCTAAAGTCTGTATTTAAAAGTGTATAACTCTGGCCCTGAGTGGTAACGAAGCCTGCAGACAGTTTTGTTTGATTCCAGCAATTGCCAGCTTACAGAGGAAAAAGGATTTTTTTCTCTATCTTAATAAATGCTAAAGTTATTTTACTCCAACTGATGGGAGGAATAATACGCTTATGGTGTACAATTTCTGCCAAAAAACATTTGAAGTGCTACCATAACCACATACAGTGGAATAAATGCAATATCTTTATATCATTTTGCAGAAAACCCTTTGAAGTTACATAAAAAGCTGCTGTTTGTGACAAATATTGTTATTTATGTTGTTTTTCATATGATAAAACACCAAATTTTCCTTTTTATGTTGTAAACACTGTCTTTGATAGTGTATAACTCTGGTTCTGTGTGCTCTAGCAGACTGCAGTTCTGGTTGTTACCAGCAGCAGACAGTAAACACCCAAAAAAAGAATGAACTCTTTATCATGTCGCATTCAAAAGATATTCTTATTTTACTGAAGGGTGCGAAAATACATTTTTCATATAAATATTAATTTTTTGTTTTGCACATATAATAAATAGCAAGGGATTATATATGCACACAACCAAAGAAAATGCTGTGAATGGACTCATTGTTTAGAGTAGGACCTAAGATAAAAGATGGTGTATCATTTGTGGCTATATGTGCTATCTGTTATGAACGACACAACTCAAGGATCCCAATGCAGAGGGTTTTAATGAATAGAATCAGTGGGTATGTATAATAAAACAAACAATGTCTTCATGTATTAGTGTGTGTGTGTATGTGTAAATGCAAAAGTCTCAAAGTGGGAAACACTGAAGGACATCCACTAAATAAACACTTGCTGGAATCCTCACAGGGCACAGAGGGGGAATCCTGGTGGGAGAGAGAGAGGGGCGGTCCCTACATCAGCCGAATCCGTGCTGGACAGCGCACTGCCGAGGTCCGAGAGATGCGCAGAATTACGCGCCCGAAAGCGCACTGCAGAGGTCCGAGAGATGCGCAGAATTACGCGCCCGAAAGCGCACTGCGGCTGGACAGAGCACGGTGTGAAGCAGCGCTCGAAGAGACCACAGACAGAGAGTTCTAGCTGGATGATAGTGACACACCAATCGGGGAAGACTGACGGCAGGACGGGGAAATCTAGAGACAAGGCAGCAGAGGGCTCGGTGAATAATTCAAAACGAGAAACAGATAACAGACTCACAAGACTAGAACTAGACAAGCTAGCGGGCAGGTACATACAAAGACGAACTTGCAAAGAACAAAGGGAACGAGGGGAATTTAAATCAAACCGGATTGGCCAATAATGAGAATCAGGTGCGGGTCGCAGGTGAGAAAAGTCAGAGGTAATGAGATCACCCGGTGGAAGACGCGCACGTGTGGAGCTGTCAAAACAAAAACACAACACATAGTGAAACAAAGACAAAGCAGCCAATAAGACCAAAATCATAACAGGACTCCCCCCCCACGACCGCCACCGGGCGGTCCATGAGGAGGCTCACCCCGTCGCCGGCGGAGATCCTCTATCAGCCCAGGGTCCAGAATGTCCCGGGCCGGTACCCAACACCTCTCCTCCGGACCATATCCTTCCCAGTCTACAAGATATTGAAATCCCCTACCCCGGCGACGCACATCCAGTAAAGACTTAACTGAATACACAGGGGCACCATCTATAAGCTGAGGGGTGGGAGGGGTGGGGGCAGAGGGAACAGGATTAAGGTGGGAAAAATACACAGGCTTCAGTTTAGACACATGAAAAACTGGGTGAACCCGACCGAGTGCTGGGGGCAATCTGAGCCTGACCGTCACGGGATTAATGACCTTAACAATGCTGTATGGCCCAAGGAATCGTGGAGCCAGCTTGCGAGAAGGCTCACGGAGAGGTAAATCCTTGGACGAAAGCCATACTTTCTGCCCACAGATAAAGCGGGGCGCGGTTCTACGGTGACGATCGGCCGCGGCTTTGGTTCGTCTGGAAACCTGACGTAATGTAAATCTAGCCCTTCTCCAGGTGCGTTTGCAACGACGGACAAAAGCTAGTGCAGACGGAACCACCGCATCAGGTTCCTGTGACGGGAATAAAGGGGGCTGAAACCCCATGGACGCCTCAAAAGGGGACATGTTAAGGGAAGAAACAGGGAGAGAATTATGGGCGTATTCAACCCAGGGTAACTGTTGGCACCAGGAGCTCGGATATTGCGATGTCAGACAGCGGAGAGCTCTACCTAAATCTTGGTTAGCCCGTTCACATTGCCCGTTGGTCTGAGGATGATACCCTGAAGACAAGCTAGCTGTGGAGCCTATTTGTCTACAAAATTCCTGCCAGAAACGAGAAATAAACTGGGGACCCCTATCTGAAACCACGTCTGTGGGCAGACCATGTAAGCGAAAGACGTGTTCGATCATTACCTGGGCAGTTTCCTTGGCAGTGGGTAATTTGGGCAAAGGGACAAAATGAACCGCCTTGGAGAAGCGGTCCACAATGGTCAAAACAACAGTGTTTCCCTTAGAACTAGGCAAATTGGTTACAAAATCAATGGCGATATGTGACCAGGGACGAGAGGGGATGGGTAACGGTTTAAACAGACCAATAGGGGCTTGATGAGAGGCCTTATTACGGGCACAAACCTGACAGGCTAACACAAACTGTCTGACATCGTTCTCCGAACCCCCGGATGGCAAACAAACTTGGACTCGTGACCCCACCGGATGACCTCGGAGCGAAGCGCATTCGGCACCCACAATCGACCCGCTGGGCACCCCTCTGGCACTTCCCCCTCCCGGCCGGCCCGTCTCACCCGTTGTTCTATTCCCCAGCGCAGGGCACCCACCACCCCCCCCTCAGGGAGGATGGTTTCGTCCCCATCAGAACCGGGACTTTCGAACAAACGAGAGAGAGCGTCGGGCTTGGTATTCTTAGAACCGGGCCGATACGAGAGGGTGAAGTTAAATCTGTCAAAGAAGAGTGCCCAACGAGCCTGACGAGAAGATAACCTCCTGGCTGAACGGATGTATTCGAGATTCTTATGATCCGTCCAGACCAGGAAGGGCTCCGAGGTCCCCTCCAACCAGTGACGCCACTCACCCAAAGCTAGTCTGACAGCCAGCAGCTCCCGATTACCTATGTCATAATTTCGCTCTGCTGGGTTTAACCGATGGGAGAAAAAGGCACAAGGATGCACCTTGCCATCCTTAGCAGACCGCTGAGACAAAACGGCGCCTACCCCGACATCCGAAGCATCCACCTCCACAATAAATTGAGCAGCCGGATCTGGAATAGAGAGAACAGGAGCAGAGATAAACCGGGACTTTAAATTATCAAAGGCCTCCTGAGCACTAGAATTCCAGACAAACCTCTCCTTAGTGGAAGTGAGAGCAGTAAGAGGCTGAGCAACCTGACCGTAATTTCTGATAAATCGCCGGTAAAAATTGGCGAAACCCAGAAATCTTAATAAATCCTTACGGGACTCGGGGACTGGCCATTCGGCAACCGCTTTGATCTTGGCTGGGTCGGGACGGATCTCACCTGGGGCAACAACAAAACCCAAGAACGAAACTGACTTACGATGGAATTCGCACTTCTCCGCCTTTACATACAACTTATTCTCTAACAACCGGCGTAAGACTCGGCGGACATGCTGAGTGTGTTCCTGCATAGAGGGGGAAAAGATGAGAATATCATCAATGTACACAAAGACAAACTTGTTGATCATGTCTCTCAGCACATCATTAACCAGAGCTTGGAAGACTGAGGGAGCGTTACAAAGCCCGAAAGGCAAAACGCAGTACTCAAAGTGTCCAGTAGGGGTATTAAATGCTGTCTTCCACTCATCTCCCTCTCTTATACGAACCAGATGATAGGCATTGCGTAAATCTAGTTTAGTAAAGACCTGCGCTCCCTGCAAAAGCTCAAACGCAGTAGACATTAAAGGAAGGGGGTACCTATTCTTAACAGTAATGTCATTCAATCCCCTATAATCAATACAAGGACGCAGGGAGCCGTCTTTCTTCTCAACAAAGAAAAACCCCGCCCCTGCGGGCGAGGTGGAGGGACGGATGAGACCGGCACGCAGGGCATCATTAATATACTGGTCCATAGCCTCTCTCTCAGGACTCGACACAGAATAAAGTCTACCCTTAGGCGGAGAAGTGCCGGGGAGGAGATCAATAGCGCAATCATATGGCCGGTGAGGAGGAAGGGAGGTGGCCCGGGCTTTACTAAACACCTGAGCGATATCCGCATACTCCGCCGGGACCCCGGTCAAATCGACTGCCGGAACCTGAGGAAGAGAAAGAACAGAACCAGAACCAGCAGAACCAAGGCATGACACATGACAAGACTGAGACCAAGACAAGATAATACTATGCTGCCAATCAACGTGAGGATTGTGTTGCACTAACCATGCATGCCCTAAAATGATAGGAGATAGAGAGGCATGAAGGATATGCAACACAATCTCCTCACGATGATTACCAGACACAGAGAGACTCACAGGAGAAGTGCAGTGTGTAATTCGCGCCATCTGCTGCCCTCTTAGGGACCAGACATCCAAAGGGGATTGGAGAGGGACAACCGGGATACCCCAGGCGCGAACCAGCGCTTCATCAATGAAGTTGCCCTCCGCGCCAGAGTCGAGGAGGGCAGTGGATGGATAGTCCTGCCCGGCGAAGGACAACATGACGGGGAGTTGAGTACTGGAAACTGGGGAGAGTTTTGAAGAAGTGGCGCCCACCAGGACTCCCGTATTCACTGATGAGCGGCGGCTTTTAACGGGCAAGTCTTGGCGAAATGTCCGGGCTTTCCACAATAGAGACAGAGGGCATTCTGTAACCGCCTCTCTCTCTCTCTCTGAGACAGGCGAATGCGCCCCAGTTGCATGGGTTCCGACTCGGCTGGGGGTGACACAGGGGCCGAGGAAGAAATGGAAGTCTCATCCACAAACACACGTTGTCGTAGAGAACGGCGCTGACTGCGAAGCATCCTCCGAGCTTCGATCCGAAGAGCAAGGTCAATGATGGCATCCAGAGTGGGGGGAAGGTCGTGAACAGCGATCTCATCCTGAAGCCCGTCTGTCAACCCCTCGACAAACTGCGCTCGAAGAGCAGCTTCGTTCCAGTGGCAGGCAGCCGCTAAGGTCTTGAACTTGATGGCGTACTCGGTGACAGAGTGTTTTCCTTGGACCAGATGTGCCAACCGAGCCGCAGCGGCATCCCCGCGAACGGAGCGATCAAAAAGTTTCTCCATCTCCTCGCAAAATTCATCAAAGGATCGGCAGCAAGGATCGCCAGCATCCCACACAGCTGTAGCCCACTCACGAGCCTTGCCAGTCAGCAGGGTAATGACATATGCAACCCGGGTGCGCTCAGAAGCATAACGGCGTGGCTGGAGGGCAAAGACTAAAGAACACTGTGACAGAAACGCTCGACAGGATGCAGGATCGCCATCATATGGTGGTGGGGCTGAGGCATGGGGCTCCGTCTCATGCTGCTGACTAGGTTGCGAGGTGTTCTGCCGCACTTGGTCAAGGCGAGAGGAAAGATCGGACATGCGTGTGGATAAATCCTCGACCTCCTGTGTCGTGGTGGTGAGGCGAGCCGAGTGTTGGCCCAACCATGAGCCCTGCTGGGCGAGAGCAGACTGGAGGGCGTCAACCTCCGCGGGATCCATAACTTGGCAAGTTCGTCCTGTTATGAACGACACAACTCAAGGATCCCAATGCAGAGGGTTTTAATGAATAGAATCAGTGGGTATGTATAATAAAACAAACAATGTCTTCATGTATTAGTGTGTGTGTGTATGTGTAAATGCAAAAGTCTCAAAGTGGGAAACACTGAAGGACATCCACTAAATAAACACTTGCTGGAATCCTCACAGGGCACAGAGGGGGAATCCTGGTGGGAGAGAGAGAGGGGCGGTCCCTACATCAGCCGAATCCGTGCTGGACAGCGCACTGCCGAGGTCCGAGAGATGCGCAGAATTACGCGCCCGAAAGCGCACTGCAGAGGTCCGAGAGATGCGCAGAATTACGCGCCCGAAAGCTCACTGCGGCTGGACAGAGCACGGTGTGAAGCAGCGCTCGAAGAGACCACAGACAGAGAGTTCTAGCTGGATGATAGTGACACACCAATCGGGGAAGACTGACAGCAGGACGGGGAAATCTAGAGACAAGGCAGCAGAGGGCTCGGTGAATAATTCAAAACGAGAAACAGATAACAGACTCACAAGACTAGAACTAGACAAGCTAGCGGGCAGGTACATACAAAGACGAACTTGCAAAGAACAAAGGGAACGAGGGGAATTTAAATCAAACCGGATTGGCCAATAATGAGAATCAGGTGCGTGTCGCAGGTGAGAAAAGTCAGAGGTAATGAGATCACCCGGTGGAAGACGCGCACGTGTGGAGCTGTCAAAACAAAAACACAACACATAGTGAAACAAAGACAAAGCAGCCAATAAGACCAAAATCATAACACTATCTGAGGCAGTTCACACTCAAGTTTCACATATGTTTATAAAACACAATTTTTAACCTTATTATTCATTCGAGGATTGTTGGATATGTGTTAATAATAAAGCAAAAATAACGATGTAGCCTTATTCCTGAGAATGAGAGCTTTCATTTGATATAAGACTTGCCCATGTTTGTCATATTTGAAAAATATGAAATATGTGAATATTAAATCATATAATAAATTGTCGGGGGGGTGATAGTGTAAATTAAGTGTAAATAACTTTCTTACAGTAAAACATATCTCAAAGTGATGCATATCTGCAGAAAGTAGAGACTCTAAACTTTCAAACAGTATCTCATATGTGGTACTGGGTCCATGACAGACCCTTAAAAATTAAAGGAATATTTTATATTAAGTCAAAATAAGATAATTCTGGACCCGGTACAGGGTCCACAGAGTTACATTATTATAGTATGGGTCAAAAACACTTTAATATTTACTATAGTATTTATTCACCTGAGACCCCGCAAATAATTTAGTACCACATTCACCTTGCTGACATGCTCCACTGTTAGCATAACTGTGATCGTAATTGTACACATGTAACAGAGATTATACAATTTTATTATATATACTATTTAATTGACAAGCACCTACAATTTTATTGTAGTTATTTAGCTAACAACATGCTAGCTAAATTACTCACCCGGGGGACCACGGCTATCATAATCGTGCACCAGCAGCGCAGTATCAACACTCTCCATTTCAACATCTGCTTCCTCCTGCTCTTTTTGCCGTCCGTGTCTGGGGTGATTTAACATCTCCCCAGTTGTTCCAAGAAAACCTGGAAGGCACAGCCTGTGGAGTAAAGTATAAGACCAGACTCGGGGTGGACGCGGACTTCATTCTCCGTGAAGTGCATAGCACACACAAAACTGCTACCCCTCCTCACTGTAAATGATGCTCCCTCATCTCTTGGAATAGCCCAAATCCAATGCTTTTTTTGCATTTTCATCGCTTGGAAAGCTGTGAAATGACAAGTATGGTTGCTTTTTCGGTAGCACTTTATTTTAAAGTACATGTACTTACCTTGTACATATATGGTAAATAAGTTGTACCAACTGACAAATGTATGGTACTTACTTTTATGTATCTACATGGTAATTAATTGGTATCATTACTGTACTTACCAGTGGTACATATACCAGTGGTAGTTATTATGTAACTCTAGATAAGTACTGGGTAATAACAGATACATACTTATAGTGTAGGTATACTGTAACTAATGAGGAACATAACTAATAAATGTACAATATAAGTATTTAGTATTTACAGGCAAGTTAGGGTAAATGACAGGTATTTTAGTGTACATATATGATAACTAATATCACACACTACTGTACTTACAAATAGTATATACACAATAAGTATGTACTAGTGAATGTACCCAGTAGTTAATGCATAAGATATTCAATGTATATGATGCTATATCTTAGGTGGTAGGTCCTATGTAATAACTGTGTAAAAAGCCACACTTTATTTTACAGTCCTGTTTCCATGCAAATACCATAGACGTACTAGTGAATGTACCCAGTAGTTAATGCGTATGATAGTCAATGGTTAGGTTTGCCTCACGGTGACATGTATAAGATGCTATATCTTAGGTGGTAGGTCCTATGTTCTAACTGTGTAAAAAGCAAAACTTTATTTTACAGTCCTGTTTCCATGCAGTTACCATAGACGTACTAGTGAATGTACCCAGTAGTTAATGCATACGGTTATTTAATGCTTGGTTTAAAGGACAAAGATACTGAGTACGAAAATGGCACATCAGTAATGTTTGTTCTTAGTTATCATATACGTATGGTATAAGTATAACTTACACTTGCCTGCAGGTACCACACACTTATTGTGTATATACAATTTGTAAGTACAGTAGTGTTTCTTGTTAGTTACAGTATACATACACTATAAGTATTGTTAGTTACAGTATACATACACTATAAGTATGTATCTGTTATTACCCAGTACTTATCTAGAGTTACATAATAACTACCAAGTATTTGCCACTGGTAAGTACAGTAATGATACCAGTTAATAACCATGTAGATACCTAAAAGTAAGTACCACACATTTGTTGGTAAGTACAACTTATTTACCATATATGTACAAGGTAAGTACACGTACTGTAATATAAAGTGCTACTGTTTTTTCTTTGAATTTAAACACAAAGGCACGCTACAAGACTGACTACTTTTAGTCTCCGCCATTGTTGTGGAAAGGCTGTCAACGGAATAGCTTTCACCGGAAATGCGTTCGGCCGCCATATTGTGAAATATGGGGCACGTTCAAGCTCACACAGGTGCTCAATGTTTTGCTACGTTTTCCGGTTGAACGACATGTTTCCTGGAAACGGTGTGCAACAGGCTTTAGATCCGTTTTCTCTTGTTTGGTGGGTGTGTCAGAAATGTCAGCCCAATCAGCGGCAAGATGTATAAAACCATGCAGTAGTAAAGAGACAACTCGCTCAATGAGTTCAAGTTGGAATGTTGTCTTTCATTCTCGACGGCAAGGTCAGTGACTGTAACATCGAGCATATTTTACTGTATTAAACACACATTTATAACGATTTCAACAGGCTTCAGAAACATTTAAAAAAGAACACAAACCTCACCTTGTGCAACGTTTTATCGGGGCTGAACGCAGCCATGGTAAATTTCAGTACACCAACGGATATAGGCTCTGTTTACACGTACATGGTTATTTTTAAAAACTGAGAGATTTACCTTCGTTTGTGCCCCTCGTTTACACGCAAACGGAGAACTCGCCTGTGAAACCGATTGTTTCTAAGAACTCCGGCCAGAGTGGAGATCTTGAAAATCTTCGGTTGCACGGTTGCATGTAAAGTGAGACAAACGGATGTTTAAGCAGGCAACGTCACGGAGTATGCGCCAGAGCTCGCACCTACGTCAAAAGTGCGACCCATGTTTACATGTGACTGCTACTCTGAACGCTTCCAAGATCACATTTCTGTTCGTGCAAACTCGTTTCGTGTGTTTGTATTTGCAAATACAGCTGCTCCATTATGTCGAGGAGCAGAGACGAGTGCTCGGAGGTCAGCAATCTTGCGCGTGTTTGACTTCATGCGGCGCTGCAAGAACCGACAAACGGATGATGTCAAAGTACCGCGAGAGAGATTCGAAATTAGACCTCTACGTATGATTCCTCAACTCGCTCTCGCGGTACTTTGACGTCATCGATCACCTACTGCAACAACTCCTCCCTCCAACATGAAAAACCAGTTCGCGTCACCACCAGCGCTGCCGGTGATTGGCTTACGTGGGCTTGAGCTTCTCTTGACGGCATATATGCACGGGTACATGTAAATAAACACTTTTCTGAAAACTGACATGTGTGCACGATATTATTTTTGAAACCGGAGAGGTTGAAATGTCCGTTTATGAAAATAACAGCCCACGTGTAAACATAGCAATAGAAACTACGCAAATATGTCACGTGGCACGCAAAGAGCCAATGAGTTTTTGATATAACTGCTGTAAAGCAATGTGTCGTAAAGCTTCTTGAGGCGTGATATTTGAAATAAAATTTATATTAGCCTATGACGAACGCGCGAGGGCTGAATCTGGATCTGTTTCTCGCAATCATATGAATTTTAAAGATGTGGATTACAGCATATGAATAAAAGTAACATCTTTTGTGAATTTATGTTGTATTTTGGTGTAATTGTTGCTTAATAATAGCGTATTGCATAGAAGACACGTATTGCATAGAGAAAATGCGTTTTTGTGTGTCATGGCAAACTAAATATAAAAAAATTGTTAAATAAATACAGAAATGTTAATTATTTAAAAGTTTTAAAATGTTCAATATTGTGAAATTATCTGAATATCATAATCATTTCATAAGGTAAATGGATAAACTGTCTTAAATAAATAAGTCAGAAAATATGACTGAAAACATGTCATTAATATGAGTAAGAAACGTTAATGCCACGATTTTAATATTTATGAATAGGAATAACTTACATACAAATTTGTATGTTTGTAAAGCTGTAAATACGTAAATAATTTACGTATAAGTCCTGTCAAAATGTCTATATTATATGTTTCAGTGTGTTTTAAACGTTAATAAATGTACGTATGGTACAACCACACTGAAACGTAAAAATACACATGTATTCTCATGAGATCACGTTGGAAGTGTACAGTTGTACAGTGTAATTTTTGCATCTTGAAATAAATATGTTTTATGTTATATATTACTCTGTGTTGTGTTTGTTTCCTTTTAAAAGATAACTGAGCATTTAAATCTCCTTTATAAAAGCTTTACAAAGCATAAATAGTCCTCACTTTAGATGAGCTCACAAAAATAGTTAACTGACCACTTCTAAATGTTTTTAACTGAGCACTTCTAAATGTTTTATAACTACCTGAAATAATCATGAATTACAGTAGGAATATGTGTTAATGAAGCATTTATTAACATACTGACTAACTTATTACTATAATCTAAATAATAAGATGTATAAATGAATGTTTAAAAAGTTTATTAATAATTTATTTACACTTCCTAAAGGATCTTTGGAACCACTGACAACATCTTAAAAACTGGTCTGTAAATAATGTAATACTTATTTTAGAAATGATGAATTGATCTTAAATAAAGTATGAAAAGACAATTATTAAACACATTCTATATACGCTTATAAATCAAGAATAAAGCATTGATAAACTATTTACTAATGTCTATTAATGTTTAATAAATGAAGAATTGACTATTTATTAATGCTTAACTAATGCTTTACTAATGCTTCATAGTGTGCAGTTATTATAAAGTGTTACCGCCCCAGGGCCCAAAGTCCTCTTTATCCGGGCCTGAGTGTAAAATGAACCTTAGCTGTTAAGGATTTTGAATAGCTCTCTAAAAGCAGCGATTCGGTGAAGTTTTATTTAGTCTTATTTATCCTTCTGATCCCCCTTACTAGTGGGGTTGTCCATTTGCAGTTAGAAAATGAGTCCATCCTTATGCAGTTCTCTTATGTAGTCTCAAGGCCTGAAATATTTTTCAAGGTCCATTTCCTTGTTGTTATTTTATTACTAATTTCTGGAAATGTTCTGCCTAATCCAGGCCCTGATAGCCTTAAGATATGTGATACACCTGAAGACTTTAAATTAAGGTGTGGCCTGGGTATTATTGAGTTTAATGTCTAAACTAGATATGGTTAATTTATGGGTCAGGTCAACTGATGCGTACATTGTTGTTTTGTCTGAAACCTGGCTGACTAAATCTGTCCTTGATAAAGATATTGGCATTGATGGTTATAATGTGTATCGTTCAGATCGCCCAAAAAGAGGGGGAGGTGTTGCTATTTATATCAAATGCAAACTTCATTTTAGTTTAGTGCTTTCAGAATCAGTTTGTAAACAATTTGAGTTTTTGGCCTTAAACCTTGAAGTCTCAAAAGACCACCAAATCAGGTTGGTTGGTTGTTATAGAACTCCATCTTCATCAAATGATTCTTATTCTTCTACATTATCAAATTTGTTAAGTCAAGTTATTTGAAATGACACTATTGTTGTTGGTGATCTGAACTGGGCTGGCTAAGGCCGATATCAAATGCTTTTAAAAAGCAGTGTGACAGTTTAAATTTGACTCAATTAGTTAGCACTCCTACTCGGCCAAATCCTAAATGTCCGGAGAAATCATCACTCATCGATTTCCTGACCAATGCCCCTTTTAAGTATTGTGCTATAGGTGTTTTTTCTAATGATGTGAGTGGTCACTGTGTGATTGCTGCTGTTAGAGATACTAAGGTGCCCAAGTCTGCACCTGTTGAAAGGCAAAATATGAAAATGTTTGTTGAACAGGGTTTTTTATATGATTTATTTTATTTTGACTGGAGTAGAATTGCTTTGTTTGATGATGTGGAATTAGCCCTGACTTTTTTTCAAAACAGTTTTCTTGATATTCTGAACAGACATGCACCCAGCTGCGTAGCTATGGGTGGGCCTGGGTGGGCCTTGGCTTGTCTTAAATAATCAAGTCCGAGTCAAGTCTCAAATCACAGTTTAGATAAATCAAGCAAGTCAAGTCAAGTCAAGGGTTCACCCCAAGCAAGTCAAGTCGAGTCCTGATAAGTTTCAAGTCAAGTCACAGTACTAAAATAAATATAGGTAAATCTTTTCGATACATATTTATTTTTGCACAGAAAAGATGAACTTGTATACAATGTATCTTATTCATTATACATTTGCTATATATGAATCATATGCATATCTGTGCTACATTAACATCTGAAAATAAAATTGGTTTTAAACAAAAGGTTTCGAGTCAAAGATGTATAATTCAATCTGTTTAAGTCAGTTGAATTGAAACAGTGTAAAATGTGTTGCATTTACAGAAAATAAGGTTTGCCAAGACAGTGTCACTAAGCTGTGAATGATGGGGCCGCATAATAATGCCCCCATGACTGAACACGTGCTCGACAGGTGCACTTGAAGCAGGCACAGCTAATACCTTCATTGCGATTTGGAACAGTGAAGGCATTTTCTCCATGTTCATTCCCCAAAACAAAAGGCACTTCTGGCCATCACAATTGTCCAGGTAATGGTTGAGCTGGGCAGCAGGGCTGAAATGAGTGGATTTCTTCTGCTTTTTGTGGTAGAAGAACAGCCCAGTTTCATCACCTTTGATATACTCTTCTTCATCTCCATGACATGTCTGTTCCATACTGGTATGTTCTGCTTCCTGGAGAATCAGATCTAAAACATAAAAATGTAAAAATTACAAATAAACCTACACAAATTTCTAGAGCTGCATGATTCTGGATACATTGAGAATCATGATTTTTTTTCTAAATAGACCATTAAAATAAATTTCATGTAATTTACTAAATATTCTGACAAAATGTTAATTGCTGTAGTCTGTTTAAAAATATTTAATTTAAAAGATTTTTTAAGATATCAGAAACTGAATAAATGATTTAATGTCTCACTCATAAAGGCTTCACTTGTTTCATTACTGGATAAATCAGTGTTTTTGAAGATTCTCTTGAATTAATCATTAAGTGGCGCCTGCGGGCGCTCTTAAAATGTAATAATTAAATCATGCTGGCCAACTGATCTGCCGTTGATAAGTGAGTGATAAGCAGAAATAGCGGCGATATCAACTTTAATGGCGGAGGGACAGCCTACCATCTAACCTATGTTAAAGATATAAAAGCACAATGTTAATGGGGATTCTCTGGGGTCCTCGCGTTGCGAAGAGCACCGGGTGACGAAAAAGGTTTCATTAAGCGCGTAAGCCCGTCTTGTGGATGGTGCTCGAACCGCGTCGATGGTGTTAGATACCGCTTGCGATAAATCACCTAAACCTTGCGCGCGCTCAACGACCATACATGGAGATCGCACAGGTCGGGCGCGAGTGCCAATGTGCCCCTTCCTTGAGAAAGAAAGTCCTTCCTCAGGGGAATCCGCCAGGGAGGGCTGTCGCGAGGAGCATTAACTATGAAAACCAATTCTTGGTCGTCCAGTACGGACGATTAATAAAAGGCTCTCCTCGTCCTGCCTGACTTTGCACAGTGTCTGCGCAATAAAGCTCACTGGAAAGAATGCGTATTTACACACCCCCCGCGGCCAGCTGTGTGCCAACACATCCACGCCGAGGCTGCCCTCGGTTAGTGAATAAAATAGGCGACAGTGGGTATCGTCCGGCGACGCAAACAGATCTATCTACGCACAACCGAACTTCTTCCAAATTAGCTGGACCGTCTGGAGGTGGAGTCGCCATTCGCCGGGGGCGCAGCTCGGAAGCGCGTCTGTATGCCGGTGCGCCACACTCTCCTCGAGACTCGATCGTAAAGCCAACGCTGAAGCGGTCTCATATGACGCAGCTCGAGCAGTGTCACAGCCGCAGCATGCTGTCATATGTCCAGGAGCTTCTGAAATTGTTTCAGAGGGACCGCGTACTTCCCTCGAATTAAACCGAGGCAAGTCAGAACTGACTGGTTGCGCGCTCTTGTTAAACACGCCAATTAGTCGATCGAGTCTTATTTCCGTACTGAGAAAAAGGATCCTCTGCACGGGGCAAAGTTGCTCTTTCCCAGTCGACCTGAAGACTTAAACGAGCGAGATGCCGAAGCATTAACTCTCTGTGTTCGCGCACGTCTGCCAAGAACGGGCTATTATAAGTCGACGTAGAAAAAAGCAGAATGCGAACAACGCTCTCTCTATGACATTTTAATGCCGTGACTAGCACATGGAGACACGGAGAGAGAGAGACAGCTCGTATGGTGTACTTAGTATTAATATGCCCACCCCACGACGCAGAGCGAAAAAACGGTCTAAAGCGAGGGGAGATGGACACATAAAGTACACGTCTTACAGGTCTAAGGCTGCAAACCGATCTGAATATTGAAATACGAGCCTCGGCGTTATCATCCAAAAAGAACACCTTCGTAGAGCCGGTGCGTAAATCAAATCGATCGTAACCCGCCGCGTATTTTGGGTACTATGAGATAAAGGCTGGAAAAACCCTATCATCATCATCTCGGTAAGAGGGACCGGCTCGAACATCCTTCGCCAACAGGATATCGACTTTTGCACGCAGTACATGTGCATCGGACGCTTTCACTACAGTGAAACGAAAGCCCGAATTTTGGGGTGTGCCGGATTCGTAACCGAGGCGGATTGTGCGTAAAACCCAACGACACGGGCTGGGAACTGAAGCCAAGCACCCAGGCACCGTACGAGGAGAAATAACGACACTACCGAAGTACCCGCGGTGGGGCAGCGAAGCGAGACAGGTGGGACTGCCGGTGCGTCTGCTGTGACAGCATAAACATCTACAGTATGTGTGTGTGACACTGACCTGAGCCCGCTGAGGGTAATGGTCGTCTGGTCTCCTCTACGGAGAGCGCAGACTCCGTTGAGGGTGCTGGTGGTCCGGTCTCCTCAGCGGAGAGCTCGGACTCCTCAGGTCACCCGCTGGCGATAGAGGAGAGGTAGGGGAGCTGGTGTGTACCTGCTCACGGCTCTCTCGATCCTCCGGAGACCTAGAGAGGGAAGAGGAATGCACTCTTATGTGTGGTTAAGTGGGTACCGGCCGAACAGCCGGTGGAACATATGCAAACCAAGGATTTTCCACCCGACCCTCTATCGGGGGAAGGAGCTCCATCTCCTGAAGAGTGATCCTCTGCCAATCCGGGTCGCCCTTCACTGGCCACTTAAACTCCCGAATTTCACGGGAAGCGGCTAAGCGGGCGGGGCGAGCTGCTGACGACCGGTTCCCCTGCGCTGCCGAGATGGGGTCCGAGGAGGGGAACGGAGGTGGTCGCCGCAGGACGCCGACGGCGAGAGGCAGACTGAGGAGCCGGCGTGGTGGACCAAGGGCAGCTCTCTTCCGCCGGGGCATGACCTAGGAGATCGCCTCAGTCTGCGCAGCGGAGCTGTATGACTCCCCTGGCTCGCCGAAGAGGCCGGTCTGTGAGACAGGAGCATTCAAGTTGTTTTCGTCTGCGTCCGTCATGTCAGCCAGACACAGCCAAAGGTGGCGATCTTGAACCACTGTGGTGGACATCGCACGACTGAAGGTCGCGGCCTCCCTCGTAAATCCTTGGTGAACCTGTAGCAACGTTATTGCGTGCAGGGCTGAAGCCGCCTCTCCGCATGCCTGACGGACAGCGCCCGTAACCGGACGACTGTCTACAAACACGGGAGGGAAGGGTTGGGTGGTCCAGGAACGCATCCCGCTCCACTGAAGGGGTCCCCGCCCTTAGCGGCTCCGTTGGTGAGGGAGGTGAGGGGTGAAAGCTGATTGGCCGGACGGCCGCAAATCACGTCAGCTCTTCGTGCCGTCGGGAAAGAAAGGCACAGGAGGAGAGGACCGAGAGGCCCGAGCAGCTCCGAAGTACCAATCCTGTGGGCGGGACGGTTCGGGCGGAGAGGGGTTAACCTTTCCAACTCTACTGTCTCCGCCACTCGAGCGGGCACAGCCGCCATCTCCGGAACGACTCTGCCTCGGAGGAAAAATGGACACCCCTCTGATGCTGCAGAAGTGACGGGACCAGAAGGAGGTCCAATGGATTCGGCAGACATCGTAGAACACGACTCTGCAGTCTCCACCGGAGCCTCAACCGGCTGAGGATGAGAAGGCCGGTAGGTGGAGGACGCATCCTCCGTCCTACTCAGCGTAGTGACGCGAAGGGCGCCCTGCGAGCGCTTGACAGCCGCACCATGGCGGCGTCAGCACTGCAAGGCGCGGACAGCGTTCCCGTAGAAACGACAGTCGTCTCCGCAATCCAAGAGGGTTATGCTCTCACAGAGAGAACAGAAACTCTCCACGAACGCAGCCCCGGAGTGCTCGATGCCTGAGCACGAAGACAGCGCTCGTGACCGTCACTGGAACCCTTATACTTCTCGCATCCAAGATCGCACGGGCGAAAAGCTATCCTGAAAAGGACGCTGATCTCCGCATATACGAGAGAGTGGCTGTCTTTAAAAAGACACAGAGCTCTCACGTATCACTCTTTTAGGGAAATCACTCTTTAGGTGCTCAGCTGATGATGCGCACAGGGAGAGGCAACGCACACACTAAACTCAAAACAAAAAGATGCAGAGCCGTGGAATACTGCGAGCGCCCGCTGTGTTAGTACTGCTTGTCAATCAACTTCAGCAACCGTTCCCAGAAGAGCAGAGAGTCGCTTCTCAGTAGCAGATAAAGCCGGCTTTCGAAGCGAAAAAGCTAATTTCCCTATTTGCACCTGCTGCTTATAAAGGCACCTGGCGGGGCGGCGCAAGCATTATGCAAATATCTCAATGCCAAATTCATTGGCGTTTTAGTAGTATACGAAGCAGATTGGTCTCTCTAAGCGAGTTCCCAATTCGTCGGTCACGACGTGACGTCGTAGTGACCGACTGAAAGGGAACTAGCCTTGTCTTCATATTCCGTTTGAATTTTCCCGCCCGATTTCATGTGAAATCGCATGTAAACAACAGACTATATATCTATATTTCACGGATTATACGCATTTGTGGACAAAAACGGTCATTAGATGCATTTTATTGGACTTTCATGGATCATTCACACATCTGAAACAGACTGGATTCGATTCGCGATCGTTATATCAACACAAAAGGTAAGAAGTCACGTTCTATTTTGCATGTTGTCATCTTCTGTCACAAAATACTACATTTGTGATGCTAGGGCATCTGTATCTCAAAACAAAGATCATACATTGATGCTAATCCCGTAAATTATACCTTTTAAATTTATTAATGTTAATATTATTGTTTGTAGATGTCACGGCCGGGGCGGACCCGAGATAACTAAAGGGTCACGCCCCTACCTAGTTTCCACCTCGAGGAGGTTCCCAAGACCACCCCAATGACCAGACAGACAAGTATACTACGTTTAAAATACAACTTTATTTAAATAGTTAAAAGAACGGGGAAAGGGAAAAAGGGGAAGGACACTTTAAAACACTTTGCTTCTCTCTCTGGTTCCAGACGGGCCCCTATCTGGGGGTTTCCCTGTTGTCCGTGGCGCCCTCCGCTGTCCTGGAGGCAGAACACAAGAGACACAATGAATCAAAAGCTAGGTGGCTCCCCGACTCTGGAACCTTGGCTTCTCCTCGCGGCCTTGCTGTGAGCAGGGGTCGATTGTCCGCAATAGCATGCGTTACTCACAGACTGGAGCTTTGGAACCTCTCTGCACAGGTTGGTTGGGAGCAAAGGTAAGTTAGCATTCGTAGAAGTATGTGATTCACAGACTGGGCTTTCTGGTTTCTCCACAGGTTCGCTGAGGACAGGGGTAAGTGGTCATTTAATAACACACGTTACTCACAACTTAGGGCTCTGGATCGTTCTACACAGGATTTCTAGGAGTAGAGGTAAGTTTGCATTCATAGAAGTGCGTGACTCACAGACTGGGCTTTCTGGTTTCTCCACAGATTCAGGACTGGGCTTTCTGGTTTCTCCACAAATCACACTGGCGTTATAGACAAGTAGTTCCTATCCACTGCGCTGGTCAATTCGACACATTGTTATTTTCACACGGAGCCTCTGAGATGAACCAGTCTTAATCTCCAAAAGAAAAGCACAGCACTACACCGCAAGCTTCAGTGAAAACACACAAATTGAAAATCGGGACTCACCCACAGCATCACACGCACACACTCGTTGTGAGGTAAGGACATAGACAGGAAATCTCAGGTTCCTCCTGTGGCTCGTCGGCCGAAATTTCCAACACACAGGGAAGGTGGAAAGCAACAGTTTTGGATTTGTTCTCCGTATACACTAGACGTCCATCAGCTCACCCACGCTTACTCCTCCGGTGGGGCCGGAACTATAAATAGACACTCCAAACACGCACAATGATTTCACCTCTGCAACGTATTTACAACATCCCAGCTGTACTCACATGTCAACCCGTCTCATGTTGCTTTCTTCACCCCGTTATCCTCGTATAAATTCCTCCTCACGGTAAACATCCACCTCTTCCTATTTCTTTCTTCCCCAAGGGAACTAGATCGTCGCTCTCCAGCCTCCAACACAGCCAACAGCACACCAAAACCGGCCCCACAGAGAAACACAATCAAGACAACACACCGATGGTGATTTCAAACCTCCTTATATCTGCGGCTCTTCCTCCTCGGTGTCCTATCAGCGATCGCTTCAATTATTACCCCCACCTGCACCTAATACAGGCTGATTTGGGCTTCAGGACAAACCCGGAAGTTCCGATGTTTTTCTTCCTTCCGGGCGGAACTCATCCTTCTTACCTCCGGTTCCGCCCTTCAAAACGTCACCATGTGACATAGACAGTAGGCTATATAGATTTTTTTTGCAGGCTAGATAGTTTGCAGTGTGGTTTCAAAAGTTAAAAAATATTTAACTGCTTTATTTTACAATTCTACATGAACTAAGTAATAGTGCTTTGCCAAACTAAAAGTGTTTTGCCAAACTAGCCGAGACCAGGCCTTACCGACCCGGCTTTTCTGACAGGCTAACGTACCCCCAAGTCTCTTATAACTTTCCCAAGATATGGTCCGGACCTCCCGCTAGCTTCTAGCAATTAGCATGCGGTCCACAAGCACTAAACATCCCCCGTCGGGTCTTAATTTCTGTAATTTGTGAAAATAATGCGTTTGAAAATGTTTTATAATGGGAATATGTTAGCATTGTCCAGGGAAAACGAGTGTATTGTTGAAACTGCTAAGTTACATCACAATTTGTGTCATGAGTTTCTTCTCCTGGCGTGTACTTATTAGTGATACTTTTCTGCTTGATTTGTCTGTTGGCAACATAAACCGTTAATAATAATAATAATAATAATATATAAAAATAACACAGTATGGTCTGTACTGCTCACGATATCACTGAGCACGCGCACATAACGTTAGTAGTGGGGCGTGGCCAATGGAGCAGCAGCTCTTAAATATGTAATGACCACCTCAAAACGGCACAATCTGAAATGCACTGAAACAGAGGCTACTAGAGATGGGTAACAATCTTTTCCTACAAGCTATTTCGAGAAACATACTTTATGGAACTCATACACCTATTTAACTTATGGAAAAGCAGTCATAAGATGGGCATTTTAAGACAACTAGCAGTAAATGTGCTTTCACCGCTATCACCGAACGACCCCCACCCTTCTTAAGACTACACATCTCCATCGTTTAAAACGAATCACCCTTCACAGGGAGCTTGATTGACAGGTGATCTGACCAATCATACTTCTTCACCATTCAATGCAGTCAGGAGAGTTAGTAGATTAATATGGGAGGATTTGAACTTGAAAAGCGGAGTGTACTGACGCCTTTCTGCGGTTAAAACAACATTCCTTCTTATGATCATTCATGTTTATTTGATGCTATAAATTAACTAAAAGGAAGATATAGGTGACACTTTGTTTAATATCAAAAGTAACCTGGACTGTCCTGTTTGTCAGCACGTTGTCAGTGCCCTCTGTGCTCCGCAATATATTTTTCACTGCGTGAGAACATGGTGGGGCATAAGAGCGGTGTATCTTGTCGGACATAGCGACAGTAACTAAGGGGATCGTGTTTTTGCGAACGGTCAATTAACCTGATATATTCTCCATGTTCATGAGTCATCTGTAGGGCTGGACCAGAATATTCGAATATTTGTTCCGTGTGTTGACATTCTATTTTCAAATTTGAGATTCGAATATATGTATATTAGGGGTGGAACAGTACATGTATTTGTTTTCGAACCGAATCGGTATGGGGTAACGGTTCGATGCATGAATTTAAATGGAGAATACACGGTATGAAAAAAAACTTGCGTGCAAAATAATTAATGTAATGCGGAACTACTGTTAGACACGCAGGTTCTTTATGGACAGCTAATCTGTAGCCCCACTTTAGCTCTGAAGCTCTGATTGGCGCCGAGCTCCGCCTATGTATGCGCTCTATCAGAGCCCGTCTACATTCTGGCACTCTGCAGTTTTTTGTCAAGTCGACGCCGGTCCAGTCAGTGAGTGAGCAGCGACAGCGAGTATGGCAAGTGGTGGTGTTCCACAAGAGTTAGACGCTCCGCCGGCCTCTTTAAGATCACAAGTTTGGCAAAACATCAGTTTTCCAGTCAGTTACAGTAGTACAGGCGAGAGAGTGGTGGAAAAGACGAGGACTGTGCGTCGGCGTTGTTCAGCAGTTGTTGGGTATGTGAGTGAAAATACATCTAATCAGGGCTCTCAAGTCTCACGCATTCACCATGAGACACGCATTTCAGTCAGTTCACACACTCACACGCCACACCTTGTATTTCTCACGCTGAGAAGTAGGAGATAAATTGTCCTGCTAATATACAATTAATGGACGAGGTGCAGGCATACGCAGGGCAGTTCTATCGAGTTCAGCTGCTTTTTTAAGTGTGCTCAACTTCACGCAGCGCCACCAGCGTCATTGTACCACGAGAAACCTTGCGAAGGAGGCTGATTTCAAATCACACTCGCGTAACTCTGACGCCATCCACTTGTCGTTTCTTGCAGTGCCTCGTGAAGTCGTACACACCTATTAATTCATCCTACAAGCCTTTTTTTATTTCTTTAGTACATTAATATGAAATAAGGCCAAAATGTAATTTTAAAATGTATTTAGGTAACACTTGTAATACATTTGAACCCATATTTGTATGAAAGATGAGTACAAGATTACTTAGTGGTATACATTTTTGTAATACGAGATAGTATGTTAAATCATGACATATCAAAATAACACCGATAAGAACACCTATGTTTTTAAGATTATCTTAAGTACTAAAAAAAATTGCCTTCATTTTTGTTTTGCTTTTCCCTCCATTGTACCGAAAGTGAATCGAACCGGGACGCCTGAACCGAGGTACAAACCGAACCGGGACTTGTGTACCGTTCCACCCCTAATGTATATAAATATTTTTACAGCGTTAATGCAGAGCTTTTGCCAAGAAGGAAGTGCGCTTCCCGCTCCCGCTCTATAGGTGGCGCAGAGAGACCAACATCTATAGGCAACAGCCACCAAACGCCACCAGTAGAAGAGATCGACTCGAACGGAAAGCGCGCTTCCTGCTTTGGCATTCAAGCTAATAGTGTTGTAAAAAACTTTCAGTTTCTTGCAAAAACGGATTGATTTGCTTCACAAGACGTCAATATGTCACATGGAGTTATGGGCGATTACTTTTGTATTGGATATATATGCTTTAGCTCTCAAACGGATCGGTTGACTTGCATGACGGAGCACTGGGGTTTCTGCAAAATATCTTCTTTATTGTTCTACTGATGAAAAAACATATTGGATGGTGTAAGTGTTATAAATAAACCTGATTTTGAAAGTATGCTACAGTTTTATTAGTTTTTCTTGAACTTCGTTATTTTGTCATTTAAATGATGTACCCTTTACGTTGTCAGTAGGGGTGGGCGGAATGACCAAAAATCTATTTCACGGAATGAGTCATTTTATTTCACGGAACGGAATATTTCACGGTATACATGTTTTTCAGTTTAAATAGTTTTTTGATGATAAAAATGTACACAAATACACCACTCACTATAGCTTTTAACTAAATGCTCACCACAGTTTTAAAATGAGCAATTTAAAGTTAATAATGTTAAAGTGAAAATGCCCAGAAGATAACAACAGATAAGTCTTGATTAGACAGAATCTTGTTTTTAATTGAGTTATTAATTTTATAGACTATTGAAGCTAAAGTATGGCTTCATTGTATTTTTTATTAATGCATACATTACATTAAACATATGCAATATGTAAAATGAACAGGTATAAATATATGCAAAAACCTACTCTGGATAAATACCTGTATATGAGAGAAGAAGCTCTAGATATTATAAATGTGACAGGTGCTATGATGTGATGATCATAAAGTTTGTTTTAAGGTCTTGACGCCCTTTTCTTTACTTCATATTAGACCTTAACATTTGCATCTCTTTCTCGTCTTTCCGATCAAATATGTTTGTATAATGGCGCGTCAAACTACATTGTTTCAGCAGCGCACGTGTCACTGATATAAACGCGAGTTTTGTCTTAGCTTGCTTAAATTTCAGAAAACTTTACAACTATTAGCATTATGTGCGAGAAGAACTCTTTATTTGGCGTCGCAGCTCCTTGCGTTTGCCTAGAGAGACCTCTGCACGTGAGAGACCGGCCGGCTGCTGCATGAGGAGAGAGAGAGCACGCGCGCGAGAGAGAGAGCGAACAGGCAATTCTCGCTGCGTGACCCGCGGTGGATTCACTGGCACTTATTATAAAAATTACACAAATAACTCGTTCATTTTTTTATAAGTGAACTATTTTACATGTTTCTCCGTCACACTCAGTCTAACATGCTTGAGGGCAGAGTTGGCCACGCCCACTTATTTGCATTCCGCGGAATAGAAAAATCTGTTACGTCTGACATTTTATTCCGCGGTAACGGAATATACCGTCATACCGCCCAGCCCTAGTTGTCAGTAATTACTGTGCTGCTAATTTCTGATACGGGAATGTTTGTTTGTTAGAAAAATGTTAGGCTACCTTATTAAAAGTATTGCTCTTGTGTTTCGTTTCACCAATGCTGTTCTCGCAAGACGCGTGAGGCACGCCGCTTCTGGCTTGCACTGTTCTGTAGTATTTTTAAAGTTTATTAATTCTAAACGTGTCACATGTCCATATTGCACGAAATAAAGGCACTACACTCCCTTGGGTCCGCAGCAACACATGCGCCACATAATAAAACTGTAGACACACACACAGATTCCTGCCTTTATTAAAGAGAAAAATATGTTCAGCCCCTCCTTCCGAGCTTCGAATATTCAATTTGATTTCTACTAGAGCTTCGAAGCTCAAAAAATTGTATTTGGAACAGCCCTACTCTGCACAATACTAGCTGAGGACGAAGGGAGTTTCCATTGAAACAATCCGTTATTTTATTTAAAAAAACAAATGTATATACTTTATATACAATAGTTCATATTGAGTTCAAGCCGGGAACTATGTCATCACGCTCAATGGCGCATGCGGAAATACCGCCCCACTGTTCACAAACAGAACTTCCATATATGGGTACTAACCCCGACCGAGCGTGATGTAGTTCCTGGCTTCTTCCGGCTTGAGCTCAATTCGAACTGTTGTGTAGAGAATATAATTTTCTTAATAAAATAACCGATCATTTCGCTAGAATCCCTCTTGTCCTCAGCAGGTATCGTGCTGAACTCGTTAAAGCACTTCAAAGACCTTTGAAACTGCATTGATTTGAACTGAAAAAAGTTGGGTTCCACTGAACTCCATTCTGTGAAGAAAAGTCCAGAAATGTTTTCCTCAAAAACTTAATTTCTCTTTCACTGAGGAAAGAAATACATCAATATCTTGGATGGCATTGGGGTGAGTAAACTATTAATACATTTTCTTTTTGAGGGAAAACAAATACTTTAAAGGGTTGGATCACCAAAAAATTAAAATTAGCCGGTGATTTACTCACCTTCAAGCAATCCTACGCAGTGTTTTCCATACATTTATAGATTGGCTGCCACAAATAGATTTTTCATGATTGCCATTTACATTTTACTGTTTAAAAACGTCTTAATCCATTGTTGCCAGCGTGCCTCCCCAATTCCTTTCTCTAATGTTGCATGCAGCGCGTGCACCTCTCTCACACATAACAGTGAAGGTGGCGGTGTTTTCAATGTTAGTTCCTCCGTATACTTTCTATTTTTCGTAAACGTCAACAGTCACAGATTTTACTGACATAGAAGATGGCTGATCGAGTTTATCATGACTTGACGAAAAGGTTAGCATTAGTGTTTCCCAGAAACACACCCATTTTCTTCCATCTCTATAATGCGGTATGCCTGCGCACGTGTTTTGTAGTACTTTGTGTAACAGTTAACCTACAGTGTATTCTTTCATATTTCAGAATTTGCACCGAATTGTCTGCGCAAATAAAACTCACATTTAAAATTAAAAAGGCCTCATAAGACATTGATGAGAAGAGTGTGACATGCCCTTGGCTTCATCCTACTTTAGCAGTGGGATGGGTCTTCATTGTTATTGTAATTTGTAACACCTGTTGATCACTATTAAAATCTGTGTGATGTTGTATTGCGATGCTCATTGTTACGTTACCCCTTTTGGCCTTTGGTTAATTTTTGGGTTCTATGTTTGTTTATCTTGGTATGTATTAATTTAATTATTTTGGATATTTGTGCATGCGTTAATTTTGTAGTTTTATTTTAAAAGATTATATTTTCCTTAGGGATTTATCCTTGTTTAAAATGTTTTTTTGAAGTTTATTTTGTAAATAAATATCATTTGCAAAGAAATTGTTTTCGTTGCCTCCCTCATTTGTCACGGCGTGAGCCGGTCATGACAAGAGCAACAGCAGTAATGCGGCTTTCACATAGGATGCGGTGTGCGCTGCGCTCGCCGCTGGGTTCGGCGCAGCCAAGCGATTTGTGCTCTGATGGCCAGACCAAAGTAGGCGGGGTTTTCAATAAATTACTACAGTGTTTATATTTGCGTTAAATAGTCGACGAGGAATACAGAGACTGATGTTGCTCGTCTTCATTTCACGTTACTTTCAGCATACCTACAACAAGCTGCTTGACTTAAAACACACCTGACATGCCAACTTGAATTGCTACGTGTTTCCATGACAAGGCTTTCTTTCCGATGTCTCTGTAGGAGCATAAACTTGTATTATAAAGCTCTGAGAATCCCGAGTATAAGCTTTCGTCCATTTTGCTTGTTTGGATGCCCCGTTTCTATTGGCCGCGCGGGTAATCGTCACAGAGCGCAGCGCAAAAGTTAAACTATTTTGAACTTTGACCGCGGCGTGAGCGCAAGCTGCGCTCCGCTGCGCTCGCGCTTTGCTCGGCGCAACAAAAAACCGCCCTCGCGCGGCGCAAGCCATTGAAATGAATGGGTTTCATAGCGCAGCGCAGCCCACACCGCATCCTATGTGAAAGCCGCATAAGGCTTCAATGTAAATGTATGGTGATTTTGTCAGACGATGTCACGTTTATAAATCAGGATTTTAGCAGCAGTTGGATTAAACACGAGGTGTTACTGTTATTTATCTGCATGAACACAGTGAATCTGACTGTAGTAGATGTGAAAAATATGCATAAAAGTGATTTGATTGTCAAACTCACGCAATACACACAAAAAAAACATTTTGCCGTGGTTATGTCCATAAGTTATGGCCTATTTTACTTGCTACACAGTCATTACTATAGACATAACCACGGCAAATCCTTTATTGTGGAATAAAAATACGTTTTTGAATATTATATCTAGGGCTGCACAATTAATCGTATTGTTATCATGATAACGATATGCGTGCCCCACGATAAATTAATGACAATCATCGCGATTAATGTGTTTTTTTTGTACAAGCGCAGTTAGCATCACAAGATTTACAGTCTTTCACCTTGAACGAAAATAATGGCAGATCAACAAGAAGAAAGTGCAGAAATATGTATGTTTAACACTCTGGGGTCGACGGTGGCGCGGGGCCGCAAACTCTTTATTTTTCAATCACTCCGCAAAGAGACTTAAATTACTCTGCTGATTTTTGACATACAGATATAATTTATACATCATTTAAAACGTTAAAGTGTCTAGTTTTTTTTTCTGTCCACTCCCAATAAAAACAGAATGTTGTGCTTTTCGCAAAATTAAGAAAATAAACATGATGCGCGTTCTGTTCTCTCTCCCTCAGTGAAGTCTTTTCAGAAACGCGTCAGAAAAATAAACTGTAACTTAACGAATATTTGGTGTAGAAACAAAAGATAAATGTCTACATAATGCTTGGAATGTCTCCTTTTAAATGATATAAGTGATATTGAAAACAGATATTGTCATTCGGTGTAAACTGTATGAGAAGGAGGAGAAGTACCGTATTTCGCCAGTTACCTCATTATCTGTAATGAGATCGGATCGCCACACCCCTGCGCCATTGAAGTGAATGAGCAGAAACATCCATATGCATGACTCGTGCCTCCTGCAGTCAATGGATATGCAATCCACAATCCAGTCTCTCCATTCCTTGTTGTTCCATCCGATTGCACCAAACATGACATAAATCCTTATTTCCTTGCATATGTGTGTCAGTATCTCCAGACGCGAGTGTTTTCTTTTGTTCTTCCGTCAAACAGTTCACGCGATTGGAACGCACATACACAAACACGCGAGTCAGGAAACTCAACGCGCTTTTTGGTATTCTTATAAAATACGCGATTGCAAACGGTACAATCCTTATTTAGTTGCGTCTAAGCGCCTATCTCCGCACAGCAACTTTATTAAACACAGGATCACTCACTGCTTTCATGATCAACACGTGAGGTAATGGCGGCCATAGACATCATATAGACGGTTTCATCGGACGCACGTGATTCACGTCTGGATCCGAACTTTACTTCCGGTTTTGTTTTTTTAATGGTCTGACTATTTGCTAAACTGATCTCTTGAACAAATGTCTCATCTAAAATAAAATAAAAATTGGTTTCCTAGGTAATCAATGTGTTTTTTTTTTTGCTTGTTATATAAATAAACTACGTTTAAAGTACTTTGTTGTTATTTATTATTAGCGGAGTTTACCGGAAGTTACGTGCGGACCGCGACAGCCGCTTGTTTATGTTGTTATTGCTGAAACCGTCTATAGGTAGACGCCCTATCGACCGCTACTGCCTACTGGCGCGGTGAGATATGGGGCCGCCATCTTACCCCGGATTTCCACCGACTGCGGAACGGCTGCGGATCCGTTGCGGAACGACGGCGGAGTCAATCGGTTTCCATTCAAGTCAATGTGTGTATTTCCACTGACTGCGCTCCGAATCCGTCACAGCTCCGGCCATCCGCAGCCCTCCGGCACAAATACGCAGAGCTTCTATTTTTGACGGATGCCGGACAGCTCCGCAGGGCGGAGCCATGACTTTATCGCGTGATCATACCTGAATACGCGAGAACTCGTGTTTTTTTAAATTAAATATTTGCAATACAAACATTACAAACACACACAAATAAAGTCATTAATACAGAAACAACAAATAATAGACAAGAACAGAGCCAGTGGGAGTTTCAAATAAATACATTAAAGATATAGCATAAATAAATGTTTTAGCAGCCTTCTTATTTTTTGAATTTTGGATGGATATGATGTACTGCTCTGTCTACGTGAGTTCTCGTGTTGTGATCTGGGCTGATTTGTAAAAACGTCATAATTCAACGGAATAATGGGCAGAGACAGAACTAGGTATCGCGCGATCTTCACGTGAATTTGCGAGACCTCATGGGTCCTCGTCACTTCAGCACGCAGCCGCTCTGCAACAAATACGGATCTGGTGGGTATTGACGGACGGCGGAGTGCGGAGCCGTAACGCAGCGGAGCTGATCTGCAGCTGCTCCGCAGTCGGTGGAAATCCGGGGTTAGATCGGTCACCCGCTCCACTCAGTGTAATCTGTGTGACTGTTGGATTGAGCTATCAGCGCATTTAATTAATCATATCTCAGTGAATACCGAACAGATTTTCACGCGGGTTTTTTTGCTGCAAAGGTCATTCATGGAGCTATGATATAGGACACATGGTTCGGCGTATTTTAACCCCTTATGTGCCGCAAATCCCGTTTGAGTGGGGGTGACAATGTGATGTACATCTTTAAATGAATATTTCTCTGGGATTCTTTGGGCTAGAAACCTAATCTTGGTCTTGTTTTAAAGAAGACAATTTAAGGTTTTTCACAAATGAGTTAGAACGTAAAAATATTAAATATAAATATTTTATAGCCGTTAACCTTTATTTTAATATATCAAATTATGCATTAACATATTAATTTATAAAATTACATAAAAGTTAATGTTTCACACAATAAATAATGTTAACATGAAGCAATATGTCTCAAGTAGTTGTGATCCAAATCACAAAAAAATGATGTTTGGGTCACAATTTTAATGGTTTTACCAACAACTGCCACTAGATTTTGCCACATACTCTTGTATACTCACAAACTAATAAATTACTGTCACCGCAATATTATTCATGCAAAAAGATTTTGAAATATTAAAACTACATTCTGAGAGCTTTCCGGTGATATATAGCTTGCCATGATTTTTTAGGTTTAGAGTAGGGTTTTAGTGTTATATGCAAAAACAAATTTGGCCTACCTGTGGGCCCGTAACATTTTTAGAAACTGACTCTCACTGTGTCATAATTTTCCCCAAATGGTAATGAAATATGAAAATTATACTATTTGAGCTTTCCAACAATATATAGTTTGTCAATATTTAGGTTTAGAATCTTAGTGTTACCAACACTAATGTGGACAGCGCCACTTAATGTTCAAAGTAGGAATGAATGAATATTTACTAAACAGTAATAAAATATTCTGATATAAGATATAAAGTGGGTCCAAAATCAAAATATGTGGTGTAGGACATAAGATATTTTATAAATCACACACTATAAATATGACAAATATGCAGAAACAGATAGTTGCAATAAAATAAGACTTTTTAATATGGTGAAGAAACAATTTAAAATGATTTGTAAACCCCCCCACACACACGCGCGCGCACGCACGCACGCACACACACACACCCCTGAAAGAGGACTGTTTTCCAGAGCTTCTTCCCCGTGCTCCCTTTCTGTAGTTCAAGAGAGGTGAGTTTGGCAACATGGTGGAGCCTTATCTTTAAAAACACAGACACAACCAGTGACAACGAGTCAGACTGATAGTTGTCGATTCCAAACAGAGTCTCCTCAATGTCCTCCCTACGAAGGAAAACATCCTCTGTTCCTGTTGACATCTCAGCTTTTTAAAGCTCGGCGGATCATGCAGCTCACAGCACCTTATAATAATAATAATAATAATAATACACATTTATATAGCGCTTTACACAATACTCACAACAGAGAAACTCTTGTAATTATTACTTTACTTTACCCCACTCTCCTTGCAGGGTGAACAGCGGCTGGTGCAGTAAACATAGCCTAGCAAACGTTAGCTGGCTACGATTTCAGTACAGTAAAATCAATAAGCTGGCTCTTTCTCAATTTTCTGGTAATATTCTATTCACAAAATACAACCAATAGTACCGCGATGTTAAAAAGTACTTGTGAAAATAATCCTCCGGGCTCTATTTGCGGTCGTCCGCCGATTAGAACAGGAAAATGCTCCACAGTGCTCTGACATCTTATCTGCTGCCATGCAACGAAACTAGGAGAACGACCGGTTTAAGATGGCCGCCGTATTTCTCAGTCCCCAGCGGCCAATAGGGCATCTAGTCTTCTATATGATATCTATGATGGCGGCGGCTGTAAACAAACATTGATAAGTTTACCACGCGTGTCCCTTGTTGTGTTTCTACTATAATGATTACAAATACACAAATAAGAGTCCAGACAACGATAGGCAGTTGTTCTTTTGAGCTTTTTACTGCACAAAAGTAAACCTCTCGCTGGCCAACCAAACACTAACCCTGGGTTGAAGTGTGTTCATGTTAAGATGGCCAAACAGTATCTTTACATTTACATTTAGTCATTTAGCAGACGCTTTTGTCCAAAGCGACTTACAAGTGAGGTAAACAATAGAAGCAGTTATGGCAACATAAGAACAGCAATACATAAGTGCACTGGAAATAGTCTCATCAAGTCCAACACAATATACATAGCCAAGGGTATTTTAGTATTTTTTTTTTTTTTTTTTTTTAGATAAGGAGGAAGGTAAATAGAGAACGAGATAAAGAGAAGGTAACTAAATAAAGATAGTAAATCTGTAATTAGGAAGTTAGGTAACGATGGAAGAGATGGGTTTTTAGCCGAGTCTTAAAGACAGCTACAGTGTCAGCTGAATCTAGTAGTCTAGAGTTAGTCTAGAGATCTTTACCATGATTAAGCTACTATGGTTTTTAAAAGGTAACTTATACTTGTGAAATTAATAGAAAATATTTCAATAGAAATATATATAAATATATATAATGTGTGTGTGTGTGTGTGTGTGTGTGTGTGTGTGTGTGTGTATTTACATTATATTGAAAAGTAAACCTTATCATGGTTTTACTACAGAGGAAGTTACATTCCTGTTGAACATCCCCACAACACTCATTATGTGGCTCATTATTCAACTCTTTTGTCTCTCAGCTGTTAATCACTGATTATTCAGGAGCTTTCCCGCCTCCACGCATACAGCCTTTCCCAAGCAGAAGTGTCTTAGAAATTGTAAATCAATATCTTGCTTTATGTGATTGAGTAGGCCATATGATTTTCACATCATTTTGAAGAAAAAACTCTAGACTACTAGATCCAGTTTGGAAAGTCTTGGGAAAACATTTTTAGAATGAGTTTTGTGGAGTTATATCAGTGACTTAAAAATTTTGCTTTTTCAAAAACCACGCATAAACATTATTCTCTCAAAAATACAAACATGTATATACATGTTGATTATATGATATTGTAGCCCAGTTTGTGATGAACACAGGGTTATGAGACTTTTGCCATTAATATGTTTTTAAGCAACTGAAAAAGCACAAATGTCAGTGCATGTCAAAACTTCCCCAGGGCCCTAAAAACCCCTTAGACCCCAGAGGGTTAATTCCCAAAAAGGGTCATATAGGCTTACTCCATTGTTTGGTTATTTCGGATTTGAGGAAAGTGATATGGATCAGATTAGTTACGAGTCTTGTGCAAACTGTGCTCCTGTTCCGTCCAAACGTGAAATATCAAAAGTTTCAAAAGCTGAAGACAAAAGCCGCAACCATAAAAAAATCCACGACACAGACAACAATAACGGATCGAACGGATCTATGTGGAATTTTGCGGAATTATTTTAAATGTTTTAAAAAGATCTAAAAGAATGTGAGCTGTGGATATTACAAAACAATAAAATATTTTATAATATAGGCCTATAAAATGTATATAATATTATAAACGTGGCTGTAAAGTGTACTAAAAATACTGAAGCAAATAGAAGTTCTTCACTAAAAGAATGATCGTAATTTTTAATCGTGATCAAAAGTTTGAGCACAACAATCGTGATCATAATTTTTCCTGTAATCGTGCAGCCCTAATTATATCATATGAGTTCGACAATCGATAAATGTGGACTTCACTGAAAAACAGGAAGTAAACACAGGTATGTAATGCAGAGTTTAGACTGCAAGTATCCGTGTAATAAGCGGGATAATGTAGAGGCAGCCGGTAGTTATTGGGAAATAAGCCCCTTCAGTGTGATACAAGACCCTCCGTTTCGCGTCGGGTCCTGATCACACTGTCGGGGCTTATTTCCCAATAACTACCGGCTGCCTCTACATTATCCCTTACTTGTACAGACATAGGGCAGAGAGAATCAATTATAAATTGAAAAAATTCTGCTTTAGTGAGACTACTAATGGAGGCATCTAAGGACATAGAGGAGTCTAGAGTACCTAGATTACTCCAGACTAGATTTTTGATGGTGGCAAATGGGATAATAGATGTAGCACTGAGGTCAAAACTAGGAGAGACAGATATAGTTGTGTTACGGTTGGTGGGCCTGTAAATAAGATTTAAGTTTTTGTCAAATTTAGAGTCAGAAAGTTGGAAGTAAGCCAGTTCTTCAGCTCACTGACACTGCTGAGAGTGATGTGATCTGGTTAACTGGTTGCCAGACAGTATATATCTGAATATCATCAACATAGCAGTGGTACTGAAAACTGTGACTGTGGATAATTTGTCCGATAGGCTTGATGTAGCTAATGGAGAGTAATGGACCAAGAACTGAACCTTGAGGAACACCTTGTAGGACAGTGTGCGATTTATATTTGTGCATATATATAAAATATTGTCTTTTTGTCAGATAGAAGGAGAACCACGATAGCACAGTTCCAGAGATATCAATCTCTGAGAGGCGCATCAGTAATAATCTGTGGCAAATAGCAGCAGTCTTCAGAGAAATCGGGACGTAGAGATATAGTAGGAGACATATTAACAAGATGTGAAATCGGAGCAAAAATGTATGGTTAAGCCCGGTTTCCTAAAGAGGCGTGCAAGTTCTCTGCCTTTTGCTTTTATAGCTCGTAGCTCAGAATTAAACCAGAGACAAGAGCGTGACACTGTACAGACTTAGTCCTAATTGGGGCAAGCTAATTTAAGACAGGGGTGTCCAATACATTGATTGCGACCAGTCGATCGCAAAGACAATGCTGGTAGATCGCGCATTGCCTGCCTTAAAGGCTTTGTTAATTTTGAATAATATTATATATTAGATATTACGGCCTTCCCTTTTTCAGTTTGTCTGACTTGCACTTGACAAATAAAGTTTGACTAAATAAATTAAAAAAATAAGTATATTTAAATTTTGTTTATTGTGTCATGACAAATACGTAAGCTGATCGGAGAACACAGCGCGAAATGGCGCGGTCAGCAGCTTATTCGCAAAACATTCATCTAAAACTTCAAATTTAAAAATGAGTGCGGTACCAAGCAAAAAGTCCAAAACATACCATTTTCATGTGGAGTGGGAGGAAGATTTTTTCTTTACTATGTCTTTTTCTAAATGCATTTGTCTGATCTGCCAGACAAGTATTGCTATTCCAAAGAAAGGAAATGTGGAGAGGCATTTTCGGACTCTTCATAAAAACTATGACAATGACTTTCCTGCAAAAAGCGAGCTAAGAAGAGCAAAGGTGAAAGAACTGAAATCTCAATTACTTGGTCAGCAGTCACTTTTTACACGTCCAGGCCAAAAAGCAAGAGCAGCCAAGGAGGCATCATTCCGGGTGAGTCACACCATCGTCAAACATAAAATATCATTCCACACTGCAAAAAATGACTTTCTTCTTACTTAGTATTTTTGTCTTGTTTTTAGTAGAAATATCTAAAAATTCTTAAATTAAGATGCTTTTTCTTGATGAGCAAAATGACCTAAGTAAATAAGTCTAGTTTTAAGACAAATAATATACAATTTAAGTGAAATTGTCCTTAAAACAAGCAAAAATATCTGCCAATGGGGGAGAAAAAAATTGTGAAATAAGATTTCTTTTTTCTTAAATATTTAATTCAAGTAAAATTTTCTCACCCCATTGGCAGATATTTTTGTTTGTTTTAAGCACAAATTCACTTCATTTGTATATTTTTTGTTTAAAAACTAGTATTATTTTCTTAGGTCATTTTGCTCATCAAGAAAATACATCTTGATTTAAGATTGTTTGGATATTTCTACTGAAAACAAGACAAAAATACTAAGTTAGAAAGTAATTTTTTGCAGTGCAAGATGGAAAAATGATAAAAGACGCATTTGTCCAGGCAGCGGACTCATTGTTTCAGGATTTTAAAAACAAATCTGAGATTGTGTCCGCTATCAAAGCTGTTTAGCTATCCAGAAAAACAGTTGCACGTCGTAGTGAAATGATCGCTGATGACTTCACACAGCAACTGAAAAAGGACATAATTGACTGTGAATGTTTTTCACTGCAATTAGATAAGAGCACGGACATTAGTGATACAGCGCAGTTGTGCGTTTTTATAAGGATGGTGTTTAAAGACATGACAGCAAAAGAGGAGCTGCTTACACTTCTGCACTTGAAAGAGCACACTCGGGGTGAGGACGTTTTACGCTCATTTAAGGACTATGTCGACAAAACACAGCTTCCGATGTCTAAATTAGTATCAATCACCACTGACGGCGCTCCTGTGATGGATTAATCGCCAAATGCAAGGAGGGGGATGCTTTTCCCGACTTCCTTAATTATCATTGCATTATACACCAGCAAGCTCTATGTGCGAAAATGCTGAACATGAAAGAGATCATGGATGTATCAATGAAAATCGTTTGTTTTATTCATGCACACTCACTTCAGAGACGGCTCCTCCGCACCTTTTTGGAGGAAGCTGACTGCAACCACACTGATCTCCTGCTGCATACAGATGTCAGGTGGTTAAGCAGGGGGAAATTCTTGGAAAGATTTCGAGAGCTGCTGCCTGAGATAAAGGAGTTTCTTCTGTCTTCACAAAATACAGAATACAAACAACTTGAGGATAAACAGTGGCTTTTAGATTTGGCCTTTTTGACTGACCTGACTAACATTCTGAATGAGCTAAATTTAGAGCTGCAGGGTAAAGAGAAGGTGGTGGTCAACATGATCAGCTCAGTAAATGCTTTCAAAAGAAAACTGCAGTTACTCACATCTAAGCTGCAGCGCCACGGCCCACGAATTAGGCAACTTCCAAAACATTGCATCTGAACTGCAAAATCAAGATAAGGAGCCAGCACAACTTGACAGTGAGCGCTACATCAAGCAAATTGAAAAGGTCAGATCAGACTTTGACAAACATTTTCAAGACTTTGCTTTACTTGAGCCAGTTGCTACATTTATGTGCTTTCCATTTGGAGATGAACATGAGGTTGAGACCCTGGCCACAGACATGGGAAAGCTGTTTCAGATGAACCTATCAGCATTGGAGAATGAGATTTTAGCACTGCAGTCTGACATTGAAGTGAAGGCAAGATCCACTGGACAGTTTTGGAACCTTCTTGCAGAAGAGAAATATCCAAATATCAGAAAATGTGCCACCTCATTGACTGCACTGTTTGGCTCAACTTATTTATGTGAGTCAGCATTTTCTCACATGAAGATTTTATATTAAGTCAAAACACCGGTCAACCATGACTGATAACAACTTGGAAGCCTGTTTGAGACTAGCTATAAGTGGATACTGTCCAGATTATGCAAAACTGTCTGATTCATTTCAGTGCAAGTCATCAGAATAAGATAAGTGGCCTGGCTATTGTATTTTGCTGTATTTGTTTTGAGTTAAGTGTTAAAAAAGAATAATATCAGCACTGTTATGGTTTTGAATCGTTAAATTACATATGCAATATATACAGTACAGTCATAACAAGCATTTGAAATGTAATTAAAAAAAAATAAAGCTGTGTTTTTAGCTGGTAGATCTTGTCGGGTTTATCCTTTTAAAAGTAGATCATCATGCAAAAAAGTCTGGACACCCCTGATTTAAAGGAATAGTCTACTCATTTTCAATATTAAAATATGTTATTACCTTAACTAAGAACTGTTGAATCATCCCTCTATCATCTGTGTGTGTGCACGTAAGCGCTGAAGCGCGCTGCGACGCTACGACGCTACGATAGCATTTAGCTTAGCCCCATTCATTCAATGGTACCATTTAGAGATAAAGTTAGAAGTGACCAAACACATCAACGTTTTTAAAAGAGGAACTATATTTTATGGCGTAATAGCACTTTTGGGAGTACTTCGACTCGCCTGAAAAGTCCGCTCCCCTTCTCACTCTCATAATGGGAGAGGGAGGGTGTTACTGCGCCGAGTCGAAGTACTCCCAAAAGTGCTATTACGCCATAAAATATAGTTCCTCTTTTAAATCCGCTTAGAAAAGCGCTATGTTTTATTTTGTAACACCAAACTTGCTCGTATAACTACTCGTCTTAAATAGGAAAAACGTTGATGTGTTTGGTCACTTCTAACTTTATCTCTAAATGGCAGCATTGAATGAATGGGGCTAAGCTAAATGCTATCGTAGCGTCGCAGCGCGCTCCAGCGCTTACGTGCACACACACAGATGATAGAGGGATGATTCAACAGTTCTTAGTTAAAGGTTCTCTAAGCGAATCTGCGAGACGTTAGTTATTGTTGACTTTCGAAACTGTTTTCAAACAGACGGAGTGTAGCTAACTCCTCCCCCTCCCCCTCCCTTCCGTGCTTTCATGAACGCGCCCAACCCCCACCCCCAAATCCTTCTTGTCGTTTATTGGCTGGAATACTTTGTTTTGTTTTGTGAGCTAGGTTTGGCCATTTGTTGATATTGCCGTTTGTGAAGCCTGGGCTGTCTACAAAGATCGCGGTTTTTTACAGTTTGATCAGCGGACAGGCAGCAAGCAGATAGTGAGGAGATGTTTCCGGTATGTAACAAAAAATGTTTTATGGTCTAAAACGCTTCAATTCGCTTAGAGCACCTTTAAGGTAATAACATATTTTAATATTGAAAATGAGTAGACTTTTCCTTTAAGACATCAGCAGCAGCAGGTTCTATAAATCAGATTTCATGGTTGGACAGGTGAAATTGAAAACATCAGATATAGCAGATGAGGCAACATAATCAGCAAATGTGGCAACATTGACAGTACTGGTTTTACAAAAAGAGATTCTAACACCATGAGTACATTTCATAGGACTGATTAATGTGAAATCGAAAGTGATAAGCTTATGATCAGAGATAGGAGTAATGAGACTACTGATGGAGAGTTTGTTTAAACCTGATGTACACACTAAATTAAGTATATGGCCA
The DNA here is from genome assembly GCF_030506205.2 of Paramisgurnus dabryanus. Taxonomy (NCBI): domain Eukaryota; kingdom Metazoa; phylum Chordata; class Actinopteri; order Cypriniformes; family Cobitidae; genus Paramisgurnus; species Paramisgurnus dabryanus. Next base: position 32,936,160 of record NC_133347.1, read on the forward strand.
TGATTATGAGTTGAAAAGTTGAGGATATCTTGGACTTGTGGAGCTGACAGATACTGATGCTAAAGCCATATCAGACACTGTTGTTGCTTTTCTATCAAAGAACTGTCTGCAGATTAAAAACATGATGGGCATTGCCACAGATGGTGCCAGCGTTATGGTTGGAAAAAACTCGGTTTTCACCCTACTTAACTCTTTCTCCGCCATTGATGAGATATCTCGTCATTTAAGAGAAAACATTTGCATAAAAAAGTGTTACTGATGAGGTTTAAGGGTTATCTAGCTGTACCCGTTGGCTTGTGATGGCTGACTGCATTTACCGCATTGTGAATCAAAAAGATGCCTCACACTACACATGGCTTCAAGTACAGAAAACTGTACTGTTCGGCTTTTAAAGAAAATGTACAACGACAAAACTAGAGACGCCGAAGCCAGCGTAGCTGGAGCCACTGCCGGTACCTCCGCAGCCATCTAGTCTTGTTCTTATCTGTGATATTGTTCTTGTCTTGTGTGTTCGCTGAGGAGCGTCTGGTAGTCACTCCTTAAGGGGGGTACTGTCAGGATCCTGCCAAGAGTCTTGTTTTATATTTATGTTTTGTCATGATGGCAGGGTTCTGACAGCCTCATGTTCTATGTGAAGGCTCATGATCTTGTGAATCTTGTGTCTCGTCTCTTGTCTCCGCCACCTTGTTCTCCCTGTTAATTGTAATCATTTGTTCATTCCCCTCACCTGTTTTTCCTTGTTATCTTGTTTAGTTTTTCCTATTTAATCCCCTCTTGTCTTATGTCCTGTGCTGGGTTATTTTGTATTGTTCATGCGTTATCCTGTCTAGTGTTTATATCAAAGTCTTGTCAAGTTTAGTGTTAGGTCAGTCTTTTAGTAAAACCTTGTTTAATGTTGTTTTGCCCCCACGTGGGCTTTTGTTTTCAGTGTTTTGTGTATAAATAAAGTGTTCTTTGTTCACTTCCCCAACATTGTCTGTGCTTGGGTTCTCTCGTCCGTATTCCTGACATCATGTGACACGGTAAAGACAATTCAAATAAGATTAATGGGGGTTCAGGAAGGCAGCATGTATCAAGGCACAACTAACAACCGTGGTTTTTATTGCATGTTACTGTAGCATCGCAGCACGCTATTATTTGTAACAGAGGAATGTTAAAAGAAGAACAGAACACAATAAAAGAATTACTTACCATTTTACATAGATGTAAAAATATATAGCCTACACACTGTACACACATAATATACAAACAAGCTCGGACTGGCAATCTGTATGTGGGCCGGTGGCCTCCGAGAATTTTTTTTATGCCAAAATATTTAAGTTATTTATTTGCCCCCCGGCATCATGTATAAATGCAGTTGCATCCATTTGACTTGGGGTGGGGAGTGACAAGATAAATTTTTTTCATGACAGGTTCAGTGTGTGATTGACGTCTTATTGGCTGGATACTGTATAATGTAAGTGCTTCTCGTAACACACACGTGACATATAGATTCATCAGAAAACATGAGTTTTGTCTAAAATCAGTTTGTATTTTACAATGTACATTGTCAATGTCCTCAGACCATCTTAGGAGATTCTCTTGAGTTAAGTTGTTTAATATGCATAGTGAATGCAAAACTCTAAACTCTAACTTTAACATTGAGACTATACTGTTTGTGTATGTTGCAGTTTTATAGATACATACTGTATAATATTGTATAAGTGCCCTTCATAAGTATTGGGAAATACAGGCAAAATTTCTCTGTTTGCTGTGCAGTCAAGAAATGTATAAACATTAAAAGGTAAATATAAGACAAAAGTACAGAATGTCACATTTATGTCCCGGTAAACTGAACGGCTTAAACATACTAAATGGTATTTTTTCATAGATTAAAGACTTCCAACAGTTTTTTGTGATGGTTGGGGTTAGGGACTAGGGTAGCTTAGGGGAATGGAATATACAAATTGTACAGTAGAAAATGCATTGCGTCTATGGACCCCCGTAAACCGCATATGCCAAAATGTGTGTGTGTGTGTGTGTGTGTGTGTGTGTGTGTGTGTGTGTGTGTGTGTGTGTGTGTGTGTGTGTGTGTGTGTAAATATTTCAAGAGTAACTAGTAACTCGCTACTTGAGTATTTTTTCATTGCATACTTTTTTACTTTTACTCAAGTAAATTTTAAAATCATGACTTTTACTTCTACTTGAGTAATTAGTTGTTACTTGTACTTTTAATTGAGTAAAGTTTTTGGCTCCTCTTTCCACCTCTGCCAGGGCCAACTGAAGAAGTAGAAGAAGGATATTGTGTCGGGTCGGAGGGTGTACCGACGATGAGATTGAGAAGGACCCCGAAGAGGTTGGGGGCAAGGAGACAAGGCAGGACATTCCAGAACCTGAAGGTGATGTTCATGCTAGCACTAGCACATCTAGGGAAGCTAATGTTAGTTCAGACAGGATTCCGACTATTTCAACCGCCCTAACCAAAACGAACTGAGTTTATTTTTTACAAAAACACCCAACTCAGAACACAAAAAATGCACTAAGTGGTTGTTTTGCAATAATGGCACTTTGCATTCGTGGTTAAGCTATAATGACCTCACACAAGGAGAATTGTGTTCACTCTGGTTAGCTTTTTCCAAGCAAGATAACGCGTTTACTAACGGTATGAGGGACTGGCGTCACATGAAACAACAAATCGAGGAGCAGGAGAGAATGCGCTGATGCCTATCTCTTTTGGATCAGCAAGAGGGACATCACGTGCTTGTTTTCCGGACAACAGATGTCTGCAAGGCGTGAGCAGATTAAACAGTGGCGGCAGGTGATGGAACGTGTCATTGACATATTGAAAGTCATTGGGAAGCGTGGGCTCAGCTATCGAGACATTGGAGGCTGCATACAGCCTGGAGGATGCCACCAAGGATCATTGGATTTTCCTGGAACTTGTTATTTTGCTGAGTAAGTTTGACACCTGTTTGCAGAAACATGTACATGTATGCATTGAAGCAAGCAAGCAGCTACATGGCTCAGGCACCGTGAGGGGTAGAGGGTCATATGTCACTTTCTTGTACAAAACAACAGGAAACACAGTGTGACAGGATTGGTTGGTTGTCATGCTCATTGATTGTCCTATCACTAGGCAGGGGGGACGTATAAATTTGGCTGTGGAGCAGGTATGGTGTCATGGGTCACGCCCCTTTCTGCATCATCTCTAGTTGCCGGTCAGGTATGTGTTGGTTAAGTTGGTTGAGGGTTAGTGGTGCGCTGTGTCTTATGTTAGTATTTTCTTTGTCTAGAGTTGTATATTTGGATAAACCTTGCGGCTGGTAATTGGTTGACGAGTTCCCTCTCGGCAGGTAAATGAAACCGCTATAATGCATTTTTCGTGTAAGACTGTGTATGTAATTGGTATGCGTCTGTGTTTGTGTATAGTCTGAGGTGAGCCGGAGGGAGACTTTAATAGTACAGACAGTTACGTTACACATTGTGCCATTGTGTGCTGTAAGATCTATTAAATCGAGTGAGCCCATGGGTGCACAGAATGCTGTGTACATGATTGCTTGGGCTTCGGGAGATCGCACACATAGGGTATGTGGTTTTAAAGTTCTAACCGTGCTATAGTCCAAATAGCTTAATTTTCATTTCGCTTCAGAACAACGTCTGGGACTGCTGTGTAGAGTTTCATTTTCTCCGGCAAAAATCTGCAGGTCCAATCAGCGAACAGCGGGGAGTGGCTAAGAACGCAGACGTTGAGGTCTTGCGCCAGATTGAGTGACATACGTCACGACCAAAGTTAGCGATTGGTTATGGCAGATTCAGAGTTAATCTGGGCAGATCCAATAGTTTTAAACTTCAACAGAGGACCCTCCTTAACGGAAGTAACACTTTGCAATGGAGCGTGGCCAGACTCTCTGTACAAATGAAAGGAAAGAACGAGAGTCTGGTTGCACCAGGCTATAACTTTATACAATCATCAATGAATAATACACACCGAGATCTTCATTGGAACAACAGATTTTTAAATGCAACACTACATTAAACACTCTATATGCAACTGCACAGGTAACCAGAAACTACTAGCAAAATTTAAACAGCGTAATGATGATAGATCATGTCCTTTTTAGAATAGCTGCAGTCTCCTAGCCTGGGTGCCAGCCGATCTTAGCCCCGCCCACAACATTTTGAAGAACGGGAAGATCGGTCTGGAGTTTCACCGTTGAGTTGCTACTATGCTCGACCCAAAGCTGGTCGAACCAATCAAATTGTCAGGGCGGGCTTTATATGATGATGGACAGATGATCAGTAACGTAAATCAACCACGTCACCAAAGAGCGCGTGTGTTGAATCTGTTGTTTACAACGAAATGGCTGCCGCGGTAGAAATCAGATGTGTGGACTCTGACATTGAGTCTGTTCTAAAAGATATCGACAGAGCATTGATTTTAAAAGAGGAACAGAGAAACGCGAGCAAGGCATTTGTTGATGTTTTTGCCGTCCTACGGGATTCGACAAAAGTTGTCGCACTTATGAAAGATCAAGTTAAAGAAGCAACTAAAATGGGTATCACGGCGATGCAACTCGGTGTGCACGACGAGATGGATATAACAAGCAAACGTAATGGGTATCGTCGTGGATGAAGTTCAACTAATGTACAAATGGTAAGAGATAGTCTTACTGTATGACTTAATGTGATATAAATGAAATGTTGTAAACATAGTAGGTGTTGATGTACGTTCGCAAACTCAGACTTGTAGTGTGTGTCGTAGCGAAATAACTAGCAGTTCGGTCAAGCTGCAAATACGTCATTTCAACATACGTCTCACACCCCGTTGTTCTGATTGGTCGTAGGTCTATCCAATTGAGTGCAGAGGCATTTTTCGGTTGAGACACGCCTCATAATTATAGCTCAATGGAGCGGTATCAGACTCAAATTCTGACTAGAATTGAGTATGACAACGTCAGGCTAGCAGTCTCCTTGATTTGGAACTGAATCTTCTTAGTAACCTTTCATGCCATTCTTTCTCTTTGAATTTTGCAGTTAGATCACGTTCACATGCCAATTGGATAAGCTGCGCTTTCCTCTGATGTGACACTCCGTGTGAACACATTAGTGAGGGTGGAAAAAGAGTTTTCACAGGTGGCAGTAGATGCCCCAAAAGTTATTCCATGTCTGAGCACAATGTAAACCGTTGGCATTGCAGCTAGAGCCCCAGAAAACGTTTGCAGTACATCCAGGGTCAAGAGCACACAGGGTTTTAAACAACTGGCTGATACGCTCACTGAACCGTGCTGACATTTCTCCAATGACAGTATCCAAAGTACTGAAGAAAAGTCTTTTGCATTCTGTTTCATCTGCTTCATCACTCTGTCCAAAGGAACTTTCCACTACAAACTGTTTGAGACCCTTGGTCACGTATCTTCGCCGTTTGGAGGAACTTGCTTGTTGCCCGTCATTGAATTGTGTCCACAATGCTTCAAACTCACTGTCACACCGATGATTCTTAATGCATTCGCACACACTATGCACAAGTTTTAGGCCAGTGTACAGATTGGTTTCTTTGGCCTGAAGTATCTTGTTTGCGGGATCTAGGAGAAGGAGGATCTTGTGTACCATCAAAGCAATTAACTTAAAATCCACTTCAGATACTGACTTCACCCAGCCTGCAGCCTCTAGCTTTATGTCTGTGCTGTATGCTCTGCTTGCACGTCGCAAACCTATGTCAGACTAAAAATTCACAATGTTGTCATAGCCTCTTACTATGACAGACGCTGTTGCCAGGTGACCTGTCCACCTTTGATCAAGAAGTCTTTTCAACATTTCTCCATGGTATTGGGCAGCTACTGTTGGTTTCTTCACAAATTTATACAAAAATGCTCCAGTGCATTCTCTACTGACATTGCGCGCACCACCACCAAATGTAACTGATAGTTGAAACAGTGAATGTATGGCACTTCTCTGTTCAATTTATCCTGCAGAATTTTTTGCAACCCCCCTTCTTCCCCGACATCACATTGCCCCCATCATAGCATTGACTTAGAATTTTTTCTGTGCTCAGACCAGCACGTGTTATCTCTGTTAAGACAACATTAGTTAACGACAATGCATCAAAGTTTTCAGCTGTTGCCACACACAACAGTCGTTCGTGAACTTCGTTTTTTTCGTTCAGGTAGCGAATGACGATGGAGATGTTTTCACAGCCTTTGGCATCTTGGGTCCCATCTTCCTTTAACGTGTACCATGAATTTCAAAAGTTCACTCATAAGTCCAATAATTTCATTTTGAATGTCATGTGATGTATATCTGGCATTGGCAGGTATAGTGCAATACACTTCAGCAAGTTCTTTGTCTTTTCGGATAGTATAATCCATCATAGACAAAAAAGGCCACTGCTCCCTCCCCTTTGTGTCAAAAGCATTCAACGAACGCCTGAAAGGCAGTGCTTTTGAAACAAGAAACTCAATTATGTCAACAATTGCAGAAAAATACTTGCGATTTCTATCTAGCTGTCTCGAGTTAACCAGAGTTGACAACTCTGTTCCTATTATGCTGCGTGATTCCTTTTCCTTCCACAGCATCATGCATTTTAAGTGCTCTTTTGCATGCGCATGCCTGGAAAATCCCTTGGAAGAATCCATTGCATGTCTCCAGTTAGAGTAGTCACTTAGCGTGAAGGCCTTATCAGCATTAGGGCCCAAACTGAACTTTCTACATGGAAAACAAAAGGCTGAATCGGTGGAACATGAATATTCCAGCCATTCCCTTCCTTTAAACCAACCACTGCAGAATGAACGTTTCCTGCCATTGAACATACGACCTGGGTACGATTGCAGGCAGACCTGGACTGGGCTCTCTGTTCCGAGGTCATTAGGCAGCAGTAGCGTAGGAGGTTGGGGTGGTTGAGATGGAACTGCCACTTAAGCCTGACTGTCCAGGTCGACGCTCGTGCTGGGTGCTGCTGGCTCTGAGTGTTGGCGCTCAGCAAAAAATGCATCTGCATTTTGATGGCTGTCATCTTCGTCAGGCATACTCTCAATCTCACTTTCATTGTCCTTTTTATGTGCTGAAATACACTGCATATACTTTCTTATGTCCATTGTTGAATATTAATGATAATTCACATTTTAGCTGAAACTGAATTGCTGAATCATAAAATTCATTCATAAAAAATGTAAAATTTGCTCGACAGACACCGAATGCCACGGGGTTGGATAAAACCACGCCCCTTGATTTAAATTTAACCAACTGTATTTTCCATGTGACTTGTACCCACTCACAACAGGAAATCAGAATGCACATAGTTGACCAAAGATAAGGCAGTGTCATTTATTATGAATATATTATTAACCCATTTCACACTTAAGTTTATGTAACTGACTCCTAAAATATTCTAACTGATTCCCGAGCAGTGGCGTGGTGGCAATCGGGAGAGTCGGTGGGCCGGTGTTGTTTTGAGGCAGCGAGGGCCGCTCTTATATTGCGAGGTTATAGGCTTATAGCAACCCCGTCTGGCGGCCTAATGTGCGGCTGCTTCCCGCTGGTCAAACTGTGCAGCCTCTCTGCTCAACACATTATATAAAAAAACCCGTTCGGCAGATCCAACCATGTCTAGGATTTTTTTAAATATAGGGGCATCAGTGAGCGACTCCCTCCAAATGGCACAGCCTTTCGGCATTTGATGTAAAAAGGTGCCGAACGCCTGTTTATTGCAGCAGGCCTATGTATGCGGTCGGAATTCCAAGCACCCGTTGTGCTTTCACACATACTCTGGAAAAACGCATAAACAATATAATAAAGCATCTTTTTTTTCACAAAACAGTATATTAGATATAATTTCATAGACTAGTAAGTGTGGATTAGGGATGTTTAAAATCTCTAGCCTGGTGATCAGGACATGAATGGATCAAATCAGCAGATTTGCAAAGGTTTATTTATCTCCACATATATCATAAATAAAAATTAGCAGGGTAACTTTGCAGTAGGCTATACCACATTATAGATTTCCTACGATGTGATTTCCATATTATAGACGAGAGTAGGCTATTCAACGGCAATAAACGTCTCATATGGCAATAATATCCTCCTCACAACATTATTATTTCTCAAAACTTTGACAAAAATTATTTTCAAAGGAACTGCATTCTTACAGTTATTCAAAGATGCACACATTATTCCGCATATGATTCAAATATTAGATGAGAGTAGCCTATTCATATACCTAACGGCAGTCTTGCAATAAATAACTTAACATAACGAAAGGAAATGAATTAATAAAATGAATAAACAGACAAGGAGCAGGATTGACATGTAAATTGTATTATTATTACCGGTAAAACAGCAATATTACTGAAATAAAGGTAAATGCGCCAAACACGCTGTTAACTGCAATTCTAAATAAGCAATAAAAGTGGAAAAACATTATTATCTATTAAAACTTTATATCACAAAAATTATATTTAAAGGACATGTATTCTTACAGTTATTCAAAGATGCACAAATTATTCCATATATTAATTCCTGTTTAAGAGCACGTTCATCTCTGGCTTCACTATGTTATGTAATAGCTGATTGACAGGTATCATTTTGTACTCCCTTAGGAAAATTAGTCATGATTTTATTATTGTGAAAAATATATATTTTTTGCAGATTGATTCCGATTTTTATTACCCTAGTTTTACTACAAATACCATGGTTATGTATTTTTTTACCACCATCGGTGGTCTACGAAATTTCCCAGTATATTTTTAGTTCCACTCCGCCCCTGCTCCTGAGAGTACGATTTTAAGGCAATAGTTATTTTAGAACGTTCCTCCTGAATGTTTCCATGGCAATGCGTCATATTTTTCAAGTGAAACACAGCAGCCACAATAATAACACTAACTGTATGACAGATGTAGGCTATTCTTTTATTTATTTTATTTTTCCTTTTTTATTCAAATTTACAAACTTACCTAGCATGTCATCAACTATCTGATATTCCGATTCTAAAATATGTGAGTGTGTTTGGTCGTTTAAAAACCTTTATAACAATAGAGTAAACTTCATAGTTACTTCCACTGTGTTTGTCTGATAGTGAAAACACTGCATAGTGTTGATATATGACAGCGCTGAGCTTGTCCGATCTGGCTCAGCGCCAGTCGCCAACCAACTCGAAAAACAAAAAGTTCTTAGTAAGGAGTAGGACCAGTCTGAGAATAAGAGACATTTATAAAGAAGCTGAATTCAACCTTAACCTCTGAATCAGCCAATAGAAAGCCGGCAACGGTACATTCACAGCAGCATGTGACACCATACATTCATGAATCATGAAGACATTACAATTATATTAGTATTTAAATATATGAATTTAAATTTGCTTAAAAAATGTTTAACAATATTACAAATAAGTACATGCATTTATTTTACACAATTTTGCACCATCTTGATTAAGTTTTTAACATGTTAATGAAACAGACAAACATAGTGCTATTTAAAAAATTAAGATGATGAATCACATCAGTTGATTTCACTCACAAGCTGTTTATAAGAAAATACAAAGTTTGCAAACACTTAGATAAACAATACTTTGATGATCAAGCCTGAACAAGATGAGCAAGTTAAGTTGGATTCCTCCTTTAAACACCATTGTAATTTTTGCCTTCTTTGTCACCTTCACCTTTGGCTTGCTCACTGCTAACATTGCTAACATTATGTTTTGGGTCAGGGTTTTATACTCTATTAATATCACTTTACATGTAATGATGTCACTGCAATCTTGTAGATACTTCACATTTTTGATGTTGATAATGCTATTGTAGATTTTATTTACATTTTATGGTATTTTATTTACCTGTCATAATCTGTAAAACCAAAAGCGGCTCTATTAAAAAAACTTACTTCAATTAGTAACATCTAATATTTAAACTTTTTAACTTTAATTATTTCACGTAAACTGAGAAAATTTAAGTTGAAAAAACATTACATTTTTAGGCACTATCAATAATTTGATCCAACTTTAACTGTCATGACTGCTGGGTGATCGATGGCTGTGTGTAGTATGTGTGTGTTGTTTACCTGTGGTGCCGGTTCCTCGTGTGTTCACTAACTCCGCCCCCTTGTTTCAGTAATTGTTCACCGGTGGTGTCTCGTTTACCTTTTCCTTTATATTGCACGTAGTCTTGTCTTTCGTTGCGCGCTCATTTGTTTGATCACAGTCTTGCTACTCTGCCTTGTCTTGTCGGACGCTTTCTGTCTTCTCCTCTAGTTACCCCAGGTTTGGATTTCGGCATCCGGAGGCTCGTCTTTGCCCGGACCGCTCGCTTGTGGATTACTGGAACTCATTGACTTTATTTGTCTCTCGGAACAGCTGGTTCGCTTCGTTTTTAGGCGGTACACCAGCTGTCTCTGTTTCACATCGGCTTGCATCATCACCCGTGAGTGGATTACACTATTTCACCATTGTGGATTACATTGACTCTATTGATTGTTTGTTTCTCGGAACAGCTGGTTCGCTTCGTTATTAGGCGGTTACCAGTTACTTCCGGGTGGCTTCATCTACATCAGGATTCCACAGTGGATTACCCCGTCTGAGAACTTTGAATTTTCCACCTTCCATCTCCGCCTGTCATCCACCTTCAGGGCGGCGTGTTTCATCCCTCTGTTGCGTGTGGTGACTGTGCCGGTGTTCTCGACGGAGTGCGTGGGTGGCTTGCTCTCTCTCTTCGGATCTGTACTGGACTATCTTGTAGCGCCGACTCACTCTCTCCTACTGTTGGGAGTGCATCATTCCCACAGTAGTGTTATCATCCAGAGTGAGTCGAGGGTGTGAGCCGTGTGTGGATCTAACCAGTGACTTTGCTCTCCAGATATCTAATTCTATATTTTTCTCAATAAATATTGTTAACTTGCACTTGACTCCGAAGTTTTTCCTGACAGATGAGCGCGCCACTAATGGAGTCAGCAAGTTTGGAGAGTCTGGAGGTGCAGACCGCCCTTCACCAGCAGAGGGCGGCCATCGAACAACATTCCTCATTATTGTCTGCTGCGGCCAGAGATTTCAATATTTTGTCTGAGCAACTTAAGGAGCTCAGTAATCGATTGGACCAAGTGACTCCTCACTATGAACCTCCAGCTACATCCGGAGGAGTCGTTTCGACTGAACGGGAGCCACACACGGCAACACCTCCTACCTACAACGGCGATCCCAACACCTGCAGATCCTTTTTGCAACAGTGCTCTCTCGTCTTTGCGCTCCAACCCCGTCGCTTTTCTTCATCCACTTCCAAGGTGGCCTATGTTCTGACGTTACTCACGGGAAGAGCGAGAGACTGGGGTATGGCCGCCTGGGGGGCTAAGGCTCCATTTACGTTTTCATCCGAGGCTCTTGAGGAGGAGATGTTAAAATTATTTGATCGTTCACTCAAGGGAGACATGGCAGCGGCTGAGTTGGTGAGATTACGGCAACGTAATGACTCTGTTACTGACTTTGCCATCAGATTTAAGACTCTCGCTATTTGCTGCAATTGGAACGACGCAGCATTAAGAGCTCAATTTCTCGAGGGTCTCACACCGGGTATTCAAGACGAGATTGCACTGAGGGAGTCACCCACGTCACTGGAATCTGCCATCGATCTGGCTCTGAGGGTTGAGACTCGCCATCGGCAGAGAGATCTGCGTCGCTCATTTCGCCATTTGATGTCGGAACCAGGGGAGACCGCTTCGGAGATGCCCTCCGAGAAGCCTATGCAGCTGGGCAAGTTTCGTATCTCTGCTGGTGAGAGAAGTCGTCGTCTGTCAAATGGCCTCTGCTTATATTGTGGCAAGCCGGGGCACCTGGCGGCTACATGTCCGGTAAAAGCTCACGCCCGCAGATGAACTTGGGAGTCTCGGTGGGCGCATCGTCATTTAAATCTCCCGTAAGCAGCACAACTCTGCCTGTTATTATTAACTCTTTCCATTCACAGGCGTTGCTGGATTCCGGTGCGGAGGCGTGTCTTTTGGATGCTGGGTTGGCCAAGTCCTGGGGTATCCCATTCATTCCTCTCTCCTTTGTCTGCCTGGACATTGAAGGGCCAGCATATGGCTGTGATCACGCACCGCACACCCCCTGTGAGTTTGTTTGTTTCTGGCAATCATCGTGAGGAGATTGAGTTTTACATCTTAGAAGATTCACAATCACCAGTCATTTTAGGTCATGACTGGTTATCCAAACATAATCCTCACGTTGATTGGCAGAACAATGTTGTGTAATCTTGGAAGTCTTCGTGTTATGTTTCTTGTCTTGGTCCTGCTCCTTCTCTTGTCTCTTGTTCTGTCTCGCAGGTTCCGGCTGTCGATCTCTCAGGGGTCCCGGCGGAGTACTCGGATCTGTATCAGGTTTTCAGTAAATCCCGGGCCACTTCTCTGCCTCCTCATCGGTCGTATGATTGCGAGATCAATCTACTTCCCAACACTTCTCCGCCTAAGGGTCGTATATTTTCCCTAGCTAAACCAGAAAGAGAGGCTATGGATAAATACATTAATGACGCTCTTAAAGCCGGTCTCATTCGCCGCTCCTCGTCTCCAGCTGGTGCTGGATTTTTCTTTGTAAAGAAGAAAGACGGGTCTCTTCGTCCGTGCATTGATTATCGAGGGCTGAATGACATTACTGTTAAGAATGAGTACCCCTTGCCTTTAATGTCATCAGCATTCGAGTTATTACAGGGAGCGCGCGTATTTACCAAGCTGGATCTGCGCAACGCTTATCACTTGTTACGAATTAAAGAGGGCGATGAGTGGAAGACAGCCTTTAATACACCCTCAGGACACTGGGAATATTCTGTTCTGCCGTTCGGTCTTTGTAACGCTCCGGCTGTCTTTCAGACCATGGTCAATGAAGTGCTGGGTGACATGATTAACAGATTTGTCTTTGTGTATCTCGATGACATTCTCATCTTTTCTCCCTCCATGCAGATACACACTCAGCACGTTCGCATGGTTTTACAACGGCTTTTAGAGAATCAACTATTCGTTAAGGCGGAGAAGTGCGAGTTCCACAGGAAGTCGGTTTCGTTTCTGGGTTTTGTTATTGCAGAGGGAGAGATTCGTCCCGATCCCGCTAAGGTTAAGACGGTTGCCGATTGGCCAGTACCCGACACTCGAAAGGGGCTTCAGCGATTTCTGGGGTTCGCCAATTTTTATCGGCGTTTCATCAGAAATTTTGGTCAGATCGCTAAGCCTCTTACCGCTCTCACTTCACCTAACGTATGTTTCCGTTGGAATAGAGAGGCTCAGGAGGCCTTTGATGCGTTAAAGTCCCGGTTCATCTCTGCGCCTGTCCTCTCTATTCCCGATCCGGCTAAACAATTTATAGTGGAAGTGGATGTATCTGATGTCGGGGTAGGCGCCGTTTTATCACAGCGATCGTCTATTGATGGGAAAGTACATCCGTGTGCTTTTTTCTCTCACCGGTTAAACCCAGCAGAAGGTAATTACGACATAGGGAATCGGGAGCTGTTGGCGATTAGACTCGCTTTGGGTGAATGGCGTCACTGGTTGGAGGGAACCTCGGAGCCCTTTCTGGTCTGGACGGATCATAAGAATCTTGAATATATCCGTTCGGCCAGAAGACTAACATCTAGGCAGGCTCGTTGGGCACTCTTCTTTGATCGTTTCAACTTCACCCTCTCGTACCGGCCTGGCTCGAAGAATACTAAACCTGATGCTCTCTCCCGTCTGTTCGAGAAGTCCGATTCAGAGCGGACGGAGACCATTCTCCCGGAGGGGAGAGTGGTCGGCGCCCTCGTATGGGGAATCGAACAGCGGGTGAGAGAGGCCGGTCGGGAGGGGGAAGTTCTGGAGGGGTGTCCAGCGGGTCGCCTATGGGTTCCTGAGCGGTTACGTTCCGATGTCATCCGGTGGGGTCACGAGTCCAAGTTTGTCGGCCATCCAGGTATTCGGAGAACGTTGGCTGCCGTCCGTCAGCGTTTTTGGTGGCCTTCTATGTCCACAGACGTCAGACAGTTTGTATTAGCCTGTTCGGTTTGTGCTCGTAACAAAGCATCTAATTTACCACCCGCTGGTCTGCTTAAATCTTTGCTCATGCCCTCCCGCCCCTGGTCTCATATAGCCCTTGATTTTGTCACCGGCTTACCGGCATCTAGTGGTAACACTGTTATTCTAACTGTGGTGGATCGCTTTTCGAAGGCGGCTCATTTTATTCCCCTGCCCAAGCTTCCTTCTGCAAAAAAGATGGCTCAGGTTTTGATTAATCACGTCTTTCGGTTACATGGTATTCCGACTGATGTAGTGTCAGATAGGGGTCCTCAGTTCATCTCTCGTTTTTGGCAGGAGTTTTGTAGACAGATTGGTGCTACAGCCAGCTTGTCTTCTGGTTATCACCCGCAGACCAATGGGCAATGCGAACGGGCTAATCAGGATCTCGGTAGAACGCTCCGCTGTCTGTCGTCACAATATCCAAATACCTGGTGCGATCAGCTTCCGTGGGTGGAGTATTCTCATAATTCTCTTCCCGTTACCTCTACCAATTTGTCCCCGTTTGAGCTTTCCAACGGTTATCAACCTCCCCTGTTTCCATCACAGGAACCCGAGGCAGCGGTTCCGTCTGCGTTAGCTTTCGTGCGCAGGTGCAGATGCACTTGGAGGAGAGCTAAGACACTCTTATTATCCAATTCCAGACGAACCAAAGCTGCGGCTGACCGTCATCGGCGACCTCCACCCCGTTACGTTTGTGGTCAAAGAGTATGGCTTTCTACCAAGGATCTGTCTCTCCGTGAGCCTTCTCGTAAGCTGGCTCCGAGATTCATTGGGCCATACAGCATTTCTAAGGTCATTAATCCGGTGATGGTGAAGCTTAAGTTACCTCCTTCTCTTGGTCGGGTTCACCCTGTTTTTCATGTATCCAAGGTTAAACCTGTGATGTTTGCTCGCTATAATCCTCCTATCTCTGCCCCTAATCCCCCCGCCCCTCGTCTAGTGGATGGTGCCCCTGTCTATACTGTTAAGAGGTTACTAGACTCCCGCCGCAGGGGCAGAGGATTTCAGTATTTAGTGGATTGGGAAGGATACGGTCCGGATGAGAGGAGCTGGTTTCCGGCTCGGGATATACTGGATCCTGGGTTGATCGAGGACCTCCGTCGGTGTGTGACAGGGTGAGTCTCCCGGTCCGTCTGGTGCCGGTCGTGGAGGGGGGGCTACTGGCATGACTGCTGGGTGATCGATGGCTGTGTGGAGTATGTGTGTGTGTGTTGTTTACCTGTGGTGCCGGTTCTTTGTGTGTTCACTAACTCCGCCCCCTTGTTTCAGTAATTGTTCACCGGTGGTGTCTCGTTTACCTTTTCCTTTATATTGCACATAGTCTTGTCTTTCGTTGCGCGCTCATTTGTTTGATCACAGTCTTGCTACTCTGCCTTGTCTTGTCGGACGCTTTCTGTCTTCTCCTCTAGTTACCCCAGGTTTGGATTTCGGCATCCGGAGGCTCGTCTTCGCCCGGACCGCTCGCTTGTGGATTATTGAAACTCATTGACTTTATTTGTCTCTCGGAACAGCTGGTTCGCTTCTTTTTTAGGCGGTACACCAGCTGTCTCTGTTTCACATCGGCTTGCATCATCACCCGTGAGTGGATTACACTATTTCACCATTGTGGATTACATTGACTCTATTGACTGTTTGTTTCTCGGAACAGCTGGTTCGTTTCGTTATTAGGCGGTTACCAGTTACTTCCGGGTGGCTTCATCTACATCAGGATTCCACAGTGGATTACCCTGTCTGAGAACTTTGAATTTTCCACCTTCCATCTCCGCCTGTCATCCACCTTCAGGGCAGCGTGTTTCATCCCTCTGTTGCGTGTGGTGACTGTGCCGGTGTTCTCGACGGAGTGCGTGGATGGCTCTCTCTCTCTCTTCGGATCTGTACTGGACTATCTTGTAGCGCCGACTCACTCTCTCCTACTGTTGGGAGTGCATCATTCCCACAGTAGTGTTATCATCCAGAGTGAGTCGAGGGTGTGTGCCGTGTGTGGATCTAACCAGTGACTTTGCTCTCCAGATATCTAATTCTATATTTTTCTCAATAAATATTGTTAACTTGCACTTGACTCCGAAGTTTTTCCTGACATTAACTTTTTACAGTGTATATTATGCAAATGTATATACCATTTAAGTATGCTGTTTTTGATAATCCCATAAAAAATCTTGGTACTGTGCAAGCACTTGAATAAGTTTCACTAATATACATCTTATACTGTATATTATATTGTGTAATGTAATATACATTGTATTAAAAACCCTATACTCTTTATATTTCATGTTATATTAATTTCTGTCTACTGTCTATATACTACTAACATGTATTTATTGTACATTTTCTGCTCTGCAACAATGCAACAAGAAATTTGTCAAAAGTGCCATAGAAACATTCTTTATTGTAAAGTGCATGATCTCTGCCTCTCTGCTGCCCTCTTGTTACTCTTAACTAGGTTAAGAGACCTCTCCAGCTCTCTTAAATAATTTAGGAGCTGAGACCTAGTCTTAACACTTAGGAGGCTTTATAAATCAAACTTATTCTTAAGTCTAGGAATAAGAGTAAAATGACGTCATTCTTAGAATTTTGACAGACTTAAGACTAAAATTTTACTCTGAGTGGCTTTATACATACAGGCCCTGATTGTCTAGCTCAGGGGTGGGGAACCCTGGTCCTGGAGGACCACTGTCCTGCAGAGTTTAGTTCCAACCCTAATTAAACACACCTGAAAAATCAAATTAAAGTCCTCAGGGTTACTTGGAAATGAAATCCAGGTGTGTTTGATTAGGGTTGGAACTAAACTCTGCAGGACAGTGGCCCTCCAGGACCCAGGGTTCCCCACTCCTGGGCCCGTATGTATAAAGCTGCTGAGAGTAAAATTTTAGTCTTAACTGTGTCAAAATTCTAAGAATGACGTCATTTTACTCTTATTCCTAGACTTAAGAATACATTTGATTTATAACCCTGCTGAAAAAACCAGCATCAAACCAGCATGGACCAGCATGGGAATTATGCTGGTCTATGCTGGTTTAGCTGGTGGTCACAGCATACCAGCACCAAAACACAACATATGCTGGTATGACCAGCATGGGATGCTGGTGCTAATGCTGGTTTAGCTGGTCCTAATGCTGGTTTGGTGCTGGTTTAGCTGGTGCTAATGCTGGTGCTGATGCTGGTTTGATGCTGGTTTAGCTGGTGTTCACTAGCAAACCAGCACCAAAACACAACATATGCTGGTCTTGCTGGTATGCTGGTTTTTTCAGCAGGGAAAGCCTCCGAAGTGTTGAGACTAGGTCTCAGCTCCTAAATTATTTAAGAGAGCTGGAGAGGTCTCTTAACCTAGTTAAGAGTAACAAGATGGCAGCAGAGAGGAGGAGGAGGCAGCGCACTTTTCAACAACGAAAGAATGTGTTGGAATTATATGATGACAGGGAGTTGATAAAACGATACAGGCTTGATCGGCAAGGTATTCTTTTTGTTACTGATCTTGTCAGAAATGTAATAACTTCTCCCACTCTACGAAAAAATGCTTTAACTGCAGAAATGAAAGTAATAATGACCCTGCGTTTCTTGGCAAATGGAAAAATGCAGCAATGCACTAGTGATGACTTGGGGCCATCACAGTCCACAGTTAGCAGGGTCTTAAATAGCACTGTTGCAGCACTAACCACACCAGACATAATAAGGCAGTTCATTGACTTTCCAACTGACCTACAAACTATCAGGCAAAAGCAAGCAGATTTTATGAGGATTGCTGGCTTCCCTGGAGTTGTTGGAGCCATCGATGGCACCCATGTGCGCATCATTGCTCCAACTGTAAATGGGGACATACATTAATCGAAAAGGATTCCACAGCATCAATGTTCAAGTGGTATTTGATGCCAATTACAAGCTTCTCGATCTTGTGCCAAAGTGGCCAGGGTCAACACATGATGCTTGGATTCTTTCCCAGAGTGGCCTAACTGGGTTATTCGAACAAAACTATGTTCGTCCAGGATGTCATCTGCTGGGTGACTTGGGTTACCCTTTAAAATACTGGCTTCTCACTCCTTACAGAAGACCACAAGGAGAACAGCAACTCAATTATAACAGGTGCTTTACTGGACTAAATTGTAGATAATTTAGTTCAATGAATGCATTCTTGATTTATCTGAGCAATGTTTATTTATTGTTTTTGTGTCATGAAGAGCACACAAAGTAACAAAGGCTGTGGTGGAGAGAGGAATTGGACAGCTGAAAAGGAGATTTCATGTCCTTCATGGAGAAATTCGACAGTCCCCGGAGCGTGCTAGTCGTATTATTATGGCTTGTGGCATTTTGCACAATATTTGCAAAGCTCGTAACCTTCCACTGCCTGATGATGATGATGACGACGACTATGATGAAAATGATGATGATGACAGTGATCATTATTATAATGAGAATGATGACCATACCAATGACAACAAGTCACAAAGCATTTTAGGGAGAGCATCATTAAGGGACTGCTTTGCAGACTTACATTTTGGGTAAGCAAATCTAGACAATGCACAAATTTGTCACACTATTTTATTTACATAAAGCATATGTACAATTATTTAGTATTCTTTAATCTTTTCAGTTTAAGTGTGTAATATTCATTTAGAATTTCCAGCAATTTAATTTCTAACTTCAGCTTTTTTCTTTTAAGACACTCAATGTCATCTTCAGGGGCTGCGCCCACTGATCTATATAAATGACTGGATTGCGCATGACGTCACAACTGTGAAGCCACCGAGCCGCCATGTTGGTATACCCAAACATTCTATTAAATCAATGGACTCGATCAGATTTTAATGATAAAACATCACTTTACTAGTCTTTGTTTTTATATCTGAAGTTACCCTGTACATTATTACAACACAAACGTTCTAAGCATGTACATAGTTATTTACTGAAAGTTGTACATTTTAGTTTTTAATCAGTTATTATACATTCATCTTTATTACAGTATCAGATCAGCAGACATATTTAGTATTAATGACAAACGTGCTCATTCTGAAATCAAAATAAATAATCATACTTCGTACCTATGTGCATGCAATAATTTGCTGGTTTTATGTTATCTAAACTTACAAATTACCTAAACTTTTTTAGAGAAATAACGCTGACCGTGTAGCTGAATGTCAAAAAAAAACTTTATTTATACCCGTGTCTTTGACAGAACGCAGCAGATACACTCACCTTAACGGTTTTTTATAAATCCATTTTCCTGCCCGATTAAAGCATAAACATTGCAAATAACACCAGAATTAACAGTTAATTTACGTACACACATCCTAAAAATAATCTTGCGTGACTGATACGCTGTAAAGCGGGTGAATTTAAAACATGATTTTGAATGGAAGTCAATGACGCCCTCTGTCGGTTGGGTATACCAAGATGGCGGCTCGAACTCTGCGCTGGCTTCACCTCACGCTGTTACGTTAAGCGTTCTATGCGCAATCCAGTCATTTATATAGATCAGTGGCTGCGCCCTGTGCAAACCCTGTGTCTTGTAAGGCAGAAGGCTCATCTGAAGAACACAGGGAGATGCCTTGAGGTGATACAAGATAAGATGGACCGGCTTCAGCATCATACTCACTACATTCACATACAGATAAATATTAAAAAGTGCAAACATGTTTATTCGATGTGTTGTTGTTCTTTTTCATGTCTGTAGATTAAAGAAAACCAAAGTGTCATTTACACGTATCATTTCCTTGTTACCTTACCTTTGAAACTCCTTCAATTTGAGTCGTGCAGGGTCTGGGGCATCAGCAATGCCACAAATTGAAGGATTGGCTGTTCCAAGTATCTCCTCTACTATCTCTGCAATCTCAGACAGTAGTTTACATGGAGGGCCTCTACCTATTGGACAAGAACTCAGCTGCTGACCACATGGAAATTATATTGTAATATGAAAGAGTTTAATACAATAAAAATGTACCTGTGGCTCGCATGCTTTCTTTATATGCTGCAATTTCCTTGCGTGCTGTTGCCAAAACATTGTACCACCTTTTTTCACAATCCTCTGCTGAACGTTTTGTCTGAGGAAATGCTGCATTTACAGTCATTGCAATCTGTTGCCATGCACCTTTTTTGTCCTTACTCGCCAAAGTTGGACTAAATTTTCCTCCTATCACCTTTTTCCATTTAAGGACTGACTGAACTAGCAGAACACTTTCTTCCTTGAACCAGTTTGGTTTTCTTTTTGATTCCATTTTTTACTGATTGAACTGTGGTCTTTATTTTATATACAGCTGGGAGTGCAATTAAGAATGATGTGATTCATTAGCTTAATTACTTAACTTGCATCTCATTTGTCCATTCTATAAATGTGTTGAAACTCATATTTGAAATTGTTTCCAATAAATGCATACACTTATTTGTAATATTTTTTTGCATATAATGTCAAAAAAAAATTCCTAATAAATTAAAATGTCAAAACAACTATTAAGTCCAATTAAACCCATTAATTAATTGTGTCATGATCATTATGTGCCAAAACTTTCTTCCGTTAAACAAAGAGAAAACTGAAGTCATTGCGTTAGGAAACAAAGATGAAGTTCTCAAGGTGAATGCATACCTTGACGCTAGGGGTCAAACAACTAAAAATCAAGTCAGGAATCTTGGTGTGATTCTGGAGTCGGACCTTAGTTTCAGTAGTCATGTCAAAGCAATAACTAAATCAGCATATTATCATCTCAAAAATATCGCAAGAATTGAATATAAACCCAACAGCCCAGCTAGCATGTATAATCGGCCCGAGCTCGGCTGCCCTGCGGCAGGTGCGGCTCAGACTCGGCATCGGCGTGTGTTAACCGAGCCGATTGTGCCCCGCAGCTCGCTCTGGCACATTCATTTTTGTTCTGGCTGTAAGCACTGGGCCGATTCATGTTCACCGTAACTGGTAACCCAGCTCTGGCTGTATGATCTGGACCACTTTTGGAAATGACTCGGCTTATGTTAAATCAAGGATGGTTTTAATGGATGCCATTCAATGTAGGCGACTTTCTTTAACACAAATGTAGATTTTTAACTCCAACCGTTTTAGTCTGTCCATAACAAAAGACAGTAAAAAACAAAACATGCACAGACAAATCCAAATTAAACCCTGCTGCTCGTTGATGTCCTAAGACACGAAACGATCGGTTTCTGTGAGAAACCGAACTGTATTATATAATTTATACCTCTAATACGGCGCCTTCTTCTTCTTTTGAGTTTTAATGGCGGGTTGCGAAGCAACGTCATAGTTGCATACTGCCATCTACTGTATCGGATGCACGGCTTGAGGGCTATACAGGGACACCCGAAACCGTAGGTGGCGGTATGCACCTATGAAGTTGCTTCGCAACCCGCCATTAAAACTCTAAAGAAGAAGGTGCTGTGCACGGGCTCATTTGACTACGCATAGTACTGTATTAGAGGTAAAAAAATTATATAAATACTGTTCGGCTTCTCGCACAAACCGATCGTTTCGTTTCTTAGGATATCAATGTGTCGTCACGAGCGGCAGGGTTTAATTTGGATTTGTCTGTGCATGTTTTTACTGTCTGAGATTTTGTTACTATTCACATGCATACAGACTGAAACGGTTGGAGTTTCTACATTTGTGTTGTACTGAAGAAACAAAATCACATACATCTTGGATGACCTCGGGGTAAGCTGATAAATATAAAAAATTCATTTTAAGATGAATCCCGTACGTTGGCGGCTGTTTTAAACTGGGTGCTCGGCTCAGACCCTTTTGCCAGTATGAAGCCGATTTCAACGGTAACTGCAGAAAGCGTCAGCACGCTCAGCTCATCACTGGAGTAACGTCTGTACAACGGGTGAGATAAAACTCAACGCCTGACTGAATCATCCATTCCATTTTCGATCCTACGCCATACGTTAAACTTGAGGTAAGTCTTGTGTTCAGTTTCCTTAAAAAGCATCAACATTCACGCTAAGCATAGTTTCAATCGAGTTCCCGTCACATCATATATTAACTCTATTTCGAACTGTTGCTGATTACATGTTGGTTATTATTGATTCGTTCATGTTCCTTTGACATGTTCATGTACTTTTTTCCAGATGAAACGAACATAAAGAATTCATAATTCATTTAAGAATTATTAATTAGGACAACATCAAATTATTTATCATGTCTGAGAAAAGTAGTGCAAATTTTGGATCATATGAAAGTGGCTCCAACTTTTATGGCGCGAACGAAGCTAGCATTGACTAGCTGGGATGTTAAATAATGGAACGCAATTTTTATTAAATGCAATTTACGTGATTAATATTTACAAGCATAGTGTTCTTTGGAACAAAATTAAGTGGAACAAAATGTTAGCTGGTTGTGCTGTGACAAATCGCAGTTGATCCGAACCACGGTTCGGCTCGCATGTGATTCGCGGATTAATATATACCAGTGTATGGAATGTCACAATTATAGATTTGTGTGTAAACTTAAAGCTCTACTGTGTACTTTATTGAGTTAATTCTTAACAAAAACCCATGTTTTCTTTCAAAAGTATGTGCTCATTCATGTGTAATTACTTCCCACCCACTAATGAAAGTATTCTCGTAAGTGTAGAATCTGCTATTTAAAATGCATACCGTCGAAGCGCTCTCTGGCTGAATCCATGTTGTGCCTCCATCTTTGAAATACATTCGCCGACGAGGGACATTCCTGAAATTCAAGCTCCGCCTTTCGCGCTTTCACTCTACACTCATGCTGGCCGATAGCTGAAGCCTCCGGAGGTTGCATGTGTAGGCGGTATACGTCATCAAGACAGTCTTATTTCAGAATATTAACAATTATAAAGCTGACAATTATTTTTAGTTAATTGTAAATTGATGTAATATGCGTATGACTTGCGAATGTAATGCTCAGTTGATTTAAATAAACCAGGCTTGATGACGTATCGTATCCAGCCTGTGACCTGCGTAGCTGAATCCTTCGGATTTTACAACAACCGCACACCGTGATGAACCTGCGATCTAATGCTTTGATTTGAAAGCCTGTTGAAGACATATTCTCGAGGACATTAAAACAAATCGCCAAGGAAGCGAAACGGGGATTTTAAACGACAACGCGACAGGAAAAACATCAAGACCAAAGTCACTATTGGAGTTAGTTTTCCAAGAGGGGGCTCAAGGGACACTGAAGTTGCACTTTCTATATTCTCCACAGGTAATTCAGCATATTCGTTTACATCTATACAGTCCATGTTGTAAACTTGAAGTTTTATAGTTCCTTGGCTAACTTTAGCATGATTATGCATAACACTTGTTAGTGTAAACATGCATGTGGTTTAATGTGTCCGAACAGACACACGCCGTCTCTCCGCCCATTTATGTAATCTGAGGTACTGAGATAAATGTTTTTCATCTTTTCTGACCTCTAGCACAAACACACGGTGACAGCGCTATTTTTAGCCTTTCATTGATAAAAGCGTCTGATCTGCGCGTCTTTCGTTTCATTTTACAAGCGTGTGAAAGTTGCGCGATCTTTTTTCACCAATATGAGAGAAAGCTCTTACATATACACGGACATGTAACGTTTACTTAAAACATAAGCATTGTACTCTGACATAATGTCTGACATAATACTCTGATAAAAGCGTCTGATCTGCGCGTCTTTCGTTTCATTTTACAAGCGTGTGAAAGTTGCGTGATCTTTTTTCACCAATATGAGAGAAAGCTCTTACATATACACGGACATGTAACGTTTACTTAAAACATAAGCATTGTACTTTGACATAATATTAATTCGCGTCCATTTAAACCCGTCATGGTTGCTTTTTGTATGTGATTTTAAGCGGACATATCATGACAATCAGACTTTTTTCATGTTAAACATAAATCGGTGTGCTTTGATGGATCACAGGCAAAGGACATTGCAAATTGTTCATTTTTTTCTCATTGCTTTTGCTTTGTAGCTACTGAAAGCCATGTTAACCTTGGCATGACACGGCCGGGCCACCGTACGAGTTAAAACGCGTTCCGAATGGGGGGGGCTAGAAAGTATTATTCAGTTGCTTGTCATATAGACTTTCACCGCTAGATGGGAGTAGATCTTACACAGTGGAGCATTAAACATGTCTTGATGGACCCTAATTTATGCACTGTGCAGTTATGCTGGTAGTTGGGTAATGTCATAATGGTTATTGGGTTGGGCTTGGACTAAAAAAGGGAAATTGTAATGGTTTAGTATAATAAGACATTATGTATGGTTTTGTACAATGCTAATCTTTTTTTCTTTTTTCCTCAGGTAATCTTGCTTTTGCTGTTCTAAAATAAACACTGCTCTTAGGTAAGAATGGCTGATCAAATGCATTATTTTAAATCTAATCTGAGACCCAAAGCAGTTAAATCGTTGTCTAATTTTCTGCAAGGTATTAAGAACGACAGTAAGCTTGTTGACGATGATCTGACTGATGACTGATATGTGTGATGAGATTAAAACTAGGGCTGTGCAAAAAAATCGATACAGCTAACTACCATGATAGTTAGCTGTATCGATAGTGTATCGATATTTCGATCTCTACTGACGATATTTTAAAACCCATCAAATCCCTCTGTGTGCGTCAAACGACCTCCTCACCGCTGCTGTAGTTGTCACTGTCCAGTTGTCTGCCATATACGGCCATTCGGCCAATGTCTCAGAAGTTAGAGGGAGTGAGAAAATGGCAGAAAATGTAAAAACACCTGCAGCTTTCAAAGAGCTGCAGGTGTTCAGCTCTATTTTTTACATTTTTGATTGTATTGTGATACGTATCGTATCATGACCCATGTATCGTGACACGTATCGTATTGGGAGGCCCTTGCCAATACCCAGCCCTAATTAAAACAACTTTTCTTTTAGCACACCACCCATACATGGCACACAAAACAGGTCTTGTGAGGGGGCTGTGCCCACAGGTAGAAATTCTGTAGGTCCACGGGCTTCTCCCCTTTCAGCGAACATCACAGCGCTTAGTCCACCATCGTGGTCTCCAATCTCCATTACCAACAGCCTGAGTGCTACACCTACAGACACCCCAACCCATGCAGCAGCTGGCAGAAGTCAGACATCAGGCCAAACTGGATTTCAAGTAAGAAGGGCGAGATAGCCCATGGAGAGAAAAAAATCACTTTGGTATTAGGGCTGGGTATTGTTTCAGATGTCTCAAATCGATTCAGATACATTAGATCTCAAATTGATTGGATTGCGATTTTCGATTCAATGATTACATTTTCACTGGCCCCACCACAAAAAAGTAATAAATGAATGAAATAGTTTTTGTAGTTTTTACTCATTTATTCTTGTAATAAGGTTATGACACCCAATATTTTAAATACCAGTGAAAATTAACAATTATCAATTCTATTTTTGATACTACAGCTAAAACTACTAATATCAATTTCATAGATTAAAGACAAGTTAATAGTTGTTAATAAAAATTAAATGCAAGCAACGCAATATAAGTACAGTAGAACAAAGATACAAATGAAGAAATTTGTGCATTTCAAGTAGGTATAACAGTATTTTTCAGATACAGAAATTGAAAAAAGTAATCAAATGTAAAATAACACGGCATATCTTCACTAATTAGGATTAACCTTTATTTAATCTGCACAAAGTTACAAATCGTTATTCAGTGAAAAGCAGGGAGTGACTTCCTCTTTTGTAGTTTGATTAACATTTAAAAACACAGACAGGTGAAGGTTACTACCACTTTAAGACTAATGCACGGATCAAATTATGATAGGCAATGAATGCATTCTTTTTCTACTTCTTCTCATAACTGTCTGTTTACTCGCAAAGGCCGGCATTTTTTAAAAAAATGTGTGAATTTGCAAGGAGAGAACTAGAATTAATTTCGTAATTTGCACGCTGTCGCGCAGCTGTAAGCGCTTCCAGTGTGTGCTCTTCTCACATAGCGCATGCAAGTTCTCTTTCGCTTGAATGCTTAAATTGACAAGGCTTAAAAATGCGTGCAAAATGTAAACTTTTATGATCATGCAGCACTGGCCCAATCGGGACATTGACAGTTCCTTCAACAGGAATGCTTTTCAGATATAATGTAATGAAAATAAATACAGAAAAAAGATGAGAATTGATATTGAATTGACCACATTTAATTTTTTTTTTCCACTTTTTTTTGCCTATTCCTATTTGGTATATGTGATGAGATTAAAACATATTTTTCTTTTCTTTTAGCACACCCCACCCTTACATGGCACACAAGTATATGACACACAACACAGCTCAGGAGGCTGTGCCTACAGGTAGGAATTATACAAAGTGATCTCTCTCGGTTTACTCTGACATATCTACGTACAATGTTTTGCTATTAATCTGCTATGCCTGCTTTTTCTTGTGTTCTACAGCAATAGGCTTTACGCCCAGCTGCACTACTTCCTGAACTTCAGCCAGCTCCTTGTTTCCTGTCTGCCATTATTGGACAAACTGATTAATCCAGGTGTGCCTCAGCTTAGTAGTCACAACAACAATAATCAGACACACCTGGATTTATCAGTTTGTCCAGTAATGGCAGACAGGAAACAAGGAGCTGGCTGAAATTCAGGAAGTAGTGCAGCTGGGCATAAAGCCTATTGCTAAGGAGATCCTCATCCAGCTCGATTTTATTAGAGAGCAGCAGTTGCAGACTTCACCCCAGACCCAACACATTTTGGGCTCCCACTTCAACTATTGAGGAGCTACAATGTTTGTAGGAGACATTAAATAATCCAGATGAGAAGAAGAATTTGGTGAGGTAAATTATGGTTTAATCAGATCATTCCTAAAAGTCAGTCCTCATTTTCACTCATGCTATATTCCTTAAATAACTAATAAGGTACATGTCTTTTTGTTTCAGACTGTTTTTCCTGGAATGGTCGGAGACAAGATTTTTAAAGACACCGTGGGGTGGGTCCTGAAAAAAACAATAAACTCTTCGTGGCGAGACTCATCAATTGAAGTGGGGTCAACTGAAGCCTGCATTCAAAGGGCTCACTTTGAAAAGTGTGGTTTTGGGTGAGTGTCAGTGCTGGAAACGGCACTGAAGTGACATCCCAGGGCTCTACAGTGCGACTGACTCGATCAGTGGCTGGTTGCATAAACCTTTAAGACTAGTCTTAAAAGTTAGTCTTTTTTTTCTTCAAGACTGATCATAATTGTATTTCTATACTCAAACTTTATTTAAAACATTAACATCATAACATTATCATAAATTGAAATGCATTAATGCTACTTCTGAGCCTCATTAAACAGTCTGTAAATATAACTAAATCCCACATTTCTGTTATATGCCACCTCTGCAGTGCAAAGATGAATTGTGTTGCTACTGATTTCATTTGATTGGTAACTTATTCTTCCTGATTGCCTCTTATTATTCTAACTCAATTTATGAATTTGAAATTTAATAAGGTTAAAATTTTATAGTCAAATATCTCCTTATAATGGGAAGGTTATTTTGTCATTGATCAGAATGTGCTCCTAAATTTTTGAATGTGCTCCTAAACTAAAAAGAAATGTAAGCGTAGAGCCCTGCATCCAAAATAAGTTTTGGTGGTTTTATGAGTAACATCACATGGTCATGCTGACCTCTTCGTTTTTTTTTTCAGATGCAGTCCGCCGGAATGCCCTGACCAAAGATAACACAGAAAAGGAGATAGAGCTCCTCATCACCAGGTGGTCGGTGCTAGCATATGACAGGGATGGTGGCCGAATCCAGACAATAGACAGACAATGAATTAAAATGTTTTAAATTTAAAAATGTTGATTTTTGGAAAATTCGTATTTGAACTGATTGTGTGTGTGTGTGTGTGTGTGCACCTGGTAATTATCACGTTGTGTCCCCACAAAGATAGGAATACCAGTATTTTTGTGACCTTGTGTCCCCATGAGGAAACAAGCTTATAAATCAAACAAAATGATGTTTCTTGTAAATGTGAAGTAGGAGAAGGGTTTCTGTGATGGTTGGGTTTAGGGAATGGGGTAGGTAAAATATACAGTTTGTATGGTATAAAATGCATTACGTCTATGGAATGTCCCCACAAAACATGGAAACCTGTTTGTGTGTACGAGAGAGAGAGAATGTGTGTTCAAGTGAATAAAAAATGCATTAAACGTGAAATCCTTGTTCTTCCTTGTGTGTTTTATTTTCAGTTAATGTTGCATAATGGTTGCTTAGCAATTTTAGTATTAACCAATCAATAAAATCAATCAATTAAACAAGCCCAAAAAAGGAACAGGATTGGAGGGGAGCTTACGTCCTCTCACTCGTTGTTCCGCAATCGGGCCGCGTTAAAACTGAGTGCTCGGCCGTGTCTTCGGGGCGCGTGAAAACCGAGCGCTCGCAGAGCAATCGGACCTAGATTCATGCCGAGGATCGGCCGAGTGTTCCAGCATTAATCGTTCCGCTTTCGGCCCGCGCAATTTTTGCTAGCTGGGAGATCACTCAGATCATTAGGATCACATCAGCTAGAAATACCAAGGGTTCACTCAAAGCAAGGAGAGTCAGCTTTTAGCTATTATGCCAGTCGCAACTGGAACAAGCTTCCGGAGGAAATTAGATGTGCTCCAACAGTAGCCACATTCAAATCCAGACTCAAAACACATCTGTTTAGCTATGCATTTACTGAATGAGCACTATGCTGCGTCCGAACTGATTGCACTATATTTTATATGCACTATTTTAATTCTTTTTATTTCTCTTGTTTTTATTCATATTTTTATTTTTAACAGTTTTACACTTGTATTCCTGTTTTATTCTTTTTCACACATTTAAACAGTTTTTATTAAAATCACATTTATTTTCTTTTAATTGATATTTTAAATTCATGTATGTTTGATTTTTTGTTTTCTAATTTCTATGTAAAGCACTTTGAATGACCTCTGTGTATGAAATGTGCTATACAAATAAACTTGCCTTGCCTTGCCTAATATAACACACTAATAAATGAACATATGAACAGCAGATATATTAAACATTTGAACAAAATATGAAAAACATCTCTATATGCAGTGGTTATAGTGATAACTGCTAACATTCACTTAACCATAACATTACCATAATTTATAGGAAATAATGAGCCTAAATAATAACCATATGTTATTTAAGCTGTGATATATGGATTAATATATGCTAATGTTTTCTGTACTTCAATGTCTGATTTATCTGTGGTTAACTTTATATTTGAGTCCATAATTTCTTACAAGGCTTTTCACAAATGAAATACACCTCCTTTGTTTAGGTCTGTGATTTTTAAATGCTTTAATATAATAACCTAATATAAATAAATCACTGACAAACATCCACATGCTCTGATTATAATCATATAGCCTATAGATCATTTTAGCTGATGTTTTGTATGCTTTATTTTAGCACCTTGCAAATTATTAACGTTATTTATGAAAGTTGCGTTTTTAGAAATGTTGAATTAGCCGTTTACTAATTACTCCATTCTTTTTGAGATATGGTTTAGTGAAACAAACTGAAAGAAAATTACAACAGTATATCAGAAGCATATAAATACGAGCTCCGCTGCCTATCGCTCGTGCACCGTGCGTGTGGATCATCTGTTTGACGCATGCGCGATCAGTGGAAGCTCGCGTTGCAGACCAAGGCGAGAATAAACAAAGCTTAAAAATAACTTTTGCCTTTGCGATTGATTGAACGCCGACCAGAGTATCACTTGTGCTCGCACATGCAGCCATCTCGCCGTTGTGTTTGTCACATGACAGCTGCAGTTTTGGCTGCGTGTATGAGGAGAACAAAAAAACACAGACGTCCACAGGCAGGGCCGGTGCCACGGGGGGGGGGCCTGAGGGGGCGTCGCCCCTCACTGGCACTATCCCGCCCCCCCAGATCACTATTAATGTTGAATTAATGTTGGGATTTTAATGATAAAATGCGCTATTAAAAAATCACATTAGCCTTGTGTATTGTCTTCCTAATGTGAATTTTATAGTCTAATTATTTAACAAAAAAAAAAAAAAACAAGTGTGCATGTATTCTACCGTGACACACGCCCACTCCATGTGTATAGGCTTGTTCGACTTCATGCGGCACGCTAGAACTGTCAGGCGAAGGCGTCAAAATGCCGCGAGAGCGAGGCGAAATGACACTTAGTATGATTTCTTGAATCAATCTCGCTGTACTTTGACGTCATCCGGCTGTTGGTTCTTGCAGCAGCGCATGAAGTTGAACAAGTCTTTTGTGTTGACAGCTTGACGCACGCCGACAATGAGCCCCCGTTTTGAGTATTGTCCGTTAAAGTTACAGACAGGAGTGGGAGAGTGACCTGAGCCTGCCAATGCAATAGAGCCAGCAATGGATATATGGAAAATAACACTGCAAGTTCTGCAAACCGGACTCCGGATTGTCACACATCAATTAATGCCGTGGCGTGGATGAATTATCGGAGCATTTCAGGTGCACAGATCCAAATGTTCGGCTGTCATTAAGTTAATTCTGGCACCATGAACTTCAGCCAGACTGTTTTGAAAAGTTCAGATGTTCATGTTCTTCAGCATCCTTGCAAGTTAACGTACAACCAACAGCCTATTATTGTTATGCATTTAACGTTAAAGGTAAGCCTATACGATCTCTCTCTCACACACACCTGTTTATCAGGAGTAAATAGATAAAAAACAGACATTGTTGAATTTATAATTAACGAATTTGAAATAGCCTATCCTACAGCATAGCTGTATATGTAAACGAGTTATTGCCATTTTGCAATTGTGGTTCACTAGCAGCTTATCGCTAGCTTATGGTGCATTACTTGTGGCAATTAAAATAACTACGTTATATGATGTGGATCATATGGATAAAAAAAAAATACAGCAACTGCTTCTACCTCGGGGTCTGAACTTCAAATGAGTAGTGTTGTGCTAATATGTAAGTTAGGTATGCGTTTTTTTGTTGTTGTTGTATTGTTCAGAGCTCTGTACGTTGCTCACTATAGCTGTAGTTTTTGTGGTTGTATTACATAGATGTTTGTTTATTACACGTTAAAACTTAATGTACCAAACCTATGTATTTTCTAGCTGGGGGAATTATATGCATTCATGTGATCGCCCCCTCTGGTATTTTAGACGCCCCCTCATCAGCGATCGGCTGGCGCCGGCACTGTCATTAGGGAGGCAATGGAAACATGCGTTGCACACACCAACGTGAAATGTGTCTTTTTAAAATCTGGGAAGTATCGATACTAATACATTTAGGAACTGTGATGGTTTTTATTCTCGAGAATCGCGGTACTTTTGAAGTATCGATGCATCGTGCAACACTAAAAAGGAAGACATCCCATTTAGTAGTTTACAAAAAAGATGCCGTAAAAGACAACCTGACCCTGCTCAGGCTCAAGACCTTGCCATTTTTGCGGCAATAAATGAAACTCTAAAAGTGCTGATAGAGAATCACCACCACAATCTGCAGCCACCCAAGAATGACAGCATGGCTTTTGTCAGTTTATGGAGCAACAGTTACGAGCAATTGAAGATCCACACCACCTACATGTACAGTTTCAAATACTGTTTTCCCCTCATCCTTCCTTGAGCCAATATGCACCTACATATTTACATCCACTGTAGATTCCAAATCACTAAATTGCATCTTAATTTATTTTATTTTTTACCAGTGCAGGTTCAGGTCTTAATTTTTTTGTACTGTATATTTTTTAGGGCCCGAGCACAGAGGTCCCTAGTGTTCTTCATACGAAATAAACCATGGTCCATAGACCTACTGTACCATAGACCTACTGTATGGCCATGTGTTTTTTTTTTGCGTTTTGACTAAGATTTGTATAACCATAATACGATTTACAATACAGACTATTGTTAAGTATGTTCTTTTGTAAGAACATATTAAACATGTCACGGCGTGGTAACACCGGAAAGTGAACCGGCGGGTGACGTGTCTCCGGCTGCGCCGGCGGGTGACGTGACTCCGGCTGCGCCGGCGGGTGACGGTCTCCGGCTGCGCCGCCGGGTGACGGTCTCCGGCTGCGCCGGCGGGTGACGTGTCTCCGGCTGCGCCGGCGGGTGACGTGTCTCCGGCTGCGCCGGCGGGTGACGTGTCTCCGGCTGCAGCTGCTGCGAGGCCCTCTTTGTCCTCTTCCTCCTCCGTCCGGACGCCGGGAGATCTGGGAAGCGACTGGTCACGGGAGTAGTCTCTAGCGTCGGGGAGACGGGAGTCGATCTCCCCATCCTAATGGCCCCAGTCATAATACCCCTCACGCTGGACTGAGTCTGGCGGGGTCCAGCAGGTCCAGTTGGTGTCCGCCTGGCGTTGGCTTCGGGTCCGCATACGAGTGGGTCATTAAACTCGTAACCCGACTCGTATGCGGGACGGGAACCTCTTCCCCGTATTGCCAGGCGGCTACCAGAAAACATCCTCGCTGGGTTCAGTTCGGTGCGTGGGTTATGTCACGGCGTGGTAACACCGGAAAGTGAAAACAGAAGGAGAACCCAAACGCAGAGGAATACGAAAATATAACTATGGATTTATTTACAACAGAACATAAACTACCCACGTGGGGGTAAAAACAGAAGATAAATAAAACACAAACAGAACACGAGAATAACTGGAACAGGTCACTGAGAACATGAAACACTGAACTTCAACAACGCACGCAAACAACACAGAGAACACGAGGGCATTATAAAGACAGCACATCAATGGGGAACAGGTGAACATAATTAATCACGTAAGACACGAGTACATAAGGGAGTAGGGTAAAAGTGACAATTGTGGGATTTTTATGTTGTTTTATTAATCTTGCTAATTGCTAAAAGTGTTAAAGTTACAAAGATGTCCAAATAAGGACTGTGGAAATTGATTTTGTTCCATTTTTATATTTCTTTAATTAATCATTTTATTCTATAAACATTGTGTGTTTTATATATGCACTGAGCTATTATGTAGAAATGAGGTGTTTATGTTTGAGAGTGGAGAGTTACCAGTTTTTGTGTGTGTGCTGCAAGGAGGAATTTAGGAATTTACGACTGGTATCGATCAAGATAAGAGAGAGGCCTGAGGGGGAAAGCAAACAGGCGACTCTGTCATTAACTAATGCCTTAATGTTCACAGGATAAAATATGCAATGTATTTCTTACTTAATCAGTATTAATCATTGAATAATTGATGTAGTAAATATAAGATGTTGTCTTTGATAAATGTGTATTAACCAATGAAATGAAGGTTGCATACAGAATAACTTAATGGGGGCAGGGCAGCTCAACCTTGAAGAAACAGAATCTCATGTGTGTGTGTGTGTGTGTGTGTGTGTGTGTGTGTTTTCTTTCCTAACAGATGGTTTTAATAATGATTAAAGTGTTTGCTTAGTATTGCAGTAAAAGATTTAATATGTGTTTATCTATCTAAAGAAGTTAATGTGTGCCTTATTCATATAACCAATTTTACAAATAATAAAATGATGTCATGATATTGAAATATGTTTTACATAATAATCACTTTCATCTTACAGCTTATGTTTTTTAGAAATGAATGTTTTATTAATGATTTGTTTCTAAGAAAGCATTATAACATGCTATTCAAAGTGGAGGAGTACTGGAGAGGAACTGCAGGGCTCCCAGGGATGAGAGGAGAACAGATTGTTTTTTCTTTGTCTATGTGTGTCCATCTTTGCCTACAGGCTAAAATTGGGTGTGGTGATGGAGTCAGATGGACGAGGGGAACGGCCTTTGTGGGTGGAGATTTTCTGAAGAAAGATCGACGTCACATATCTTATAAATATGCATGTTACTTCCTGAGCTGGTTGTTCGCTACTTGAGAGGACCCAGCGCTGTTAAACTTTTTCATATCTGATCAATAAATATTTGAACTTAGATATTTGTATCTTGTGCCTTTCCTCTAAATTATGAACATGCAAATGGACGCCTTAAAGTCCAACAATTGGTGACCACCGACGTTTTGTGGGGGGAAAGGAGAGAGTGAGAGGAAGGAGGGTTTCACATTGAAGAAACCAGAGTAAGGGAGGGCTCCATTTCAACACAAAAGACCGGTCTTCTAAAATAAAGGTAAGCAGAAACCTGTTATATCAAATTCTGCTATTGGACATATACCAAATTACTTGTGTTGATAAGGAGATCCGAACTGAATTACAAATTTACATTTTTGTAAATTGATCAGAGTGAAAAACTTTTATTTTTATAGATATTAAGAGATTTATTAAATTGTGGTTGGAGTCCATTAATGTATTAGACATTATAAAGTACCAGCAGGGTTGAATGGTCCCTTGGGTGAAAACCCCATAAAGGTAAATTGTGGTTGGAGTCCATTAATGTATTAGACATTATAAAGTACCAGCAGGGTTGAATGGTCCCTTGGGTGAAAACCCCATAAAGGTAAATTGTGGTTGGAGTCCATTAATGTATTAGACATTATAAAGTACCAAGTGGGTTAAAGTCCCTCGGATGAAAATTCCGTAAATTCTAATTTTAATCCGGATATTATTTAATCGCTTTCAACTTTCGCTAAAAAGACGGGTCAGTAGTCGCGCGGGTGAAACCCCTGAAAACTACTGGTGTATATATTCTTTTGCTAGATTAGAGTGACGTTTTGTGGTTTTTTGAAATTCTGCATGCTTGTAAATTGTGTGAAAATGGCTAAATTCCAGAAAGAATGTGATGAGTATGAGTGTCCAACAGTGTATGTGTATTTGCAAAAGATTGTGAGGCTTAGGATGGTCCGAACAGATCGAAATGCTTTTGTATATAGAGAAAAGACAAAAAGAGGTTGCATTAGCGTGGAACACGTTGAGAGAAGAAAACTGTTGGGAGGCAGAGGAGAAAAAGAGAGTTCCTCTCACGCCTATTATTTTTGCCATGGAACATAGACTGGTAAACAAAACTAAGATTGTAAAAGCAGAAGGAAAAAGTGGTTTGGTAAAGGACCAAATGTGACTAGCTTAGAGAAAGAGTTGAGAATTCGGACGAGATTAGCTCTGGTTGCTGCTGCCATGCAGGCTATTGAATCAAATAGAAAAGGGGAAGTTTACAGTGGTGCAGCTGCAAAGCAACAGGAAGTTAAACAAGGAAATAGTCAGCCAGACTCAAGTGTGACAACTACGGCTCCTCCTCCAGCTCCACCCCCAGTGAAATCGATCTACCCCTCCTTGCACACACCTCCTCCTTATGAGAAAGCCAAAGCCCCAATGCAACAGCCTGTTTTTCAAATCAATAGCGGTGAATTAAATGTAGATGTAGATTTTATTTGTGTGAAAATGTAGTGTGTCTGTGATATATTGAGTCTGTTAAAACCATAAATGGGATTAAGCAAAATCTAGCAGAAA
The DNA here is from genome assembly GCF_030506205.2 of Paramisgurnus dabryanus. NCBI lineage: Eukaryota > Metazoa > Chordata > Actinopteri > Cypriniformes > Cobitidae > Paramisgurnus > Paramisgurnus dabryanus. Next base: position 32,971,428 of record NC_133347.1, read on the forward strand.
GACAGAGGCGAAGCTTTGAAAGAAAAACAACAAATTACAGAAAAGAGTAGAGACCAAGTTATTACATGTGGAAATGAAGATGAACAATTGAAAAAGGACAGAAAATTGTTAAAAGGTGAATGACACAGATAAATTGTATAGAGGACAAAAAGATTTAACAAAATGAAGAGGAGTCTTCATCTGATGATGGAAGGTGGTCACAAGATAAATTTTATTTTAAATTGAAAGGCAATATTTTGCAATGGGTTAAGTTAAACCTTGAAAGGCTGAAAGCTCTCATCCTTTGACATTCAAGAAAGTGACTAAAAAGCTGGCAAGAAACAGACAATGAAAAACTGTGTGTGATATCAAAGTGCTGGAGTTGCAAAGAGAGGAGTAACTCATAAACTGGACTGAAAGCACATTCTATTTGAATGGGACTATACTTGAACTAAAGCAGTGAAGGGGGCACTGCATATGGTCAGAGACATTTACAAGGATGAAACACCAAAAAGACTGAGTGGAATCCAGAAAGAGACTAACAAAGACAATAATGTTCTTGGAGGCAAGAGAAACTGGATAATATTTCACTGGACACTGAACTTTTTCATCTTCATACGAGCCTTTGAGTGAAAAAGGGGAAAGAGTAAACAGCCGTTCAATGTTTAGTAAAGACCTTGTTACTATAGGGACACAGACAATCTTTATGAGAAAATCAGCTAGACAAATTTAAAGGCTGATCAAGAACTTTGTTGTTAGGTGTGACTACCTGTTCTGAAATCAAATCAGACTCCTATTAATCTGACAGGAAGAAATGCATAATTGAATTTGGTATCTACAGAGGAAGTCAGAATTCCACTGATGGTACTGAGCTAAAAAGCAAATATATATGGCATAGAACAGCTATGACAGAAAGGAAATTAAAATAGATATAAGAAATAAATTGAAAAAGAAAAAAAGAATACCATAGAACACAATAAAAGGTAAACAAGAAAAGCTGTGACAATAGAAAAATAACTGATTATTGTAACAAACTTTGTATTTAAGGAAATTGCCAGCCCAGACATCATATATGTGCATGAAGGTGTTCACATGGCAGATCTAATCACTGAGGGTGAGCCGCAGGATTGTATACCATTGACTGATATACAAATTATTATTATTGTAATTAATTATAATTGTTATACCATTGACTGAAAAAGCAAATAAATTGAGAGATGGTTTGTTCGCGGTACCACTGACAACTACCCCACCGTTAATCACAATGTTTACAGATGGTTGTTGTTTCAGAGCAGCAGATGACACATTGAAGGCAGGCTTTGCTGTGGTTGAGCAAGTTGTGGGTGATTTTGTAATACGACTGAGTGGTAGATTGAAAGGTAAACGGTCAGCACAGAGAGCTGAAATGACAGCTGTTATCAAAGCCTTGCACTACAATGGTGAAGAGAGGGTGATTGTTTATAGTGAATCTGCATATGTGATTGGTGAAGTATATATGAAACTGCCATATGGCAGATAGGTGGGTTTGAAACCAGGAAAGGCCGGCCTATAGTAAATGCTAGCAAAGCCTGACACATACTACAGGCTGTGAAGGTACCTAATGACGTGGCTGTTGTCAACTGCCTAATAAACCACTTATATCCCCAACCATGGTTTCCAAAGACAAAGTTAGATCTGACAAAATTGACAAACACGTACTGGAATTGACATATAGTTTCGGGGCTGCTTATCACCCCAATGTTAGAGTAAAGCTGAAATAGTGAACCTGACTTTGACATTAAAACTTGACTTGACAAACTATGTGCACAGACAAAAATAACATGGCTTGACGCATTACCAATTGCATTAATGTCTATTCACTTTTCTGTTAACAGGATTTCTGGTTTCACACCCTTTGAATTGCTTACAGGTCGACAGTTTCCAGGTCCAAGGCATGACGTGGTGTAGGATCCAATCCTGCCACTAACTAATGCTGTTTATTTCTACAAACTAACTGCTATGATTGAAAATTTTTCGTGACAGGCTACCACACAACGACATTGTGGGAACAACCCAGCAGTTATATATGATGATTGGGTTTCTAATAGACAAAGGTGTGGACCTGAGGACTCAGGTCCAAGAGAGGGAAAGTGTTGAAAGTGAAAGTGAATCAGCTGGAATACAGAGAGGATAAACAGGAAGTGGTAACACATCAGTGGTAACACTCACACAACACCAACAACAAAGTCAACAAACACTCTGTAAAATTGTGCATAAAAAAGGTGACATTTTTTCTAGCCCAGCAACAGAACCCCTAGCACACTGTGTGAGTGCAGATTGTGCCTATGGAGCAGGTATAGCCGTACAATTCAAAGCGAAGTACGGTACATAAAAGGTTGTAAGACAGAACAAACACACAGGTGAATGTGCAGTTACCCACGAGGACGACGGCAGATTGATTTTTCATTTAATAACAAAACAAAATTGTACTGATTTACCAACATATGAGAATTTTACCCACAGCCTCAGACGTATGAGAGAGTGGTGTGAGAAAGAAAACATAACAAGTGTATCCACTCCCCGGCTGGGGTGTGGCCTGGATAAATTGGATTTCCACAAGGTGCTGGATATCCTGACAGAAGTGTTTAGAGATCTGAATATCACAATTACCATATATTCATTATAACCTGGGTAACTACATACCAGATTGACCTTTGAATTTTGATCTTTGAATTTCTTAAGTTTCTTATATAATTCTACAGTATTAATTTCATATTTCATTTTTTCTTTTCCTTTTTGAAGTTACGATTGTTATTTGAGTATTAGCCAATAGGCATAAGTGTATTTTTTCCACAGAGATGAAGCTATATGGAAATTGGAAGGTTCTGTGGGCCCTAGGAGTTATAACTGCAATTATAATCACAATAATATTTAGCATAAACAATGGAGGTAATTTGAAAATTGACAAAAGGTCCAAGATAACACCACAAGATCAGTGCTTAAAGAGATATGGGGGAATTGAATTGAATTACACAAAAAATTCAACGATATCATACACCTTTGATTTATGCAGTGTGATAGATTGTGGAGGGCAATAGTAACCTCTATAGTAGTGTCCATTGGTGTATTTGTGGCTATCCTGGTCACTTGTGGATGTTGTTGAATCCCCTGTCTCAGATCCCTGTGTAATAGGCTGATAGTGTTTGCAATAGAGAAAAAAGAAAATCCACCCCCATACAGCATGCCGCTATTAGGCCTACAGAACCTGGATGAGGATGAAGAAGAAAATGTGTGACCTCTTTCAGAGGTCAAGAGAGGGAATTGTGGGATTTTTATGTTGTTTTATTAATCTTGCTAATTGCTAAAAGTGTTAAAGTTACAAAGATGTCCAAATAAGGACTGTGGAAATTGATTTTGTTCCATTTTTATATTTCTTTAATTAATCATTTTATTCTATAAACATTGTGTGTTTTATATATGCACTGAGCTATTATGTAGAAATGAGGTGTTTATGTTTGAGAGTGGAGAGTTACCAGTTTTTGTGTGTGTGCTGCAAGGAGGAATTTAGGAATTTACGACTGGTATCGATCAAGATAAGAGAGAGGCCTGAGGGGGAAAGCAAACAGGCGACTCTGTCATTAACTAATGCCTTAATGTTCACAGGATAAAATATGCAATGTATTTCTTACTTAATCAGTATTAATCATTGAATAATTGATGTAGTAAATATAAGATGTTGTCTTTGATAAATGTGTATTAACCAATGAAATGAAGGTTGCATACAGAATAACTTAATGGGGGCAGGGCAGCTCAACCTTGAAGAAACAGAATCTCATGTGTGTGTGTGTGTGTGTGTGTGTGTGTGTGTGTGTGTTTTCTTTCCTAACAGATGGTTTTAATAATGATTAAAGTGTTTGCTTAGTATTGCAGTAAAAGATTTAATATGTGTTTATCTATCTAAAGAAGTTAATGTGTGCCTTATTCATATAACCAATTTTACAAATAATAAAATGATGTCATGATATTGAAATATGTTTTACATAATAATCACTTTCATCTTACAGCTTATGTTTTTTAGAAATGAATGTTTTATTAATGATTTGTTTCTAAGAAAGCATTATAACATGCTATTCAAAGTGGAGGAGTACTGGAGAGGAACTGCAGGGCTCCCAGGGATGAGAGGAGAACAGATTGTTTTTTCTTTGTCTATGTGTGTCCATCTTTGCCTACAGGCTAAAATTGGGTGTGGTGATGGAGTCAGATGGACGAGGGGAACGGCCTTTGTGGGTGGAGATTTTCTGAAGAAAGATCGACGTCACATATCTTATAAATATGCATGTTACTTCCTGAGCTGGTTGTTCGCTACTTGAGAGGACCCGGCGCTGTTAAACTTTTTCATATCTGATCAATAAATATTTGAACTTAGATATTTGTATCTTGTGCCTTTCCTCTAAATTATGAACATGCAAATGGACGCCTTAAAGTCCAACACAAGACACACATGTTCCCACGTAAACACAATGCTGCCATAGCCTTGCCCTCTAACATCCTACCTGGATAATAACCAAGGTCAGGCAAGACCATGACAGCCACCAAACACTGGGAACACGTGGAAGCCACACAACTATATGACTCCACATGCTCCCACACAGAACATAGTACTGTCATGGTCTTGCCAGATACACTCAGACCTGAGTCTAGTACAAAAGACCTGGCAAGCCCATGACAAAACATGATTGCTTTGTGGTTACCATGTTTCACTACACTACATATTTTTGGTTTTATTTGAAGTAGGGCTGGGACTTTAACGCGTTAATTAAGATTAATTAATTACACAAACATACAAAAAATAACGCGTTAGAGATTTTTTACGCATTTTAATCGCACTTAGTTTTGCACCACAGAACGATTCTCACTGGATGAGTTTCGGCGGACCGATTATACTGGAGCACCAACTAGCGTTCATGACTCAGACAACAACAAACCACAGAGAACATGAATGAAGAAGCTGATGAGACTGCTTTGGTTGGCCCCGTGGATGGGAAATTTTGTTATAAAAAAAACGAACGGATGGAAGCGTTGATAAGAGCATGGTTGTGTGCAAGCTATGCAACAAGGAATTTTCAAGTATCATCTCAATGCAAAACATATAGCAGCTAGCGTGGACATTAGCTCGACTCCGAGTACAAGAACCCACACCCAACCCACACTCCAACAGATGAATGGTTTAAGGACCAGTGTAACTGGGTAATTGCACTAGTCTGTTGGACTTGGTTGAACAAAAATAAACAATATTTTGTTGCTTAAGCTTATGTATTCAGTCATTATTCAATGGTATACTAAAAATCCATGTGAAAAAAATAACTTCTCACTGTTCTCAGGTCAAATATATGCGCTTAAGATGTGATTAATTTAGATTAATTAATTACAAAGCCTCTAATTAATTAGATTAATTTTTTTAATCGAGTCCCGGCCCTAATTTGAAGTAATACCAAGGTAAAATTTTGTAAGAGTTACACTGACCCTATTATTAAACTATATACAGTATATCACAAAAATGAGTACACCCTTCATATATCAGCAACCATTTAGTATATCTTCTTAACGGACAATACTATAGAAATAAAATTTGGATATATTTTATAGTCAATGTGCTGCTTGTGAAGCAGTATATATTCGCTGTCCTTCGAAAATAACTTGACACACAGCCATTAATGTCAAAATACAACAAAAGTGAGTACACCCTACGTGACTATAAATGTATGTATAAATAGATAAATAAATCTATACTGCTATACAAGCAGCACATTGACTTCACATGTCCCCTGATAAGATAAACTAAAATGGTTGCTGAAATGTGAAGGGGTGTACTCATTTTCGTGGGATACTGTTGTGCTTACAGCACTGGATTTGTAAAGCACCATTGATCCAGACAGCTCTCATAAAAATTGGCTTTCTCCACTTAAATTAATAAAGATCGGATACATTTTGCAATGAGGTAATTATATACTGACATAATAAATAAAATTGCTCAGGATTGGAATGCCCACCTTAAGATGTTTTTATTTGAGAACCTGATAGATACCCCTACATGTTTTTAGGAATAAGTTCACTTAAAGTTGAATATCCGATGACAAAGGCGTAGTGGAGGCTATGAAATGATTCCCCTGTGAATATATATTTTTTTTAAATTGCAACATTGAACATTTCAAACTCTATCTTGTCTTATTAACCTATCTATCAACACTGCTAATTACTTAAACTGTTGGAAGATGAAATATATACTGTTACAACTTCCCTGTTGCCAAGAAGCAAAGTTATAATTAGGCATTCACCTGGTGAAATGGCATCTCGGAAAATTTGTATTTTGCTTTTGAATGAATGGTGTCACCAGCTGAAGAAGATGTTTAAATTGATTAGGGACCACCCAAGCAAAATTATGAAAGCTTTTTAAATCTTCCGACTGCAGTTATCTGCATAAATTTGAGTAGTCTGTCCCGTCGCAGCAACCACGGCTTCACCCAAAGCCTCTTTCATTTTACTTGCCGTCTTTTCAAGAGAAGAATGACACGTCAAGACATTAGTAACAGTAACATTTTGATAGTGGTTACAGGATCATCCATTTTTACAAGTCAGGGCTTAAATCTGTGACTCAGTTGGTTGCTGTTGGTACAGCGTGAACACAACAGTTACTTTCCATTAAAATTCTAAATCCAACTCTCAACTTGTCTGTAGGTGTCTGTTGGCATTTTTCTGTGCCGTGTGATTTGGCCTTTAATTTACAAGATAACTTGTCAATGTCGTGGAAAGGGTTAAGTTTAGTATATATTCTCCCTCCACAATCATGGTTTTATAATTAAAAATACAGGATTTAGGATTTTTCAAAAAGTTGCTGTCCATGTCAAGACAAAGACAATCAAGAACTGCAGCCATGGATACGTAGTATTTGCAATCATTTATGGTATTCCTGTGCCACTTGTGGAGGTGACCTTAATGCAAGTTCTTAATAGTTATACTAATAGCTTTAATTAATCTCTCATATTGTAGTCATGTTATATTTGAGTCCCCAGCAATTTCAGTATCTGAACCATTACTGGATACAATCAGCATGTTTATTTTTTGTTGTTGTTAAAAAAAATCAGTTACACCTACATGTTGTTCTTGAAAGGTTTATTGTTATTATTATTAGGTTTTTTTGTGTTTATGTATTAATATTAGGGATGCACCGATACCGATACTGGTATCGGCCTCAATACCACATTTTGTACTCGTAGTCGTTAAAAGTCCCCCGATACCAGGGATCGATACCACAGTCTGAGAAATGTCTATTTTTGAGCGGCGTGTAAGGGGTTAATGCCTCTTGTGTTGTCCAAAGAGCCAGAGTTTACAACAAACTGGAAAACTAGTCCCTTGTTTTTTTGTTAAATTATATGACTAAAGCTGTTACCTGTACATTTAAATCATGTTTTTTATTAAGTACTCGGTATCGGTATCGGCAAGTACTAAAATGCAAGTACTCGTACTCGGTATCGGTGCATCCCTAATTAATACAAGAGTTGTTTGTGAAGTGGAAGTCTATTCTTTATCACATAGCAGGTGTGCACAGTTTAATTGAAGGAGGAAATAAAAAAACAATCTCAGTCCTGAACAGCAACAGATAAAGAAATAGCTTCAGAAGGAGTCACATGCTTACCGCACACTAGAGGGCCTTGTCCTGGACAAAAGGCTTCCAAATGATTTGAGGCAGATGGTTCTTTTCAAACACACTGGTTAGTTAATCATATATACATAATATTGTCAGAGTAGGAACACCTGATCATAATGTTTCTATGTGTTTATAGGAGAACTTGAGGTATTCCATGCTGTCTTGTTGAAGTACTGCTCAAAGAGCCTCCACTTTCATTACACTTCCATGGTTGCAAAAAAACTAGCTGTCCTTGACCACAATCAAAATGTAGGTCGTCACTCGTCAGCAAGCCGCAATCATTACTGGTAAGCAGGAAACAACATAATGTGCAGAATTATTGAAAAATTACTCAAAATGTAAGATCATGACTAAAGATTTGAGTACATAAACACAGGAATCAAAAGAGAAAGTTTAGTAGTTCGAATTATGTTCAATACAGGTACTGTAGGATAATGTTTTATTTGATCTATTATTTTATAGGATTATCTTGGTGCAACGTTTTTTTACCCAAAACATACCAAAGAATGGGTAGCCAAAGTGCTTCTCAAACCCACCACTCCAATCTTCAGGGAGATCTGCTTGAGAAAGTTCTACAGCAGGGCCAGAACCCCGCAGTTCATCTCATTTGAGTCAACCTACATTGCCACAAAACATAGCCCTAAAACCAATGCCTGATAAGCAGGAAGTAATTGCAAAGCGCTTATCAAGATTTGAAACTGGTCCAATGTAAAACGTTGTTACTATTATTATGCATTTTGTTCGTTTTTTTTTTTTAATTGATGGAAAATGGAATATACCTTTATCCCTACCGACAGTACCCTACTAAAGTCTTATAAAATGCATTTAGAAGTCAACAACGACTCTAGTTATATCAATGTTTTTATTCTTTTATGTAAATGTGAGACAACAACAGAAAAAGTGCACAGTGTTGGTGTTTAGAAAAAGAATAAATGACAAAATATGCCTATAACAAAACTATAGTTAGATTCTTACAAAAGACCAAAAGCATCTTCTGCTTCCCTGAAACCCACATAATGTCCTAATGGAGATGGGTAAGATCGCCTAATGGCACTGCCAACACAAGATGGAAGAATCTTCCCATTTGCTCTTCCTAATATTCAAGTCTGTATGCCACCAGCCTGTATTGACTTAATTCAAAGAAATGTGTGCAGTTGATGTGTAAAAAACAGTCGTACATGTAGTAATTACACAAAACTGGATACTTCTGTTAGGGTGCCGCCAGATCCTTGTGGCCTCGGATGGTGACTTCCAGTTTACTCGGGGCAAATGGAAAAACACTTCCAAAACACTGTTGCTCAGTACCGGTGAAAAACCATTGTGTTCAGTAATGCAGCTTGAAAAAGACGTCACACCGGCTGACTCGCTGATTTGTTCTAACGGTGGAATAGATATGATCTATTCATGACAGCATTGGCATTCTTGCTATGTTGGCAATGGTTGACACTTACTACAGGTACACCACCATGCCTCGTTTGATCTTGGTCTGACTGAGGCTTGAGATGATTATGTCGCTGCAGCAGTCTCCTCCATTTGTCTTAGTTCATCATCTGTTTACTTTGGCTAAAAAAGGTATGGTAGAGCAAAAAACTCCATCTCATTTTATCTCCAAGTTCCAAAAAATCCTCCGACATCGTTGTTGTTGTTTTTTTGCAAAGTGCTCTGTAAACACTAGAGCAGTAGTTCGCATACATCATGTGCATACGTCATGCATGACCTTTCGACGTGATTACGTAAGGTCGTGAACTCGCATCTCGACTGCTGCAAGACATGAATTTGCCATTATAAAGTACACTATAATTAATAATATTTTTTTTTTTTTCGAAAATGACAAAGACCTTAATGCCTTGGTAGGGGTTGTTTAGAGCCCATTGAAGCCTCACTGAAACTGCAATTTGAAACTTCAAACCATTGAAGTCCTCAATATGGATAAAATCCTGTAACATTTTCCTCAAAAAAAAACCTTTTCCTTTCGACTAAAGACATAAACATCTTGGATGACATGGGGTGAGAAAATTATCAGAATTTTTTTATGAAGGTAGAGTATTCCTTTAAGACAGGGGTTCCCAACCTTTTTTGTGCCAGGGACCAGCATATTCATAAAACAATTCCAGGGACCTGTTGTCAATTTGAATGCCTCAATTTTAAGATGCATCGTTTGAAACGAATCCCTGTGTAAAAACAGTAACAGTCTATCATTTAATTGCATATAATGATCTAGGTGGCAACAAAGGCTACTTGTATGAATATACTAATCTTTTTAAACTTTCAGACAGGTTCACAAAATGTTTCCCTTTTCTCCCATACAATTAGGTCTACTTCAAAAGCAACTTACACAGCACTCAGTCACACTCAGGTGGCAGTAATGGCAAATTGTACGAAAATACCAGTCCGTTTTACCTGTCAGATCTCTCCAGAACCAATAAAGACAATCACTTCAACAGCAAGTGTTTTCACTCACCAACAGGTGACAACAAAGACTAATTGTATGAATATAAGAGTCAGTTTTAACAGTCAGACAGTTTTCGAATACAATATCAAACACACAGTAATTTCTGATCAGCCTGACCACTAATCAGCCAATACTTTTTAAAGTATTAAGCTTTAACCTTTAACAAAAAATACCAGACCAGACCAATGAGAACAAAACCATTTTAATAAAAAAAAAACATACGCATTCAAAACATAGCAGAGCGTGCCGAAGTTATGTTTGGGACCATTTTACACCATCATCATGACTAAGTTTGCGTGTTCATTCGCAGCCTTTGGTTTTGTGCAACTGTAAGTTATAATATTGTGTTTATTTTGTCTAGGGCTATTCCCTATATCTGATTTTTCTCATGATAGGATGCATTTGGTAAAAGAGCACCTATTATGAGATACACGTTTTTAAACATCCTTTTGTGTGTAAGTGTGTATTAGTACATGCTAACGATATTCAAAAAGCACATACCTCAAAGAAAACGATGACGCGAGTTATCGTCTCTAACGTTCGAGGACTACAAAAAACACTCGGATTGTAGGCAACAGTTTACTTCCTGGGATTAGTGACGTAGATAAGACCAACATTATCATAGTTCAGCCCTCTCTGCTTTGCTTGGGTACGGCCTCAAAGACGAGGGTGGGGAGCGCCGAGTCAGAAGAGAGCTAAAATGGCGGAGGTTGTGAGTCCCTGCTTTGACCCTGTTTGCAAACTCGTTTCATTAAGCGATTAAATCTCTCGAGTAGACGCTGTCTCTTTAGATGCGAGGGCAAAATAGCACTTTATGGACTTACACAGAGGACATCATGTTTAATACGGTTCCGGAAAAATCCAGTCAGAAGTTGTTCACGGAGTTTTCATAATAACTGCTTCTCATGAACCGAAGCTGGATTTGCGCGACCTTTCCTCCTGAAAGTTGGATTACCGTGCACTTCTGGATCACAGGCTGTAAGTATTCATGTTTATTATTTGCCTTTACTGTAAGTTACGTTACCGGTAACCGGAGCTTAACGTTATGTGCTTGTAGAGCTCAGATATATATCTATGTGTAGAGCTAGAGCTAAGCTTGCAAGCTAATTGTTTTGTGTTGTAATAATGTATTTCATAAACAACGTACCATATTTACACACGTGTATGTTGAATTATGCAGACTATCGTTTTTATCGATGTTTATTTAGACGTGTTTACAAACTTGCTAAGCTGTTCCAGCTAAACTGTTACCGGTAAAGTTTGTTCTCATGATCAAACTCAAGAAACTCTTAAGTACAGATGATTTGTTTAACGTTATATGTATTTTACTGTTGTTTTTACTTGAAGCCTTCTTAGATTTTGAAACGAAGTAAACACGTAATGTGTGTTGCTAATGTTGGGCCATGTAATATGTAATACATTAACGTTTTAATGAATAGTCTAACGATTTATAGTCATGGTACTCTATTGTTATAATATGTCTTTTTGACTGAATACATGTTTGTTTTATTTGTCTATATCCTAGATTCGCAGCTGTACACATCCTTCTACACTGTATGCAAACATGCAACATCATTACACACAGTACAAGGAGTCAGACTGGCATATGAGGAGCAAAGGTGTGTAACACATATGATGTATTTAGCTAGTGATACCACTACCAGTCTTAAATGTATAAGTGATGATGACAAAGTTTTTTTTCTCTGCATAATCATAGGAACCCAGGCAGTAGCATCTTTTCACAATGTTTCCATCACCATCATCAGTGGATGCCTTTGCTGTCCGTAGCCTGAGAGTTCAGATTTGCAGCAAAATTTTTGACTTTCCCATTTATTGGAATGCTGTGCAGGTATTTAAGTATTTTAGTAACTGTGTTAAATAAAGTAGTATTTACTTTTACAATAAATTTATTGCTTGTTTATATTATTAAAGGTTGTACCTTGCAGCCATCCATTACAATGTCACCAAGCCGTAACAAAAGCAGGAGAGGGAAAGTACAAGGCTATGTTCCCAAAACACACAAGTGACATACCGTAAGCAGTAATGTTTTATTTCAAATACATTCATAATTAAAAACTTAATGTATGAAGCAGGGAAATAAATGATCAAGACAAAAGATTTATTGACTGCAATATTTCTACAGTTTATGTGGATGATGTGATCAGGCTTGTGTTTGCTGAGGTATTTGAAGATAAGCTGAAGGAAACCCCGATTCCAATGGACCTGGCATCACAGTTTGAGAGACCTTCAAAGGAGGACGTGATTGCATGCCATCTTCAGTGCAGGGGTCGTCGGAAGCCAACATTCCGATCAGGAAGCTCCAAGCATATCTGGAGAACAACACACAACAGGATGATAACCCTAAAGTGTCGTCTTAGATAGCACCAGCTGACAAAGCTTTGATATGCCATTTATCTGAATAGATGGCTGTAAGAAGTGAATTGAACAATTTTTGAAAGAAGAGCACAATATGGTTACTAAAGTATGTTTATTTGTATATTGTTTAACATTTAAATATATATTTGTAATAAATAAACTTTTGACTGACTATTATATTTTCTTTAAAGTTACATCTTTTGTTCTTTTGGGTACTTTGTTACTATAATGATACTTTAGTGTTATTGGTTTAAAAATGTAATAAAACTTACTCTAGTCCTGCGCCTCAAAGGCTTATAGTCGGTACAATAAATGTTCTGTGTGTAGGGATTTAGACAATTTGTGCAAAACCTGGATGATGAATCACGCAGGTAAGAAGCCCTGGAATTCCTGGTTGCATTCTCCTTAAACCTAATAAGTAAAAACATAGCACTTATAAGTAAGCAGTTTTTCATAATAAAGTTTACCATAGTAAAATAATGTAGAACTAACATTCATTGCAATTAATACTTTTTTTGTGCTACATTTGGTGTTTCCATATAGTTTGCACAGTAAAATAGCATGTAAACAGTCTTTTATAATAAATTTTACTATAGTAAAATAATGTAGAAATTACCAAGTGAAATCGTTTTATAATCATTTCAACAAATACTTTCTATGTGCTACATTTGGTGTTTCCATATAGTTTGCACAGTAATATAGTATGTAAGCAGTCTTTTATAAAAATTTTACTATAGTAAAATAATGTTAACAAGTGAAATAGTTTTATAATCATTTCAACAAATACTTTCTATGTGCTACATTTGGTGTTTCCATATAGTTATGTAGTACGTTATAATTACCTTTTGGATTTTCGTCTTCGTTTAGCATTTTGGCAGAGCTAAGGACACCTAAAAAAGTTAAATCCAATCGCATTCATTGACGGAGATCGTTTATATCGTAACGGCCTTCTGAACTCTCTGGATCGAGCTCGAAGTGGTAAGGCAGTACAGACACCATCGTTTATAGAGAAATATAACGCTTGTTTACGTTGCCTCTGAGGCTGTGACTCTCCCACGCGTAGTCAGGGGCGTAACCTTTCAAACACACGCCGAACCCAGCTGACCAATAACAGTTGAGTAGTCATCTGACCAATCCGATTACACTAGACATTTTGGGAGGCGGAGACAGGAACTAAACCGAGCGTTTTCCAGACAGTGGGAAATCGGTGAGGTATGTAAGCAATTTATAAGACTCACAATGCATTAGTTCAAGTTTTAATAACATGTATGTACTATGGGATATTGCAATAACGTGCTAACGTGCCAATTTATTAGCATAATTGGTGCTCTTTAAAAATTAATGCAGTAAAGTGTAGCCTGATGATCCTCAGCTTCAGCGTGCGCAGCTCAAACGGCACTGCACGACTAATAATGACTATTGGGACTGTCTTATTAAATAACATTGTAAAGAGAACAATATTGTTATAAAACATTCTGAATTATGTTGGTTTAGTTGCCGTGTCATGTTGCTCCAGGAAGAGCGCTTCCACAACATGAGTCATTCTGAATGGCACATAACTTAGTTTGAATTCACTTGTGCATTCTCTTAATTTTGTGCAGAATTTAGGGATGTCACGGTACCAAAAATCTAGTAGTCGGTACCAATACCACAAAAAGTACACGGTACTCGGTACCTAAGTCGGTACCACAGTGTGTAAAAAAAGAACAATTATACTTAAAAAAAATTTTTTTTTATTAAAACATTTCAACATTATAGAAAACTTTTAAGAGCTTCTGTTTAGGTTGTCTGTGTTAATGTTTGTTGACTTTTCTCCTGACTCTCTTGGTGTACATCCTCCTCTGGCTGATACTGTTAAAAAGAGAGAGAATAAGAAATACATTTTATTTATTTAACATACTGTCTGACAATGACTAATAAATCAGCTAAAGCTACAGGTGCTAAGGTGCACTTATAAACACACGCACGTGCACATACACATACTGTGAATGCAAGCATTAGTTTAATATCACTCACATTGTGGCAGGATGAAAATAGTTATTAAAAACCCTTAACATTTTAATACTTCATCCAGTGACATTAGGCTACATTTTGCTGACAGGATGACTAAATGGAGATGCTTGGTCGCCCATTTATAGATAGTTAGAAACACAGCGTCATTAACAAATAACTGACTTACACAAAACATTAACATCTAGCATGTAGCATCGGGTCACTATTGAGAAGGCCAGAACTGATGGTTAAATGATTTTAATTGCTCTCCGTGTCATCAACCAACGTAAGAGCTGAGTAAAACAAATAAACCATGCATTACATTACATTTCAACCGTAACACAGCTCCTTACATTAGTTTCAATCCGTAAACATTAAGTTAAATTATACATTTCACAATAACATTCATTAAGTAGCTCGAATATACGTTTTATAAACTTTACAAACCTTGTTCCCCATTTGACCGAAGCTAAACCTTGTAGATTATCCGTGCTTTTTATCGTTTTAACCAAGAACCTTTCAGACTTTCTTTCGTCTTTTTTCCGCCGTTCTTCCAAACTGAATTACGTCACTACACTTCCGGTTTCTCAGGTTGCCAAAATATAGGCTTGATGTTGTAAACATAAAACATTATAGCATAGCTATAATTAAAATGCATAAAAGTAATAATTAAAATGCATAATTACTCTGTTGGCTTTTACACTCCCACCAAATTATTTGCTGTTACACAACTAAAACACAAATAATTTCTTCAAGTTACTTAACCAAAATATAGAAATAACCTTGTAAGCATATTACAACTTTAACTTTCAATACACTTAAGCATTGTAAATTTACTATTCACAATCTTCTAGTAGTAGAACTAACTTATGAACTGCGCGTTCTACTACAGACATTTTGTTCACACGTTGACCCTTTTTGGTAAGATTTCTGTCTGCAAAGCCTATTTTGACCTTTCTGACAAGTCCATCTGTATCTTTTACAGTGTCCAATATCCTTCCAAGTTTCCACTGGGATCGTGGTTGCATTTCTTCTTTGTCCATTACTATGTCTCCTATTTGCATGTTTTTTTTTGTAGGCTTGTGCCATTTTTGTCTGACCATTATGTTTTGCAGGTACTCTTTTTCCACCTGCTCCAAAACTGTTCGAGCAAGTACTGTACTTGACGCCATCGTTTTTGTGCATACAGGTCCTCCTTAACGAACTGTCCTGGGGGAGGCAGAGGGGTTGAGGTTTTCATATTTCTTGCTGGCCTCTTTTGCAAGACGAACCTCATCTCGCGTAGATGAGCAGAAGCTCTTTTATATTCTTTCCTTGCTTGTTTGGTCAGGAACGGTCCAAAAACGTCCATTCCACAGTATGTGAAAGGCGGAGATTGTTCAAATCTTTCTGTGGGTAAGTCTCTCATTTTTTGTCCTTCCACAGGTCTCCTTTGTTTCCGACAAAACACACACTGGCGAATGTAGGATGCAACCGTTTGACTCAACTTTGGAATCCAATAGCCATTGGTTCGTATCTCGTTCATTGAGAAGCCCTTTCCTTGATGATTGACCCTTTCGTGACAGTGAGCAATTATCAGTTTTGTGATGTGATGTTCTCTCGGTATGATTGTTGGATGTTTAAATGAGCTGGGCAGCGATGAGTGCTGGACCCTTCCTCCCACCTTGAGCACATTGTCCTTGTCCAAAAAGACATCCAAGTTGTACATTTTGTCGTTCTTTGAATGCTGTTTGCCTTTGCTTAATGTCTCTTATTTCATTTTGGTATGCGTGTCTTTGCAGGTCTTTGATAATCACAGTCTCTGCGTTTTGTCTTTCAGTCACAGTTGTGAGTGTATTTGATTTGTCTTTGAGCCGGTTTAGTCTGGTTTCAGCGAGTTGTCTGTTATCTGGCATTTGTGGTTTTTCTTTAATTGTTAATGGCGTTTCAAAATGTCCATTTCAGTCCATGTTGTGCCATGCTCGAGCTTCTGCAGGAATATTAAATCATCTTGTGACACAGACCTTTCATTTCCGTCGATCTCCTTGAAATCTCTTTCCAGAGCACGTATTGCATCTGCTGGAGTGGAGGGAGGGATTTCTTTAACAGTGACTCGGTGACAGAGGCTGCTCGCCATGTCTGTTTCGCGGTCTGGTGTCGAGTTGCCAATTAGGCTCCATCCCAAATCAGTGTGAATGGCATAGGGCTCGTTTTCTTTGCCTAAGATTACTTGTTTGGGTGCAAGAGCTCTAGAACAAGTATAACCTACACTGTAAAAAAACAACGTTTTTTTACAGGTAATATTCTGTATTTTTTACAGAATTTTCCAATTTTTTCATTAAACAGTAAAATGCTTTTGTTTTACAGATATTTTCTGTAATTAAAAGTTTTACTATTAAAATAACAGTATTTCATTGTAATTAACAATCACATAAAAATTATGTTTTTTAAAGGCAATTCGTACTATTTTTACAGATTAAAAATGTTTTTTTTAAAGAAAATTACTGCACATTTTTACAAATTAAAAATTGTATTTTTACAGATTAAAAATTGTATTTTTACAGATTAAAAATTGTATTTTTACAGATTAAAAATTGTATTTTTACACATTAAAAATGGCATTTTTACACATTAAAAATGGTATTTTTACAGATAAAAAGGGGTATTTTTACAGATTACATTTTTTATAAAGAAAATTACTGCACTATTTTACAGATTAAAAGTGGTATTTTTACAGATTAAAAATGTTTTTTAAAGAAAATTACTGCACATTTTTACAGATTAAAAATTGTACTTTTACAGATTAAAAATGGTACTTTTACAGATTAAAATGGTACTTTTACAGATTCAAAATGGTATTTTTACAGATAAAAAGTGGTATTTTTACAGATTATTATTTATTTATTTTTTAAATCACTGCACATTATTACAGATTAAAAGTGGTATTTTTACAGATTAAAAATGTTTTTTAAAGAAAATGACTGCACATTTTTACAGATTAAAAATTGTGTTTTTACAGATTAATATTTTTAAATTACTGCACATTTTTACAGATTAAAAGTGGTATTTATACAGATAAAAAGTGGTACTTTTACAGATTTTTTTTTAAATCACTGCACATTATTACAGATTAAAAGTGGTATTTTTACAGATTAAAAATTGTATTTTTACAGAAAATTTATGTAAATGTTTTACTATTTTCCTGTTCATGAAATAAATGTATGTGAAATTTCATAAATCAGTAAATTTAAAGTGTTTTAAATGTATCCCATTTTAGAATGTTCCCTCCAAGAAATAACTTTCTCCAGGGTGCAATTTCTGGTTATATTTGACCAGTGATTAAGCACATTATAGCAAAATCCAAATGCTTTTGCCCTGCTTGCAACTAATATATATATAATCATTAGCTATTAAAATGTGGTTTATTTAGGGTTCTACCATACCCTGGCAGGCAATGCCTATGTCTCCTGGATCAAAGTTCAGAGTTTAACTTTTTGTTGTTCATGGTTCCTTTAATTATTTATTATAAAACTTACAATTTTAAATTTGCAGAAAATAGACAACTTCATATTTCTGAGGCCTTTTATTCATACAAAACATTGTATTATGCCAGCATCAATCATAACTGGACAGACCATCACTTGTTTACTGTGCTAACATGTAATGTTGAATTTTAAAACTAAAACCTTGGAACTTTAACATTACAATCCATGAATGATAAGGAAGAGATAAGAAAATGACATGTTAACTGACGAGAGGATGAAAAACAGTGCCAGTGAACTTTATAGGTGTCTGTGAGGCTTTAGATTCCAGAGGTTTTCTCAGGAACTTCCGCTCCCATGCACAAAATCCTCCTTGGGTCTCTAGAGAACATAACGACTTGTGAGAAAAATTGTCATCCAGTAAAGGAGATGAGAAGTACAGACAGTTTATTACAAGGATTAACAATATGTACAAGCTAAAGCATCAAGTTTCAAACTTACTGAAATAAGTAATATCTCTGAAGCCCAAACTTTAGTAAAGTTAGACGTGAAATCTCAGCGTGTGTGTCCAGTCGAACTAGGCCTGGGCGATCGAGCTAAAATGTACAGATGTGGCCTTTAAAAATGCGCGTTTTCTCCCGCGGCATTCGCCAATTCGTCTCGCAGAGTCTCACAGCATTCTGCAAGTGCTTTCGGGGGGGCTACTTTCCATTTTCCCTTAATGTGTTTCGCTTCACAGAATACCCACCAGGTGGCGCATAAAAACATTGCATTGCGTTGTTTCCAGAAGTTAATAAGGGCATTGCTTAATATTTTACATTGCTACTGTATTAAAAAAGTGATATGTCAACCCCTTCTTGCCAGCATAACAGCGCATACAACTATTAAGATACGTGCAATGCGAACTTATAGGAAGTGCAACAGAGAATTTAGTGTGAGCCTAATAAACGCGACTCTATTTACAATGAATATCTTAATTATTTGTGTTGTCGAATTTTGACACCGTTTCATTGTTTGTTCATAATATTTATAATTGTCAGTTTTTCTAAAAGTATCAATATTTTAAAGAGATTAATGTGGTATAAAAAAGACATGTTTTAAAGTTAAAAATGTTGTAAAAAATATAGTAGTATTCTTATATTTTAAGAATAACAATATGATACATTTATACTGCGCTAAAATGCTTTACATATGGAAAGAGGAATTCTTCTCAACCACCACCAATAAAGTTTACAAATTATTCTTTCGAAAAAAGGCGTTTAAACCCGGGCTGTACAGTTGGCATATGATATCTTTTTTATTTCGTTTTTACATATTTATATTTATAAAATCTTTAATAATAGGCTACCTTTCTTGCGCATATGCAGTCAGTGTTTCTACGTAATTCATAATTGTAAAAAATATTATTGTAAAATAGAATATCACTAAAATAATTTATTAAAGTAACTTAATAAAATGTCTTAATGTCACTTATGTGTTTTTTTAGTTGGTCAAACCAAAATAATTGACGCGAACAGAGAAACTGTGCCTTTTGCGGACGAAAAACACCTCCGAAATGTTGAGTTTATGAATATTTACAATATGTACTTTGTGAAATGTGTGTGTAAAATAATCAATTTTATAACATGTGGCTGTAGAGACAAACACGCCGCATCGCCTTCCAGATATCTTACACGTTCGCATTCCACACTTTTCAAAACTTATTTATATTAAATCTAATTAATAATTATAAATTATGACATGAGAAAATTAGAATTGTGCAAAGAGCCAATTCAGATATTGTTAATTAAAGCTGTTTTATACACCTTTCTGTTATAAATGTTTTAAAAAATATATTAGTATTCTTATATATTAAGAATAACAATATGATACATTTATATTGCGCTAAAATGCGTTACATATGGAAAGAGGAATTATTCTCAACCACCACCAATAAAGTTTAAACATTATTCTTTAGAAAAACGCCTCCGAAGTGTTGAGTTTATGAATATTTACACTTACAATATATACTTTGTGAAATGTGTGTTTAAAATAATAAATTTCATAACTGTAAAGACAAACACGCCGCATTGCATGATTTTATAAATACCGAGGTCCATATAAGTATTTTCCAGGGCATGCACCCCAGGAAAAAAGCTTCTTATTTCCCTGCTCTACATATATGAATTTTAATACATCAGAAACCCAAAGAATCAAATACCTATAGATTTCAAACCATGTCAGTATGCAGAAGACTTGTGTTGGTCATTAGAATACATTGTAATAATTATTTTACCATCCTGGGCACACTGCTGCACACTTTCTCTTCTTTTGTTATTTATTTAACTTTAATGACTTCAACAGGTACTGTTTATTAGGCTTTAAGACTGAATGCAATAAAATGTTCAAGCCAAAATATGAACATTTAAACTCCGTGCACGCGCGCTACGGGTGGATGAAGCGTTGTACCGCGCACGTGATGCATCGCGTTTTCAAGTTCAAGCTTAGCAGAAGTCCAGTGCAACACAGGGAATCTAATCATTATACAGTTAAAAACATATCTTCAAGAATTAAAGGGTGGCGTGGAATGTTGTAAATAAACATGCTGAATAACGGAAAGTGAATTACTGGAGGGAGAGAAAGCAGCGCATTAAATTTGGACACCCAAGTGCTCAGCGGCATTAATGTTTCTTGTCCTGTCACCTTGACAGTCACTGTTTCATATTTCTCATCAATAAACTGCTGTATAATAGTCAGCGTTTGATTACTTACATCTCTCTTGCACTTCCACTAACTGCGCATCTGACCTCTGTGTTGCACCTCTGTCTGCCTGGTTTGATTTTATTGGTCATCTCGGTTTCATTTTGACTTTATCTTACTTAATAGACCCTTTAACTGTTTGTACACCATGTTGACATGGCACCGTATGCGTGCGCATTTAGGCAACGGAGGTATGGCAAGAATCAGCAGTGAAGCAACCTACCCATTACACAAAAAATGCACACGGCCGCGCCGGTCTCAGTGTGTCTGCATCTATGAAAAAAATGTGCACCACCTGCATGCAGAGAGCACGCGTGCTGCCTGCACGACATCCAATCACTGCAGTCCCACGTTGGTTTGGATGTTGGGACCGTACCAGTACAGCTCAGCAGTGGTGTAGTCTACTAGGAATTGTAAAGGATTTCCGTATACCCGCTAAAAATAGCGTGAGGATGCGTAACAGCATGGTTTTGTGACATTTCAAACTTTTAGTAATAGTGAAGCACTGACCATTAGCATGCTACACTTGCTACTTTAGCGGGTTGAAATGCATGTACATATTAGGCTATATATTTGGTGTGTTTGACTTTCTGCCGAACTGCGCGATCCGATCGGCATATGAAATCACTATAGCGACGCGAAAGTGACTGGGGAGCAGAGTGGTGTGGCGCTACAAAACCCACAGGCGAGTGACAGCAAAGTACCGCGAGAGCGATTCAAAGCGGATTTATCCACGTGATAACTGGAATCGCACTCGCGGTACTTTGACATCACCAAGAGATCTATACCACTGCAGCTAAGTCACTACATTGACATGGCAGAAGGACAGAATGCCATTTTGTTCTGGGCACTCTTCCTTCACTCTTTCAAGTAGCCTTGGCAGTGCCTGCTTCTAGTGCTACAGTGGAGCGAGTTTTCAGCCATGGTGGCATCATGGCCAATTTGATCTTTTGAAAATGCAATGCAGTATAGGGGCCTCCCTCCACCTGTCCACAGCATGCATTTTATTTCTGGTGTAAGAGGACTTGACATGACTCGAAACTAAAATGGTAGGACTTTGGACTCGACTTGAGACTTGTTGGCTTTGACTTTTGACTCGACTTGGGACTTGCCTCATCTTTGACATGACTTGACTCGGGACTCGAGGGCAAAGACTTACTTGTGACTTGCATAACAATGACTTTGTCCCACCTCTGCTTATAGACGTCACATGCCGATTGGTCTGCGCTGCGCAGCAAGAAGCCACACGAGCGCTGAGCGTTGAGTCAAATTATAAGACGAGCGTAAGAAAATGACAGAGGTCTGGTCAGGGAATTAACCCAACACAAAAGTGAAAATGATAGCAATGACTCTTTAGATAAGATCTATAGACATGCACATCAGTGTTTTATTTGTCTGGAGAAAAGGACAATTTGATATCCAAAATAGTGTCCAACATAATACTTACTCTATCAATATACTCAAATAAGTAGGGCCTACATGCACTGCTATCAAACGTGATGTGTTTTTGGTGTTGTAATCTGGAACTTGGTGTATATCAAATGTGTTTGTTAAATGTCTCCACATGGAAACGGAATGCCCTCCCCCCGCACAGTCCTGCAATGAGAACCAGAAAAACCGGTTTTTAACCATTTTATACATGTGAATAGTGAGAGCACCCCCTCAGGAGCTGTAGCAGGGTTTTTGCGGGGTCTTTATAAGCTTAAGCCAGGACTTAGTTTAAATAGGAAATATAACTAGTTTTAACAAACATGCCTTACTAAAAACATTATTTGTCTGCATTTTGAGGCAAAAAAGGGCATGGCCGCCCGGACCTCGGTAATTTTCTGACGCGTGTCTTATTTGACTCAATGCTCAGCGCTCGTTTGACGACTTGCGGCGCCACGCAGCCCGATCGGACGGCATGTGACGTCTTAGCACCGCGAGACAGGAGGCCTATGCTTTTGAATAGATCTCGCGGTAGTGGGATGTCACAGGCCAACGGGTTTGTGCTGCGCCCCATTAAGTAAGATAAAGTGAAAATTATTCCTAGATGACCAATAAAATCATACCAGGCAGACAGCAAAGGAGGAAGGATACCTCAGTTAGTGGAAGTAATAGGTTAAATTGGGCCGGAGCGCACCGGAGCGCAGCTCCGCCTCCTCGGGTCCACAACACACCTTGCCGGAGCTCCGGTCCGTCTCCTTCAGCAACAGGGTTTGACGCAAAGCGAATAATAACGTTTTCATTCATAGGCTTCAAACTCGTGCTTGCGGGGCACCCTCGACAAAAATCATTTTGAGAAAATCATGCTTCTCAGAGGTCCACTGTGTTTTTAATCCCGTCTGAATCGGCCATGTCTGTGTTTTTCTCTGACGACTTCTGTAATCTGTCAATTACAGAGCATTTTACCTACTGTTTCACGCCGAACTCAGAGGTCATCTGAGAAATGTAATTCCGTCCGGATGAAGACGTCTGTGTTTGCTCGCAATATGTTTTGAAAACGCGTTTCTTTTCATGTTTTGGCAAACGTGATCTGCCGACAGGTCTCACTAACGCACGTATAGACTATTGTACTTAATTCCTGAATCCCATTCATTCAGATAGCCTATGGATTTTTTTCCATTCGGCGGAATAAAATAATTAAATTAAGACGAGCTGAATATCATACAATGTTAAGACTGGACAAAACCGTTAGTTTTGTAGGTGTTCAGCTTGGGAGTTATACTCGGTTTAACAAAAAATGGGACTAATAATACAACAGAATATTTGGAATTGGGGCAAGCAGAACATGAATTCACAAATCACAAAAAAATTTAAAATTAGATAAATTAGTTAATGATATTGCGCAAATGCTCTCGGTCTCTTCAAGGTCTACGCGAATTAGAGGTTTGTTATAAGACTCCGTTATACATCACGTCTCTTCTAATTGCACAGAAAAAATGAATCAAATGATGCGCATTTGTGACCGTTTAACCCCACGTGGACCGAACAAGAAACGTATGCTTTCATGGAGTCCGTGTATGACATCTCCTTTATTTAGTTTTACATATTTTTATTTATATGCATTTAATAATACCGTAAGATCATAATGTATACACTGTAAAAATGATTCAGTGGCTTTGTAAATGTAGGCTATCTAAAATAAATGATTAAATTAACTTAATAAAATTTTTTAATGTCAGTTAATGTGTTTTTTTTTTAGTTAGACAAACCCAAATAAATGACTAGAAATAGATATTTTGTTTAAAATGTACATATTTTATTTGATGTATACGCCTTAATAATATAAGTATTTAATTTACAGATTATTTTAATCAATATATTTGATAAGGTCAGAATTATATATTTAAGTTTTTGAAACTGTAATAATTGCTTTCTTCAAATTAATATTATTTGCATTTAACATCAACTTAAAAAAATGTACGTTTTACGCCTAACTTCAACTATGATGTACTTACTATTTTTACATTGATATTATTGGAGTAAATGTAGGCAAAAAAATAAATTAATAATAAGTAGAACAAATGTTAATTTTAAAAAATCCCATATAGCCAACAGGTTTTAATCAGCAACAGAGAAACTGCGCCTTTTGCCGATGAAAAACACCTCAGAAACTCCTCGAATTTATGAATTATTACACTCACAATATGATTTAATTTACTTACTACAAAAATATAACTCATTATACAAATTTATTCAACACCATTGCACACTTTATATCGAGTTTCATAACATGTAAAGGAAAACATGATAATATAAAAAGTACAGTAATGCAGAAAAGCGCATTACAACCATGTCCAAGCTATTAAAAACGTTCAGATGCAAAAATGAACTAAATGTACAATTAGATAAACTAGTTAATGATATTGCGCAAATGCTCTCGGTCTCTTCAAGGTCTACGCGAATTAGAGGTTTGTTATAAGACTCCATTATACATCACGTCTCTTCTAATTGCACAGAAAAAATGAATCAAATGATCCGCATTTTAGTCGGATTTTTATGGAGAATAGGCTATGTGACCGTTTAACCCACATGGACCGAACAAGAAAACGTATGCTTTCATGGAGTCCGTGTATGACATCTCTTTTATTTAGTTTTACATATTTTATTTATATGCATTTAATAATACCGTAAGATCACAATGTATACACTGTAAAAAATGATTCAGTGGCTTTGTAAATGTAGGCTATCTAAAATAAATGATTAAAGTAACTTAATAAAATCTTTTAATGTCAGTTATGTGTTTTTTTTAGTTAGACAAACCAAAATTAATGACTAGAAATAGATATTTTGTTTAAAATGTACATATTTTATTTGATGTATACGCCTTAATAATATAAGTATTTAATTTACAGATTATTTTAATCCATATATTTGATAATGTCAGAATTATATATTTAAGTTTTTAAACCTGTAATAATTGCTTTCTTCAAATTAATATTATTTGCATTTAACATCAACTTAAAAAAATGTAAGTTTTACGCCTAACTTGAACTATGATTTACTTACTATTTTTACATTGATATTATTTGAGTAAATGTAGGCAAATAAATAAAATAATAAGTAGAACAAATGTTAATTTAAAAAAATCCCATATAGCCAACGGGTTTTAATCAGCAACAGAGAAACTGCGCCTTTTGCCGATGACAAACACCTCAGAACAGTGGCGGCGTTTCAAGAAAACCTAGGGTATGGCAAAAATTCTTCGTACAAGAAGGCCATTTAAATAACGAATCTATGAAACCATTATATCCATATGTGTACATACTCCACCAACCTGTATAAAATCATATTATAATTGCACGGATGTACACTTACTGACAACAATACGGAAGTATTTGCAATACAAATGAAAAACAAAAATAGAAATCATGGTTGTTTAAAATGCTTTTCAAATGTTGTCATTAACTAAGTGCAACTCCAGCAACAGATAAACTTAAACAAGATAATATCAAAACATACTGTAACATCCCTTCACAAATCTTGTCATGACAGCCGCCAATAAACACTTATAAAAACACAATAAAGACTTTTAATGATGTGATACAGCACACGTAGTTAACCCAGCCAGCTAACCAAAGACTAAAACACTAAATAAAACTCTTAGTAAAACAGGGCTAAATGCAAAAACAAGTCTTACCTTTTGTCGTCGTGCAGTTTTTATTCCACAAGTCGCCATATTCAAAAACGCGCGCAAATAATTAATACACTTCGACTGGGCTACAATTTCCCAGTGTAAGAACATGTTTATTTATCCACAGAGAACAAATCATATTACGTCTGGAATAATGTATGCAATATGCATTGCGCGAGTGTGGGGGAGAACCGTGAGTCTGTTTGAATGTTAAAACAAAAAACGAAAATAAATTTACTTGCGAAAATAAAGATTATAACAACAGCGGTCATCATGAAACCTCCTGCACAATTCAAGCTGCGCTGCAATAATGACAGGCTGATGACATCAAAGTACCGCGAGGGTGAGGTGAGAAATCATGGGAAGAGTTTGCTTTCAAACCGCTCTCGCGGCACGTTGATGTCATCCACATGTCGTTTCCTGTAATATAGCATGAAGTCGAGCACACGCGTAAATTATCCATATTAGTGATGTACCAATGTTCAGATATGTTCTACTGAAAATATTTAATATTATTTTTAATGAGCTTCATTATAGCCTGTTGATTTCTGGTGTTTTGTCTGACTGCTAGGGTATGGCAACTGCCATACCCTGCCATACGCAAACGCCGCCCCTGCCTCAGAAACTCCTCGAATTGAATATTTACACTTACAACATGATTTTATGTACTTACTACAAAATATAACACATTATACAAATTTATTCAACATCATTGCACACTTTATATCGAGTTTCATACCATGTAAAGGAAAACATGATAATATAAAAAGTACAATAATGCGGAAAAGCGCATTACAACCATGTTCAAGCTATTAAAAACGTTCAGATGCAAAGATAAACTAAATGTACAATTAGATAAACTAGTTAATGATATTGCGCAAATGCTCTCGGTTTCTTCAAAGGTCTTTACGAATTATTTTGTTATAAGACTCCGTTATCATCACGTCTCTTCTACTGTAAGTGTACACAAAAAAAAATAAGATGAATGATCCGCGTTTAAGTCAGATTTTTATGAAAAATATTTGACTGTTTATGTAACTGGCAAAAGAAAACTTCGCCAACCAAATGTTTGTCAAAAAGCTTGCATGTGACATCAAAGTACTGCCAATGCACCAAGAATCCCTGTCATGTTACTTCGATATCATATAGTATGCTTAAAGCATAAAGTCGAGCACACATTGTTGTCAGTATGCCTTACTTGAAACACGACTGCCCTCTACAGGTTTTTTATTTCCTGCGTCCCCCACCGAATCCCCCTTCTGCGGGATCTCGCAGATATTCGGAAGTGCTCGCGGCATTCTGCTTTCAGAGACGCGCATTTTTAAAGGCCACATCTGTATATCATTGAAACTACATGTTATAGCTATAATAGCTATAATTATTGATACATTTTATAAAGCTTTTTAAAAAATGACAAGTAGAAAAAGTTTTAATTTAACCATTGTATTTTTTATTTGAATACTTTATTAAGGCAAAAAATATACAGTTTTAGTTTAGCAGTACAAAATAATGTATATATCTTGCATTAAGATTAAATTGGTGTTAAAGAAACTCTATAGTGTTAAATAAAATTTACAAAATCTGTGCAATGTATACACGGGTTTCCTGTTTACAAACGGGATGCGCGCACATCCTGAGGCAGAAAGCCCGATTGGTGAGCTGGTCCGCTACTGCAACAACCTTAAGTATTGAAACTTTCTTTATTGTTTGTATATTTAAAAAACTTGATTTTAGTTGGATCTGTATTTCTGTCTTTAATTTTTCAGTGTTACTGTGATACATGTATGAATTATCATGTTAGGCTAGTAAAGTAATAGCCGCATCTACTTGTAATGTTAAACATCACAGTTAAACATACAGTTAAACATACAGTGATCAAATATCATAGCTCATTTACATTGACAAGAGTAAAATGTTTGTGAGAGAAAGTTGCTTAGGTATAGTTCACCCAAAACTAAACTTTTGTCATTTATTATTTAGGCTCATGTCATTCCAAGCCCTTAAAGTTTGTTTTTATCAGCAGTTTCAGGCCCAAACATAAATTATCACATTCATCTAATTTTTTCTAACGATCCGCTAGCTGCCCGTCCCATAAGCAGGCCTCAAAAAACTGTGTCTCTGTAGGCAGCCTAGGCTTTGAGATCTGCAAACAAAAACAATTGACCACTCAAAATCAAAATAAATATATTTCCAACCATTCACTGACTGGGGGAGCTCAACATCTGTCGGTGATTGGTTGGAACTATATTTATTTTGGTTTTGAGTGGTTGGTTAAACCAATTGTTTTGTTTGCAGATCTGCCTACAGAGACGCATTTTTTGACAGTATAAATTCAGGCAATTTTTGGGAATTAAAAAATGTCTTTCTTTCAAGTATTTAAAAGTCGGCTTTAAGAAAACAGCAGCTGTCGATTAACAAAAGCTATTTAACACTTAAGCATTCAGCTAAGTAGGTTTTGTTCATTCAAATAATAAATAAGTGTAGTTAGCATATACAAAGCAACAAATGTCTTTAGCATAGATATCTTTACCATGCTTCAAAACACAATGCAGCACAATGCCATTTAAACAACTGAAGTTTACATGATATAAATTAGTTCATTGTTATACTATTTAAATCACGCAGATGGGTGCTGTCAGCAGCCAAAGCTATAAATTTTAACGGGCTTATAAACTGACCTGAAAGTGATGCACGGGTATTTATATTTTTTTTCCATTTGAAGACAGAATGCTGTGTCTTCCCGAGCATGTCCATCAATTGACGTGTGTTACTGTTCAAAGTTCAAACGGATGGCGTATGATATAAAAGTATCGCAAGAGCAGACTGCGCGAGCATTTAGGCAACGGAAGTATGGCAAGAATCAGCAGTGAAGCAACACCGAAAGATCTAATCGACTGCAGATTTGTATATTATACATATATATTCTAGACTGAACTAATCTTAAAACTACACTTTGTGACCAAGAAACGGTAATATTAGGATACGGCTATTCAGTCTATTGAGTTATTATGAGATTCAAAACAGCCGAAAGTGTTACCTGTAATTCTGGCTGCCTTCAAATCCGTGGCGGAAGAAAGTAGTTCCCCAACAAAGAGGCTTTTAAATAACTCGGTTGATGTTTTCTAGTTTTCTTTTTTTCAAACATGTGCCATCAAAATCGGCCTACGGCCTCGTGCCTCTGGCCTAATCACAGTTGTGATGATATAGAGCTCTATCACACTACTACTCAAGCGATATTGCTTAAATAATATTATACATTTTTTATATTTAATTATAATATTTTTAATTTTAAGAATTACACTTTCATCGGTTGAAATGGAATTCTTTATCAATAATTCATATCCTGTGAAGAATTAATTACAAGTAAAAACTGCTTGCCTCAAAGTTGGTGACGCTGAAGTGAAGAAATAGTTTAATAAAGTTGCATTTGTGTTCTGAAGATAAATGAAAGGCTAACAGATGGAATGACATGAGGTTTAGTAATTAATGACAGAAGTTAAATTTTTTGGGAGAACTACCCCTTTAAGACACAAGTGTTCATGTTAACATGCATAGCATGTGAGTGCCTTTCAGTTCAGCAAGTAAGCAGCATTCTCCACAACAATGTTATTTTTTCAATGATGATGCAGTAAATAACCAACGATTACTTCGTACTTCATTGTTTAGTTTTTTAATGTTTGTTTTCGGCATTCTAGACGCATATTCATTTTACCCATTATTTTGACTACATAACCTGTTGATGAATTTTTAGTCACTCGTTCTGTACATTGTACACTTTTGCTTTTCAACAAACAAACAATTCTGTACTTTGGGCTAAAGAGCATTCCTTCTTGCAAAGTGACAATAATCAACTTACTCATTAAGAACTTTACTCAAACTCCGAGATGCGAGTGATAAGGGTCAGGACTTTCGGGTTCACTGCACTGGTCTTTTTCTTTTCCAGACGCTCAACTTTTGAGCCCTTATCAGGATTTATCTTAAATATGCACCTGTTGATACATAAGTGAAATAAAAAAACATGCACAAATTAACAAAACATCAACTCACAATTACACACCAATCTAACCAATATTAATGTACCCACACAAAGTGTATGGATGAATGTTAGAATTGTTGTCTCAAAGAGGCACTAGAAGGGTCACTTCTATAGACCTTCTTTGTAGCTCTTCTAAGCTGTACCGAAATTGTACCGAACCGTGGCGCCTGAACCGAGGTACGAACCGAACTTCTGTGTACCGTTTCACGCCTAATGTCAATAATTTTGACTTTGAGAATTTGGGGGCAACACTCTGTCTCTACTTATGTAACTTTAAATATTTGTAACTTAAAGGGACACCATGAAACTTTTTGGCCACTAGGGGGTGCTAGACATGTATTTTTCACTTCTAGCGCCCCTAGAGCCCACAAGCGCCGCAGCACTGTCGCAAAGGAAAGGAACTGGCCAACCTTAAAACTAAACTAAAAACTAAACATTTAAAACGCTAAACGATCAACATTTTGAGACAACAGTGAGAAACGCAGTCATGTTACAACTTTCTGATGAGGAACTCGTCGTGGCAGAAGCCATGTCTCAATCTGAAGGTTGCAGCCTCCAGATGTCGTATTTCTAAGCTGTATACATCATCAAGACTGTCTTATTTCACAATATTAACAATTACAAAGTTGACTATTATACTTAGTTAATCGTAAATTGTTGCAGTATGCTTATGACTTGCGAATGTATTGCTCAGTTTACCTTAATAAACCAGGCTTGATGACGTATGCAGCCTGCATATTTGACCTCCGGAGGCTGCAGCCTTCCAATTCAGAAACGACCAGAAGTATTTCCTTGCCTTTTCCCAAACAAATATTGTTGCATCGTCTCTCTCTCCCCCTCGCCATCAGGATTTTCCGCAATGGCGCTCGTTTTTCCTCTCTTTTGTGTGAAAATTGTCGCTCCAAATCCAAGTAAACCGATGTGGTCCAAGCAGACCTAAAGGCTGCCGCTTTGTAATACGTCACGCGAGTATCAGCGGAACGCAGCAAATGAGGAAGAGAGAAGAGAGAAACGCTCGGATCTGATTGGTGAATGAATAGGGTTTGGTTTTACACTGTGTGAGTTTGAGCAAGTTTGACTGCTATTGCATCCTGGATTGTAATGTAAATATCATAGACACAGTAAAAGAAAGGAAAATACGCGAACACCGCATGTGAATACAGGGCACTATATGCAAGATAATCGCCGTCATTTATAAAGAACATCGCATTTATGTATGAATCAAGAGTTTATATAAAAAAATTGCCTTAAAGGGGAATCGAACCCGGGTCGCCCGTGTCATAGGTCTGTGGCTCTAAAGACTGTGCCACAGAGTCACATAATAGAAGCTGCTCTCTACATTCCTTAAGTAAGCCTCCAGCAAAATTCACGTTAAAAACAAATTGTGTGGAGGAAGTGACGTATGCCATAAAGCAGTCAATTTTGTAGTTTTTTTTGTGCTCTGGTTACTACCAGAAACCCTAAGTTTTAAAATACGAGTAAAAGTGATACAGACCCCGTCAGGCTATGGTAGACATGTCATTCAACCTATTTAAAGTCGATGTACTATCACAAGGGTCTTGAAAATTTATTATGAAGGTTGAAAAATTACATGGTGTCACTTTAAAAGATATTAGTGGAATAGGAATGATGCCCAAGGGCGTGGAAGGTTTATTTATTAGAAATGTCCAGACATACGATCTCACTGAAAAAAAAATCCTGGCAAAATTTACTTAAGTATTTGGATCATTTAGATTTTAATTTAAATAGTTGTTTTATCAATATGTATGTACGCAGATTTATTGGAATAAATATAAATCTGTTCAATGTTAAAAAATGAAATAAAAGTTAAATACAATTAGATTTAATCAGTTAAAAAGTGTGAGTATGGTTTCAATAAAGCTGAAACAAATCAGATAAATTGTATGAGATTGGTTTACATAAAAATTTCAGGAAACTGACTTGAGAAGCGGAAATGACACAGCTCCATACTCCAGTCAGGAGGTGGCGCCAAAAACAGAAGCGTCACACTACAGCACATTGACTTCGCCGTTTTGCATTGGACTGGATCGAATCCTCATCTCACTAGTCTACTTTCAACAAATTGTGAGTGAGTAAAGATAACACGTGTAGGATGTTACTTGTTAGTTTGGTGTGATTATCTAAAATATAAATGTCTGTTGTTTAATTACATGTTTTAGAGTAAAATACACCTCGATACACAGCAAGTTAACTTACCCTGTCAGTGTCTCTTGCTTTAAATTGTAATTGTTTGTGGTTTAATGTTTGAAACCAAAAATAAAAAATAAAGTCATACTGTAGGCTGTAACTGTTAAAAAAATGTCTAGATGAAGTAACACCACATATGTTGCGTTTGTTATATTACTTGCAGTAATTAGGTATATTATTGTTTTAATAGAGAATTAAGTAAATAAGCACAACAAATATTTTTTCTGCAAAAAGATATTTATTATATCTTTAAAAAGGTTTATGCCTCTTAAAAGTAATACAAATAAAACACTTCACAGTCTTTACTGTATTAATTAAACATACACGCAATCATATGAAGTACAACAGTTCTTTAGTCAAGAGCAGAGAGTGATTTTATAGAGATAAATTTGTATACTGCGACTTTAAAACGTGAGAGAGATCACTCTGTTCACGTGCACAGATGACAGGCTGCTGTGTGTGCGCTAGGGATGCACCAAAAATTCGGCCACTGAAAATGGCCCAAAAAAGCATTTTCGGTTTGAAATGTTGTGATGACACAAACAGACACCGCGACCTGCACGTGCTTGTCTAAAGCACCGTGTCTGCGGTGTGGAAGTATTTAACCGCACATGAGCAACAGGTTAAAAAAATGCTCGCACTACGTAAACAATTGTCTCTAATTGCAGCCGCATTCAGGATCCCTATGATGACAAAAGTAAACAGCCAGGAACAGTTGGTTTACATGGAAATCCAGTTTTTTGTTTGTTAAAAAAACAACAGCATCAAAACAACAACAAGAATAGCAGATTAAACATTGTGGTTAGAGGACCTATTGGCTTTGTATTGGCAAAATTTGGCCTGTGGAAAACTAATTGAGGAACCCTGTGCTATGCCCACAAAGTCAAGTGGCATTTTCTTATCTGTGACTTCAGTTAATATTTCAGAATCAGAATCTGATGTATAGATATTTCACTTCGGTTAGAAGAAAAATTTGTACTGATAATTGATATGTACTAAAAATTGATATGTGTTATTTGTGTTTTGCTAGATGTTTTGTCTTAGTAGTCTACATTAAAAGTAATGTATTTTTTATACCTAGAGAGTGCCTGCCCGAAAGGCTACCAGGGATTTTGAAATTTTGCGAGCCCTGCCATGAATACAGCAAATGAAATTAATGTACATGTGACAAAAAAAGGCTGTATATTATTCTGGCCGGTAAAAAATATGCTGGGCTGGTGGATTTTTTCATCTACCAGTCCCCGTGGCAGGTGAGCCAAAAAGTTAATTTCGGACCCTGGTCGTGCACACAGTTCACAACAGAACCGGAAGTGAAGACAATGCTGAATAAAGTCATAATTTTTTTTTTTTTTGGAACAAAATGTATTTTAGACTACTTTGATGATGTTTTTATTACCTTTCAGGACATGGACAGTATACCGTGTATAGATTTTCAATGAAGGGTCAACAAGCTCTCAGACTAAATATAAAACATCTTAAACTGTGTTTCAAAGATGAACGGAGGTCTTACGAGTTTGGAACGACACAAGTGTGAGTCATTAATGAAATTATTTTCATTTTTGGGTGAACTATAGCTTTAAATTTAGAAAAACGGAATGTTTAACTCAAACTTAATTTCTTTTCGACTGAACAAAGAAAAACAAACATGGGTGGGTGTGTGTGTCTGGATTGGGTGGGAGGATTTACTGATTTGAAATAGTTACTATTGTGTTAAAGACAACAGTCGTTTTAGTTATTTATATAATATATATATATATATATATATATATATATATATATATATATATATATATATATTTTATTTGTATGTTATTTTAAGTTAGTTTGAAATAAAGTTATTTTTTTAAATCTACATTCTCTTCTTGTTCTCTCTCTTTAAGAACTTCTGGTCTATGGTATATTGGCTGAAATGAGATTTAAGCTCTATCCCTTCAGCAATCAGTTCAACTTAATATAAAAAATACAAGATACTACCTCAAGAATAAAAAATCCAATCAGTAGATAATTTAATTACACTTACCTTTGGAGAAACTCGAGCGTCGCCCCAAGTGCTGTTGGGTAGTGCATGTTGAAGATGTAGAAAGACACAAACATGCAGACCAGTGCATCTGTGAAGCTTGTCATGTGTTCCATGATCACCACCTGGTCCGCTGCCACCATGAAACCTGCTGCAGACATTGGACTCTCTCCTGTGAAAAAACAAATATAAAAAAATTCATCAATTTAAATGTCACTACTTGTTTTTGCATTCACAAATTATGTTGCCTCTCACTTACCGCATACAATAATACAGGGTGTGGGTGGCAGGTGATCTGTCTGAACCTCAGCTGCAATGCAGGTTTTGTCGACCATGTGGAACATTCTTGCATGGTCTTCTTTGAAGTGTAAAAGCAGCATCATCACTGCTCCAGAGGGTCCACCACGAGCTTGAATTTCTGCTCTCTGTTTTGAAGCTATGCTTGATTTTTCAAGTGGAAGAGACTGCAAATACTCTAGAACTCTAGCAAATTTCACTGCCATTGCCTCCTCAAATGCCTCGTTGATGTGGACACCCGTTAGAAGTTTGAAATGTGCCTTCATGCCAACAAGTGAAAATAAAAAGGGCCATTCTTCTTTAATAAGCTGTGTGTCCTTGCCAGACTGTATGTCACTTCTCTGCGATACGAAGGTATCTGACATTAACTGTTCTATTTGTTTTGCATGCATGTCATTGACCTTAAACATTTCCTGCATCTCTTTTTTCTTTTTCATCTGGGCTTCCACATTCACAGGCCGAGACTCCCAAAGAATACATCCATAAGAGTCTTTACGTTGCAGCTTTTTTTCTGGAACAGGGCTGCCGTCATCTATAGTGCTGCTGTGCTTCTCATTTCTTCTGTAGTTATCAATCCTGTGCTGAAATTGCTTAGTTAAAGCATCATGCCCACTTCCAACAACCTCATCTCCAATCATGTCTTTTAAAGACTTTGGATATGTTAGGACCATCTTCCGAGCAACTTCATTTAGGTGTTTTTTTGATGGTTTTTGGCAAATGGCAAGGATTTCACCTGCAATAATACGTACCATTTCCCTCCTTTCTCTGGCTGTTGGTCTCTCCTGATTTTCTAATTTCTTCCTCAAAACTGCTGGCAACATGTTCCAAGGCACTTTAAAATTATAGTGCCAACTACTGTCCTGTTGTGTAGAGGAACTAGTGCTGTCACTATCTGATGGAGAGGAGATGACACTTGAGAGTGAGGTTTGAGAAGTAAGAGGTGTTTGTGGGCTTGTTGGATTGATCCGTGGTGGTGTTACAAGATTTTGGGGTGAGACTAGAGAACGTCTAGGGAAATCATCTTCCATGTTCGAGTGGCTTGGAGCTATATCACTCTGAGCAGAGAAGACACCTAAAAAGCACAGACACACATTCAGATCAAAGTCATGCTTGAACATGGATTCTTTTTTTGACAGTGTAAACACACAATTTTGTAGAAATTATCACTTATTATTTAAATACAGGCCCTTTGTCAATATTTACAAACAAAATAAAAGATACATTCAAATGTTCAAACTATAGGCCTTACTTTTTATGTGTGCAAGAAGCGTCCTCGCTTGAATGGGCTTGAGCACTCCACCAAGGTCATCTGTCTGTACATGCTTCATGTCATCAGCCGTTTCCACGCCCAGGTCACAGAGGGCATCCAAAATAGGTTGCATTGTAGCCGTTGTGCTATACATCGGAAGTGCTTCTTTAATAAGTGTGGCTATGTCATCCATGGCTAAACAGGGGAAATAAATGATCAGTGAAATGAAAACATAGCTACAGATCTAAAACACTATGCTTCAGGGATATTACTTTCATCCCAAACAGACTGTATGCAGCAAGTGGGTAAAAGTCTAGACAATGATCAGCTTGAATGCAAAGCATATCAGTTGCAGCTTCTCCAACTTTATGGAGCCCATACTCCGGCATGTAAGATGATGTGTGTTGTGTCACAAGAAAATAGACATCTTTGTTTCCTTTCATAAGAACAAGCTCAATTTGCCCAAATTCAACAGACTCATCATTATTAAGGCATAGAAAGGAACCCTTTCTATAGAGAGTACCCTTTAAGGTCACTTCTGTGGACACCAAGTCAGGTGTGACCAAGCTTGCCTCAACAGCATTGCGTACTTTACTGCTGTACAGCTCAGCATGGTAAGGGGTGGAATCTTTCACCTGCAAAGCTTGAGGAAAGAAAGAACTGGAGTTCATGTAAGATTGAAGGAGCTGATGATTGTTTGCCAGACTCTTGCAAACATTTTTGAAGTTTTGTGTCCTCCTCACACATAGTTTGAAGTATTAGTGTTTGCTCTCAAACCTCATGGTCCACAAGCGAATGAGTGGGCCAAACCTCATGATCAGCAATGGATAGTGTAGGAGATAGTGATGCTTTGGTTTTAGTTTTTCGGAAGGAAACAAATGCTTCCTCATTTCAAGATATTCCTGAATGTGGACCTGAAGGAAACTAACCTGGGCAGCAGATATTTGGGGGGAACAGACTAACTCCACTATTTCCTTTAGCATTATCACTATCTGCCATACCTGGTCGTGGGTGTCTTTGATTCGGTCCCCAATAATAATGGGAAGGAGTCGCAGCAAACACCAATTCTCAGCTGCCTGCCCACCAATCTTAATTCCACGTTCATTCACTTCTGAAGGAACTGAACTAGCATCCGAACCCATGTACTTGAACTGTTTGATTTGTCGGTTGAGTTGCTGGTATGTCATCCATTTCTTTACCTTCACAAAGTACTGCAGGTAAATAGAAAGGTCATAGGCAACCACTCCTTCAAACAGGTCATGGCCTATGCAGGGTGGAAGGCCAGGCTGACATACATGAAAATACTGAAGACTATTGAAAAGTGAGTCAAACTTCACTCCATTTACAACAGTTTCTTCACTGTCTTGTAGTTGCTGTACTGCCTCTTTGTAATTCTCAACTGTCCTTACTGGAAACCTGACTGTCACATTACCAATTTCCTCTCTGGGTACCAGACAGAACCTACAACAGTGAGAGGAAGTACTGAAATTTTCAGTGTACCCACCAATACAGTGGGATCCTAAATTGTCACCAACAATGCACAAGACCGTTGCCCGTACAACATGACCTGAAGACGTGACTAGACCTTTGTCTTCTAGCTCTTTCATGTCTGACAGCATTTTGGAAAACAATTTCTCATGCCCAAAGTATTTAAAATCTTGCTCCGTGCACAAAAGCAAAAGCTGCAGGTGATCAACACTTGACCGATAGAAGGGCTCAAAGTTGGCAAGTGTAAAGTACACCCCCACTATCTTGTGCTTTTTCTTTGCCGAGCCGAGAGGGTTCACTACCTCAAAAGCATCCTGGTATAAAATAAGCTTTAAACTTATACCTGGCTGCATACACAAAGCATTGGTATGAAACACTGATCCATCACACACATCAGTAAATACCCCTGTAGGAGGGACATATTGAGTCTTCACACATTCCTGCCAAACCACAGGATCTTTTAATATTGCATTCAAAGTGTCTTTAAGAGGGATGTACTGTGCATACCTTTCTCTTCTCTTATCATCCGTCCCTAGGTAAATAGGTTGTGGGTGCACATAGGAGAAGTTCTTTTGAAAAAATTGCTTCCTGGTATGTTCTGTAGAGAGAGGAAGGCTGCATGAAGAATGCAAATCTGTCACACCGTTCAAAGCTGCTTCTACATCAGAATCAGACATATGTGTACTCTTTTTCAGTATTTCTTTTAATTGTTTTGTTGTGTGCTGACTGCAAATGTCATGCAAGCCATTAATCTCTTCAACAATCATCTGTATGGTGGATGAAGGAACGAGGTGCTTGGCCTGAAGTTTCATGTAAAACATACAGAGATTTTTTGTGTAGATGGCTCTCATATCAGTGTCACTTGGCATATCCTCACATTCATTTTCCCCAGTATTACTTTCAATTGCATCAAAAGCTGGCTCAGTATGCACCAAATCTGCTGAACATGTAGCGGATAATTGCCCTGCAGTCGAATGTTTATGGATTCTGTATATATGGGAAGTAAATGATGACCGCACCTTAAATATTTTGCCACACCTAGCAAATGGACACTTAACCAACTCACTTTTGGAAAAATGTGTCCTGAGATGTGCAAGCAAATTTTTTAGATCTGTGCACTGCTTCTGACAACTTGTGTTCTCACATGTATATGGTCCAGGAATACTTTGGCCAGTTGTCACAGATGGGTTTTTGTGGTGTCTATGAAAATGTGATTTAAGAGCATTGTATTTGACAAATACACGTTTGCAGTCAGTCACACAACATGGATATTGGCCATTAGCCTCATGTCTATGTAGTACTTGATGGTCTACATAACCTTTTACAGATTTTAGTGAAAAACCACAGAAACGGCATGTAAAGACAGTCATTTTTTGACATTACAAACTACACTGTGAGCTATAAAACATTTAAAAGGCTTATTATAAATTTTAACACAGAAAAGCGTGTATATTGTGGAGAATTTTGTTCTCGTTTCCTTAACAAGTGTTAATTTCTAGTGTTAATATGAAGCTTTGTAATGCTGCAGCAGCTGCACGTGTCAGTTTGGGCAGAAGCACGTGCAAGATGTGTAGCGAGTGTTAAAATAAGAGGTTAAAAGTGGTTATATGTTAAAAACCACTCATCACTATGCAAAAAGAAAGTTGTTAATGTATAAGATTGTAATGTACTGTCTTTTTGTTATGTATATATTTATTATTCATCAATGATCAATATATAGATAAAGCCATCGCATCATCGCTGTTCTTTTATGTAAAACTTTACACTTTTTTAAGGAGTATTACAACCACACAGAAATCTAGAAATATATAGTTACTAAAACGTGTATTTATTACATTCAGAAGTACCGCGTGTAAAAATAGCAGACGCAATTAACTGTTTTATATGCAAAAGTTTATAGCTAACTTTATCAAATCAAACTTCTGCGCACACGGGAGACAGTAAAATTACTTCAATACAATATCATGTAAAATATATAAATGAAATGATTAACAAGAAATGATTAAGGTCAAGGAAAAGATGTTTGCTTATGCATGTGCTCACCTGTTGGCCAAGTGTGAATGAGCGAGCCCGCGTTGCGTTGTTCGTTCAGTTCGTTTCGTTGATGCTCCTTTACCAAAATTACGTTAGTTTGCGGAGTACAAGCAAATGTAATGAAGCTGGCTTCAACAACAAAACACGTGTCTTGTCTCTTCTTTTTCTCTCGTTCTCTAGTAGGCTACTGACTGCAAGATCACCAAATTAAAAAAATATTGCGCATGCATTTCAACATAAAGGGTTTTGCTCTAGTCGCAAAAAAAGACGACGCCCACTGTTAACTCAAATTCCACCTCAATCTCTAGCTGGTGAACATGGTTCAGCAATACTAAAACATCATCATTATTAAAAAAAATTGGAGCTGCAACTAGTGTCATGGTAGCCTACCCGTAAAAAAAAAATATTTGTATAAATTATTAAATTATTTAATGATATTAAATATTTAAAATATAAATTATTTAGTGATATTGCCACAGCTGTGGGTGATAGTGTTTATAGTCCTCTGCAGTGTGTGTTTGTGTGTGTGTGTGTGTGTACCTGGTAATTATCAATTGTCCCCACAAAGATAGGAATACCAGTGTTTTTGTGACCTTGTGGGGACATTTTGATGTCCCCATGAGGAAACAAGCTTATAAATCAAACAAAATGATGTTTCTTGAAAATGTGAAGTAGCAGAAGGGTTTCTGTGATGGTTGGGGTTAGGGAATGGGGTAGGTAAGGGGAATAGAATATACAGTTTGTATGGTATAAAATGCATTACGTCTATGGAATGTCCCCACAAAACATGTGAGAGAGAGAGAGAGAGAGAGAGAGAGAGAGAGAGAGAGAGAAATATTTAGGGCTTTGGGAATTGGGACCCTCCACTTTTTGGAAAAAATGCTCATTTTCAAGCTCCCCTAGGGCCTAGAGTTAAACATTTGATTTTTACAGTTTTGGAATCCCTTCAGCTGATCTCTGGGTCTGGTGGTACTAACTATTTGCATAGCTTATCACAATCCATTGAATCTGATTATACAATTAGCATCACGCTCAAAAATAACCAAAGAGTTTCGATATTTTTCCTATTTAAAACTTGACTCTTCTGTAGTTACATTGTGTAGGCTACTAAGACCGACAGCAAATTAAAAGTTGCCATTTTCTGGGCAGATATGGTTAGGAATACTCTATTACACCAGAATGAATCATGGACTTTGCTGCCGTAACATGACGCACTGCCCGAAAATAGTCCCCAATTTGTTAAATCTGTTAGTACAGGTTATAACACAACAGCTTTTTTCCATTTAGACACGTTTTCCCTGTATTTTCACTGATTTCACACTGTACACAAATTCTGCCACTCTGTCTTTCACCAAAGGTGATGTCACGTGCATACCCTCTATTAAAATTAATCAAGGGGACTATTTTCGGGCAGTGCGTAATATCACTACTCCTGCTGCAGCCATGTTACGGCAGCAAAGTCCTTGATTATTACACCAGAATGAGAGAATCGCAACTTTTAATTTCCATCGGTCTAAGTACATGAGTACTACAGAAGAGTCAAGTTTTAAATAGGAAAAATATTGAAACTCTTTGGTTATTTTTGAGTGTGATGCAAATGGACTAATCAGATTCAATGGATTATGCTAAGCTATGCTAAAAGTGGTACCGCCACACCTGGAGATCAGCTGAATGGATTCCAAAACGGTAAAAACCAAATGTTTAACTCTAGGGGAGCTGGAAAATTAGCATATTTTTGAAAAACGAAAAAGTGGAGTATACATATACATTATAAACAACAACCATTTTACCAATTAAAAACTAAGCTTTAGTACACACTCACAGTCAGCCTCTCTTACACCCAATCTCCATTCCAAACAAAGCAACTGTGTATTTGTAATATGTATACTCAATGGTCACTCGAGATTCTATTAAAGAGCTAAGCAGCTTCTTTATCAACTTATTTTCCTGCATTTTTACACTGGTGGGATTTCAAAATGGCTAACTTAGCTTGGGCAATACAAAAATGGCAAGAATCATTGTTGTTTTCATAAACTTCTATATTTATATCCTAATATAAACTATAGGTATTGTTATATGAAAACCCCAATTTTGTTATCAACTTTTTAAGTATTACAAATGAAGGACCAAGTCTTGGACATTCAAAAAAACATATGAAAAACATCATGAGCATTACGGGACAGAACAATCTTATACAATTTTAAAAACTATTTTGAGGCTATAGCACAACTCTACACTGAAGATCTCCACATTTCTTGAAGATCGGAGGTTTATACTCTCTCCATGATGGATGTACTTCTTCGCAAATAGAGATCTTATCCCTCAATTTAGTATTTATTTTTCCTTGCAAATGTCCAACATCACAGATTTAACACATACATAAAAGTATTTCTTTGCCACATTATGAAAAAACAAATCCCCTTCAACAATGTAGTATAGTTTATATAACAACTCCTCAGGGGTCAGCTTCAGCTCAGGGAAGTTCTGAGATGTAAAACCATCTACCAGAGCTGAGTTTATATGTAAGGAATAATTGACGACAGACCGTTGAAGAAAATAATGCACACCCAAGGTGGTAGTGCTGTTACACTGCGGGTGTCCATTATTTTCAAATAATTCAAAGGACCGGAGTCAATTATTCCTCTTTTACCAAGGTTATCACAAACATTGCTCTGGTGCCTAATTTTAAGACATTTTAAAGGTTACCCTGCTGAAAAAACCAGCATACCAGCAAGACCAGCATATGTTGTGTTTTGGTGCTGGTTTGCTAGTGAACACCAGCAAAACCAGCATCAGCACCAGCATTAGCACCAGCTAAACCAGCAACAAACCAGCATTAGCACCAGCTAAACCAGCATTAGCACCAGCAGCCGCAGCTGGTCATACCAGCATATGTTGTGTTTTGGTGCTGGTATGCTGTGACCACCAGCTAAACCAGCATAGACCAGCATAATTCCCATGCTGGTCCATGCTGGTTTGATGCTGTTTTTTTTCAGCAGGGTAGCCGTGCGGTTTACAGAAAAATAATCAACACCCATGGAACATTTCTCAGCCAAACAGCATTCAATAGGCCCGTGGTATAAAGGACATTATAAAACGGTTAGTTCCAATCCTTGATTCTGATTGGTCAATAGGTGTGCTTTATTTACGGCTATGTCCGCTTCACCCAACGGTTCTGTGAATCACTGCGCTCTTAGCAACACCCTTAGCAACCACCAGCATCGGTTTGTTGTTTTTATTTGAGCTTTCATGCATATTACACATTGGAAGACATTTTTGATCATGGTCAGGGACTATTTTTTCTAACGGAAGGAATGCTTTTTATTGATTTAACTTCATGAAAGTTGCACTAATTTTTTTATTTACTTTAATATTGT
Organism: Paramisgurnus dabryanus; assembly: GCF_030506205.2. Classification (NCBI taxonomy): domain Eukaryota; kingdom Metazoa; phylum Chordata; class Actinopteri; order Cypriniformes; family Cobitidae; genus Paramisgurnus; species Paramisgurnus dabryanus. The sequence goes on from NC_133347.1 coordinate 33,013,933, forward strand.
GTGGTAACCGTTTTATAAAAGCAATAAGGTACATGAGGCAAGTGCTGTATAGTGAATAAGTAACGGCTGAAGGGCGTTGTTAGGCACGACGCGAAGCCTCTCGTACCTTGCTTACTTAATTCATGGGGCAAAGCATCCCTAATACACTTAATCATCCTACCCACAGTTCTCAGAGAATTTAATTGAACATGTGAAGCAAATGATAACACAGTTCGTAATCATAAACATAAACACACGTTATCATGAAGCACAACTGTTTACTACACTTTTGTTATTTTCAGGGTGTTTACCTAGTGACTAATGAAACTGAAGTCTCACAATACATGAAATTATTTTGTATGAAATAGATTTGTCGATGTTAAAAAATAGGGTGATGTAGTGAAGTATGGGGGGTCAACAGTCATACGGGAGAAGCAACAGAATCTTTTCTTTTTTCAGATAGGTCTACACGTTTTACACGTGCACAAAAACACACCAACAAATGCGAATGGTTAGCAATATGTTATAGGCCATACACACACACAAACAAACACACACACACACGCACGCACAAACACACGCACACACACACACGCACACACACGCCTATATAACTACATACATACACCACATACATATACACATGCATATATATTTGTGATTGTAACTTTTGTTGACTATTCAGAGAATGATGTGTTTTGACAAAGATCAAAATATTTCCACAGAATAATGAAAATAAAAATTCTACAAATATTTAATATTAATACTTTTATTCAACAACATCACAATTTATTCAGAGGCATATTGTTTTTTGTTTGTGTGTGCATTTGTGTCGAATGTGTCGTAGGTCGTAAGAGTCGATTAGAGAAGTTTATTTTTATTTTTTTTAAGTATGTATATCTTGATCCACACTCCAGTCCAGTCGGTGGCGGTAATGCTCCTATAAGTTGGTTGCCAACCGCCAGTTAAACACTAAAGAAGAAGAAGAAGATGATTTGGTCACATGCTTAGAAGTTTGAATTGACAAACGGTTGTCAGATTTGCGCGGGTGTTTTCAATTCAATGCTTTTAGGTAAGCCAATCTCGGATATCATGGAGCTGCATTGTCGTTTTGGAATAAGGATGTAATGTTTCTTCTGCGTTTCGAACGAAGGTAAGAGTGTTTTCAGTTCAATATAAAAAGTATGCATTTGTAACTGGTGGGAATTATTTGAATATCTTTTTCCCCTATAGTATTCTTTTCTTGAATTTACTGGTTATACTACGTTTTTTCCTGTTTTATAATTTAAATGGGTTAATGAACCTCACACAATTTTGTAAATGTTATCGTTCACAAGTAAGCGAATATAACGTTAAGTTTAAAGGAACTTTTCTTCGCGTCTTCGTTTAGGGTCGGAGCGTCATCGGTGGAACATCTCGGGGTTTCTCCATGTACGACGTGCAATCGTATTACGGTGTTTTTCTCGTGGACGTTTCTCTGGTATGCTGAGTTTTATCGTCCAAATGCATTTTATTTATTGATTTAAGTGATAACAGGATTTGATAGTGTTGGTTGTGATGAAGTGTTGTAATACGATTATGAAATTCATAATGTCCTTATAATACTCCTATTATGCTCAGTCTAGATAGTGAGAGATAAACCATTGCCCCGTTGATCCACTGCTGATGTCGGTCTGTTTACAGGTATGTATGTTGTTTATTTAGTTAGTTTAATGAAAGAAAATAGATCTGGTTGACTGTTAATAAACATGTAAGTTATTGTACATGGTGTTTTAAGAATCCATTTGAATGATTCTGCTGGCCCTGTGCGTGACGCACGTGGTGAGGCCTGCACATGGCGTAATGTTAGGTGCTAAATGTAGTGAATGTTTAATTTGGATGTCCCTAATGGCATTGTAATTGTTTCATTCGTATGTTAAATCATAGAAATTTAAACTAATACATTTTATTGTAATCGAGTGTGTATATATAATGTAATTATATAACATTACTAATAATACACTATTAGAGTGCATTAAATTAGAGCTCTGGTCAATTTTAACATTTAGCTCTGCTGTTTTTAAATTTGGAGTGCTTTCAGTATCGAGAACAATGAAAACAATCGTTGTTGGCTAGCTTGCACCTTGTTATCCTCTTTTAAAATTTGCACCCAGTTAACTAAACGGGCCCTGTTATGTTCGTTTAGCCTCTAATGGTGCTTTCCCATTGCATAGTACCCCACGGTTTGGTTTAGTTTGGGTCAGCTTACTTTGGGAGCTTTTCCATTGGGTGCAGTACGTAATACCCAATACTTTTTTCATACCACCTCGGTTGGGATTCCAAGCGACCCGAGCTGATACCAAACGTGATGCGAAAACACTGAGTGTGTTTACATGCACAGTCTTATGCCGATTATGCTTAATAAACTGATAACACGTGGGGTCATGTAAACGCGTAAAACGGTTTTCTTTAATCGGGGAAAGCCCATAAACGGCGTAAGCAAAAACCGATCGGCACAGGTAGTTTTTTGCTCATTACGCCGATTTCGCGTGGCATGTAAACACCTTAACCGGCTTTCTCACGGTTTTGTCCATGTACGCATGTCCCCGCGTATGAAAGATGAACGTCACACGCGGAAGTAAGTGCAAAGTAATGCATAAAAGTCTCCGCTCGACTAAAGCAGTTGGCAGAGAAACTGTTAAAATAGAAGCTTGTGTTACATTTACATGTTCTGCAGACACGAGAAGAGATACAACTATATAGCTTAAGACAGATATGCCGTCGGCTTTTTGATCGACTATTATGTACTATAGGTGGTGACGTCACTGCCTGCGAGAAAACTGATAATTCTCCAAGTCCCATGTAAACGCAGTTGACTGCATAGCCGGCTTATTGATTTGCATGTAAACGCATAAAAACTGTTTTCTATAATAAGCAGATTTTTAATAGTTATCCGCTTATTCTGTGCATGTAAACTTACTCACTGTAAATCAATAAGCGGATCAAAAACTATCAAAAATCTGCTTATTACATAAAACTGTTTTCATGCGTTTACACGCAAATCAGTAAGCCGGCTATTCAGACAACTGCGTTTACATGGGACTTGGAGAATGATCAGTTTTCTCGCAGGCAGTGACGTCACCACCTATAGTACACAATAGTCGAAACTAAACTATGCAAAGGAAAAGCGCCATAATACCCTTGAAATGTTATCACAAGTGCTCAGCAATGTTAAATGTTTTCTTCTGAGTGAACATTGTTAATCTGACTGCAGTGTGAAAGGTATGCATTAAAGGAATAGTCTACTAATTTTCAATATTAAAATATGTTATTACCTTAACTAAGAAGAGTTGATACATCCCTCTATCATCTGTGTGCGTGCACATAAGCGCTGGAGCGCGCTGCTACACTTCGATAACATTTAGCTTAGCCCCATTCATTCAATGGTACCACTCAGAGATAAAGTTAGAAGTGACCAAACACATCAACGTTTTTCCTATTTAAGACGAGTAGTTATACGAGCAAGTTTGGTGGTACAAAATAAAACGTAGCGCTTTTCTAAGCGGATTTAAAAGAGGAACTATATTGTATGGTGGAACAGCACTTTTGGGAGTACTCCCAAAAGCGCTACGTTTTATTTTGAACCACCAAACTTGCTCGTATGACTACTCGTCTTAAATAGGAAAAACGTTGATGTGTTTGGTCACTTCTAACTTTATCTCTGAGTGGTACCATTGAATGAATGGGGCTAAGCTAAATGTTATCGAAGTGTAGCAGCGCGCTCCAGCACTTACGTGCACGCACTAAGATGATAGAGGGATGTATCAACTCTTCTTAGTTAAGATAATAACATATTTTAATATTGAAAATGAGTAGACTATTCCTCTAAAGTGATATTAATTTAGCCAGCTTATGCAAAGTTCAGACTGCACGATTTTACCCCTGATTTTGTCTTGCGGAAATGTTTTGAGAAATCGCCGACAAATGCCTGAAGTCCTAGGCAAATCAGTGCTCGTGCACACGAGTGACAATCACACAGTGTGAATGATCAAAAACGCACTCTAGAATCATTGAGTCAAAATCATGCCGTGTGAAACGTGTTTTGACTGAAAAAACATTGGGGATGACCTACAGCCAATGAGAGAGCAACATGTAGAGCAGCTGGAAGTTCAGGGAGGAGTTATAAAGGTACAGCCAATAATATCAGCAAGCATGGATTTGATTAAGAAAAGGGCTTCTTTTTGCTACAAATAAGCACACATGCAATTTGTATGGCAAGCTTCTTGCGGGCTACCATTTTTAATAATAATCCACAGTGTCACGTGAAAACTCTGGTCTTGCACGCGCGACCTCGCATTGTTTCCTAGACATAGTTTGCGGACCGGGACAAAGTTTTCGGTGATTCTTCCTATGGTAAAGTCATGCAGTGTTAAACCCCCTGTCACCATCAGGGACTGAACCCTACCCCAGATAGTCATGCTGTATGAAAAGATCTGTGACCCGACTACTTTGAAAATTGTACTTGCCACATAAGAAAAAAACTGGACATGAATATGAATTTGAAACATTTTATTGGCATATTTGTTTTAAATTAACATTTTTATCCTTCCGCGAAACTTTGCACAGATGCATAAAATGATCGTAATACCTTATTAAGATCCTCTGCTTCATACTTGTCTGTCTCCATTTTTTTTCTCTTTAACCAGTCTTTGAGAAGTTTTAATGCCCATTCTGTGTGTTGGCTTCGTAGCTGTCATGCTCTATTGCTCTAAGTTCAGTCTCAGTAAGCTGTCTGTGTCTTGTCGTGGTTGTCGAGTGTTTGTCACAAGATGGCGCCAAACAGACAGTAATCTTTATTGATCTTTATTGGCGTGGAGCGATTTTACTCGTGCAAGTAGTACCGGCTATGCGTTATTATTTTGGAGCGGTTATTATTTGAAAAGAACGAACCTGCAAATGTCTCAACTGACCAATCAGAATCAAGCATTCCAGAGAGCCGTGTAATAAAAGATGCTAAAACACTGGTACTGTGCTTTTGTCACGCCTTGAATATTGTAACTCACTATTTTATGGACCGCTAACATGACATTCAAAACTCTGCTGCAAGAATGCTAACATCCACTTAACACTCTAATTATATCAACCCAGTCAATATAGTATAAGTACTTAGTAGTAGTATAGATGAAATCAACATTTTCTTTTGGTCAAACCCATTTCAAACAAAGTTATCTTGTTATATTACTGTTACCCCATATACACAAGAAAACCTCTATTCCAGACATGAAAGATGCTCTGATTTGAATTTACAAGATATTTATTTTACTAACCTCTTGAGTGAGTGACTTGACTGTTGGTAAAAGAGTCAACATAATCATAACAGAAGTAGTCTAAGCAGAAACACACACACAGGGCCGCTGTTGGTCAAATGTGCCCTAAAGCGGACTTTTATGGTGGTGCCCCCTTTAGTTAAAAAACAAAATCACACACAACTGTAGTATGTGTGAGAATAAAACTGTATTAACTCTTTCCCTGCCATTGACGAGTAATCTTGTCAATTAAGAGAAAACATTTGCATAAAAATGTGTTTCTGAAGATTTTTTTATGTTAATCTGCAATACCACGATTATCCACTAGTCCACCAGCCATGTTTTGAAAAGTTGCCCGCCAACATTTTTTGCCAACATTTTTTTGGCAATTTCCCCGTAGCCCTTTCCAGCCTTGTGGAGGTGTACAATTTTGTCTCTAGTGTCTTTGGACAGCTCTTTGGTCTTGGCAATGTTGGTAGTTGGATTCTTACTGATTGTATGGGTCATTATGCAGCTAACGACCTCAAACAGGTGCATCTAATTTAGTATAATAAATGGAGTGGAGGTGGACATTTTAAAGGCAGACTAACAGGTCTTTGAGGGTCAGAATTGTAGCGGATAGACAGGTGTTCAAATGTGTGTGTTTATATTGAATATTGTTCCAAGCCTCTTATTAAATTATAATACAAAGCCTATGGAAAATGTATTATTAAAACTCATATCAGCAACTTCCTCCTTTTCAGGCAATGGGTACCAGCTGTAATGACATCACACCAAAGGCTTGTCAATTTGGGCACTACTTCACGGCTAATCATTCAAACAACCAGAATGAGTCATGTTGAGAAATTATGTGGCCACATCCAAATGGTAAGCTAACACCAGCTTTTTCATTGTGTACAATCTATCCAGGTTATAGTACTTGAGGATTACAATATACTTTTTACATTTGATGAAATAACTCCAAAACTTTGAACAACTTCACAAATAATTGTCACACCCAGGGGCTGGCTATGTTTGGCTAGAGCTACGCCCCTTCTCAACTTCCACCTCGAGGAGGTCCCCAAAGCCAACCCAATGACCAGACAACATGAGAACAGGTAAGTAATAAAACAATCTTTATTTAAATAGTTAAAATGACTTGGGGAATGGGGGAGGGACAATTAAAATTTAGGGCAACGTCATCAGAGAGAGACGCTGAGAGAAAGACGAAGAGAGGAGTCGCAAGCCCGAAGCTCCGTTGAGCTTATCAGCTAAATCCTATTTTTTCACTATCTTATTCCTATCTATATAATATAACTTATTAGTTTATCTTAGGAATACTTTACCTTGACGATTACTGAATTGTATTACTAAGCGAAACGATTTTATCACTTGTAACACCCAGTTTTAGCATATAGCCCTCTAGCATTTCTTACCGTCTGTTTACTTAAACCTGCCTTCTTTGGCGATCTAATGGCGGATTCATCCGAGGTATGCTTTTCTGATCTGTCCACACCAGATCGGGAAGCTGTGAAGGAGGTGCTGCCCGGCCTTCGCAGAGTCAGCATGCCTCACATCACCCTGACCACAGACACTCGTAGGCAGCCGAGGCGTACTGCGAGCCAGCACCCGTCTCGATGCAGCTTCACGGACCGCGTTCAGGCGAACGGAGACGCCATCGCCCAGCATGAACACGGTAAGACTCCGCTTGTCATTGTAACCTGCACTACTTGCCACATGTACAGTTTAGCTTCTTCCGTCAGCATAGAGGGGTTTACATGTGCTAAGTGTATTGAAGTAGTAAGGCTGACGGAGAAGGTTGCTGAACTAGAAGCGCGCATCCGAACGCTAGTTGAGGACAGTTAGACCGCTAATGTTTGTTGTTACAAACACTGTTTCGGGTGCGCCTAGTGTTAAGCGTAATACACATGGCTCGGTTCCGACTTCAGAGTCAAGGCGGCTGACTAACTGGGTGACTGTCAGGCGGCATAGTCACATTCGGCACCCAAATCACGCTCCTGTTTTAATATCAAACAGATTTTCTCCACTCAGCAATACACCGGCTGAGACGTCTGTTAAAAGTGCCCTGGTTATTGGAGATTCTATACTCAGGAACGTTGACATTGAGGCACCAGCCACCATAGTCGATTGTATACCGGGAGCCAGAGCGTCTGACATTAGATCCAAATTAAAAGTGCTGGCTAATGCTAAACGTAAGTTTTCTAAGATTGTTATTCACGCCGGCACGAATGACACCAGACTCCGCCAGTCGGAGATCACCAAAGATACTATTAAAGAGGTGTGTGAAATTGCAAAAACAATGTCAGACAATGTAATTTGCTCTGGTCCCCTCCCCGCCTACCGGGGAGATGAAACTTACAGTAGATTAGTGTCTCTTCATGGCTGGATGTCAAAGTGGTGCCCTCAGCATAACGTAGGGTTTATAGACAATTGGAAGCATTTCCGGGGAAGACCTGACCTGCTAAAGAGAGATGGCCTCCATCCGTCTCCGGAAGGTAGTGCTATACTATGGAGCGAATTTTGTGCCATAATTTTACAAACAAATACAGCATTTTGCAAACAAACTCAATCTGCTTTGCAAAGGGAAAACTTGACTCGCAAACTAACAGAAAAAACTTTGCAAATAATAAAGGCAATTTGAGAGAAAATGCAGAGGTGTTACAAATATGTACTGTGTTTTGTAAATATGACCATGATTTTTTCACAAATGTGACCATGATTTTCTCACAAATGTGACCATGATTTTCTCACAAATGTGACCATGATTTTCTCACAAATGTGACCATGATTTTCTCACAAATGGGACCATGATTTTCTCACAAATGGGACCATGATTTTCTCACAAATGTGACCATGATTTTCTCACAAATGTGACCATGATTTTCTCACAAATGGGACCATGATTTTCTCACAAACGGGACCATGATTTTCTCACAAATGTGACCATGCAATCCAAAACAGCAGATGGCGCTGTTTCAACCTTATTAGGCATTTTCAACTAGTCTCCCTGAAAAGCCCTGAATTTTAACTTACATATCACCCCGGACAGTGCCAGCAACTGAATGAAGACTAAATTAATTTTTCGTGGTTCATGTTGTTAATCTCTGGATTTATTGAAAGTGTTGATAATAATTAATGTCTGTTAATAGTAAACACATTCTGTGTGTAAAGACATTGAATTCCATCTGAATTCTATACATTTGCAATTGTCAATCCCTATACCCCGTCTGATTCTCTAAATTCTCTTCTTTTGGTGATAAGAAACTCACCATCACTGGACTGTTTTAAGTGATCCTTAAAGACTTATCCTTTTAAAATAGCTTACTATTGCAAAATGATTATTACTAACTTGTTTACTTTTGTATGTGTATGTTCCTGAGAATCTCATATATTATGGTGCTTTGAGTTTTAGAAAGTGCATTATAAATAAAATTTATTATATCCCCTGCAGAAAAATAACAGCTAATACCAGCCTATGCTGGTTGACTGGTTTAACCCTCTGGGGTCTAAGGGGTTTTTAGGGCCCTGGAGAAGTTTTGACCTGCACTGACATTTGTGCTTTTTTCAGTTGCTTAAAAACATAATAATGGCAAAAGTCTTATAACACTGCATTCAGCACAAACTGGGCTACTATATTATATGATTAACATGTATGTACATGTTTGTATTTTTGAGAGAAAAATGTTTATGCGTGGTTTTTGAAAAAGAAAAAAATTTAAGTGACTGATATAAGTCCACAAAACTCATTCTAAACATGTTTTCCTAAAACTTTTCAAAGCAGGATCTAGTAGTCTAGAGTTTTTTCTTTAAAATGATGTGAAAATCATTCTGCTTACTCCTTCACATAACACAATATATTGTTTTACAATTTCAAAGTCACTTTTTGGTTAGGAAGGCAATATGCAAGGAGGCTGGAAGCTCTTGAATAATCTGTGATTGACAATACACTGCTGAAGAACAATACACTTGCATAATGAGCTGCATAATGAGCCTTTAGGCAGGAATGTGAAGATGCCATTATTGTTAAGTGTTTGTTTGTGAAAGCAAGACAAAAGAAATGCCTTCACATGCATGATCCTGCATTAAATAAACTTACTGTGCAGAGATATACGCGAATAAACTGGGTTTTAGATGTGTTTAGATGCGTCTTAATACAAAGTGCGTCAAATATGATTGTGTGTTTGTGTATGCGTTTGGCCGTTGATCACGTCTGACGGAAGCACAAAGAAAACATAAGCGCATGGAGATAACTTTTATTTACTAGGCGAGAGTAACCAAGTAGATGTGATGTTTGCAATCGTCTTTTATAAGAATACCAAAAAGCGCGTCAAATGAGGCATCGTGTCTTTGTGTGTGCATTTGTACATCGCGTCACACCTTCGAAGCACACACACTTGCATCTTTTATAAGAACACCACAAAGTGCGTCAAATATGAGGCATCGTATGTTTGTGTGTGAGTTTGGACATCGCGTCACACAGACGAAGCACACACACTTGCATCTTTTATAAGAACACCACAAAGTGCGTCAAATATGAAGCATCGTGTGTTTGTGTGTGCATTTGGACATCGCGTCACACAGACGAAGCACACACACTTGCATCTTAAGAATACCACAAAGCGCGTCAAAAATGAGGCATCGTGTGTGTGTGAGTTTGAACATCGATCCCATCACACTGACGAAGCACACACACTCGCGTCTGTCTGGAGATTAAGGCGCGAGTAAACAGTTATGTGGTGTGTGCAATCGCATCTTTTATAATGATACCACAAAGCGCTTCAAATATGAGGCATTGTGTGTTTGTGTGTGCGTTTGGACGTCGATCGAGTCACACTCGCGTCTGGAGATAACTTTTGTTACAGTCACTAGTAAACAAGTAGATGTCATGTTTCCAGCACTCGGATTAAAACTCAACACAGCAGTGAATGGCTGCAGAGACGGAATGTCCATTGACTGTGGGGTTGACTAGTGAATATGGATGATCTCTGCTCTTCTCTTCAATGGAGCGGGGCGTGGCTCATTATAGATAATGAAGCAACAGAAGAAAGACGGTACATCTCTCTCTTCTAATACAGTTAACAACGAATTACAATATTTGTTTTCGATTTCACTTACATCATTTAAAAGCAGACATTCGAAGCATTATGTAGACATTTATCTTTTGTTTGTATGACAAGTATTCGTTAAGTTACAGTTCATTTTTCTGACGTGTTTCTGAAAGGACTTCACTTAGGGAGAGAGAACAAAACGCGCATCATGTTTATTTTCTTAATTTTGCGAAAAGCACAACATTCTGTTTTTATTGGGAGTGGACAGAAAAAAACTAGACACTTTAACGTTTTAAATGATGTATAAATCATATCTGTATGTCCAAAATCAGCAGAGTTATCTAAGTCTCTTTGGGGAGTGATTGAAAAATAAAGAGTTTGCGGCGCCCGCGCCGCAGCCAACCCCAGAGTGTTAAGATGGTGTTCCAGCCTGGTTTTAGCTTAAGCTAGTATTAGAAGGATTTTTGCTTTTATACTGTAGCTGGTCAGGCTGATCACACCAGCCCAAACCAGCTTGACTAGGCTGGAAGCTTTGCCAGCTTGGCTATTGTGAAAGAAGCTGGTTTAAACTGGTCCTCCTAGCCTGACAAGATAAGACCAACTTTAAAAGGATTAACATTTTGTAGAAGTTTATCTTGTTCAGAGTGCTCAAATGACTATGATCCTGGTTGGTTGGTTACTGTTGCTTGAACTGGCCACTCTGTCCAGAGAGCCGATGTTGGGTTTATTATGTCCCTACCACACTCTTTCTCCAAAGAGTTTCATTTATTATCCTGCATCTTTTGATAAGCATTGTAAGTTGAATTCATTGTCTTGACACACAGAATTTGTTTACTATTAACAAACATTTATTATTATTAACACTTACAATAAAATCAGTGAGATTAACAGAATGAAGCCCGACAAATGAAATGTCTTTATTCAGTTGCTGCCACTGTCAGGGGTGATATGTATGTTAAAATTCAGGGCTTTTCCCCTGGGCTTTTTTCCAATGCCTGAAAAAGTTGAAACAGCGCCATCTGCTGTTCTGGATTGCATGGTCCCATTTGTGAGAAAATCATGGTCCCATTTGTGAGAAAATCATGGTCCCATTTGTGAGAAAATCATGGTCACATTTATGAGAAAATCATGGTCCCATTTGTGAGAAAATCATGGTCACATTTGTGAAAAAATCATGGTCACATTTACAAAACACAGTACATATTTGTAACACATCTGCATTTTCTCTCAAATTGCCTTTATTATTTGCAAAGCGTTTTCTGTTTGTTTGCGAGTCAAGTTTTCCCTTTGCAAAGCAGATTGAGTTTGTTTGCAAAATGCTGTATTTGTTTGTAAAATTATGGCACAAAATTCGCTCCATACTATACTCTCTAGAAATCTGACCAATAGTCTTACTTTTGATATAGTCTGACTATCCAGGGCCCAGGTCAGGAAACAGACAGATCGGCCTACCCATCAGTCTGTTAGCTGCCTTGACATGTCAAGATCACATATATCCCAGCACATAGAGCCTTTTTTACCAGAGTACCAACACATCTCGACTGTGTCTGTTCCTCGAACAAATAAATACAGAGCACCGTCTACCTCGTCTCGTACAAATCTTATTAACATAAAATTAGAACACAATACACTAAAAGATGAAACTCAAATGTTAAAATTCGGCCTTCTTAACATTAGATCGCTTACCAATAAAGAACCTATTATCAATGAAATAATTACTGACCAAAACTTAGATGCACTCTGTTTAACAGAGACCTGGCTTAAAGCAGACGATTACATCAGTTTAAACGAATCCACCCCACAAGACTATTATTATAAACACGTTCCTCGCCTAAAAGGGAGAGGGGGTGGTGTAGCTACAATATACAACAAAATGTTCAAAGTAAACCATAAATCAGAACTAAAATTTAATTCGTTTGAAATAATACTGTTAAACATGGAAATAACTGATCGTAACAACAAACAGCTTTCGTTCATTTTAGCTACCATATATAGGCCTCCGGGCCACCACACAGATTTTCTTAAAGAAATAGCAGACTTCCTATCTGAGCTTACAGTCACTGTAGACAAAGCTCTTATCGTTGGTGATTTTAACATCCATGTGGATAACTCAAAAGATGCATTAGGACGTGCGTTTATGGATGTTCTAAATTCTCTCGGTATTAAACAAAACGTGTCTGGACCCACGCATACTCGTAAGCACACATTAGACTTAATTCTGTCACTCGGACTCAATATTAATGACATCGAAATATCACCCCAGAGCGATGCCGTTTCAGACCATTGCCTTGTGTCATACACAATACTTCTAGATAGGACCGCTCAGTCTACAACATGCTACAGATTAGCCAGAACAATAATTTCCACCACTAAAGATAGCTTTATTAGCACTCTTCCAGACCTGTCTCAAATGAAACATGTAGCAGATAACCGTGAAGATCTGGATATTATAATAGAAAACCTGAACAACGTTTGCTCTAGCACGATGGATACCGTTGCTCCCATACGAAAAAAGAGAATCAAAGGAAAAACGCCAGCTCCATGGTATGACCATCATACTGCAGCCCTTAAAAAAGTAGCTAGAAAAATGGAAAGAAACTACCGAAACACAAAGTTAGAAGTATGGCGTTCAGCATGGAAAGAGAGTGTTCAACACTACAGACAGGCTATTAAAACCGCCAGATCTACCTATCTCAGTACGCTTATTAAAGAAAATCATAACAACCCTCGTTTCCTCTTTAGCACAGTTGCGAAACTGACTAGAAACAAAGAACAAACAGAAACCAATAGTAAATTCCAACACAATAGTAACGACTTCATGAACTTCTTTACTAACAAAATTATTTCTATTAGGGAAAACATAGAAACTACGCAAGCAGCCACCACTCAACCCAATAGTACATTTACCACTAGATTATCATACGAACATCTTGAGTCATTTAAACCTACTACAATAGAAGAGCTCTCTAAATTAGTAACGTCATCTAAATCATCGTCCTGTATATTAGACCCCATTCCCACAAAATTACTAAAAGAGGTATTTCATGTAGTGTCCGACTCGGTACTAAATATCTTTAACTCATCGCTAGAATTAGGATACGTTCCAACAGCTTTCAAACTAGCAGTTATTAGACCGCTCATTAAAAAACCAAACCTTGACCAGGGAGATCTTAATAACTTTAGACCAATCTCAAATCTACCTTTTCTTTCTAAAATATTAGAAAAAATAGTGGCAAGCCAGCTACGCACATTCATAGCGAATAATAATACATATGAAAAGTTCCAATCAGGATTCAGGCCCCACCATAGCACAGAGACAGCGCTGCTTAGAGTTACAAATGACCTCCTATTAACATCCGATCGTGGTGAAATCTCAATCCTTATATTACTAGACCTTAGTGCAGCCTTTGACACAATAGATCACAGAATCCTACTCAATAGACTAGAAAACTATGTTGGCATCAGTGGTCAGGCGTTAGCCTGGTTTAGATCGTATCTAACCAATCGATATCACTTTGTTTATGTAAATGAGGAAGAGTCACATCACTCCCCCGTTAAATACGGCGTACCTCAGGGATCAGTTCTAGGCCCTATCCTATTCTCGTTATATATGTTACCTCTAGGAGACATTATCAGGAAACATAACATAAGTTTTCACTGCTATGCGGATGATACCCAGCTTTACATCTCGTCACATCCTAGCGAAACCCACCAGTTTGCTAAGCTAACAGACTGCATTAGTGATATTAGGGACTGGATGGCACATAACTTTCTTATGCTAAACTCCAATAAGACAGAGATACTTATTATTGAACCAAATCGCTCCAAACATAATATGTCAGATTACAAGTTGCCCATAGATGGCTGCACGGTGGTGCCATCTTCCACGGTTAAGAATTTAGGCGTAATGTTTGACAGCAATCTATCTTTCGATAGTCATATCTCCAACGTCTGCCGCACAGCATTTTTCCATCTTAGAAATATCTCAAAAATACGCCATATGCTGTCTGCATCAGATGCAGAAAAGCTTATCCATGCTTTTATGACCTTTAGATTAGACTATTGTAACTCGTTACTCGGGGGATGCCATGCAAATCAGGTAAACAAGCTACAGCTGGTTCAAAACGCCGCCGCAAGAGTGCTTACTCGATCTAAAAAGTATGACCACATTAGTCCAATTCTGGCATCTTTACACTGGCTACCAGTTAAATATCGCATACAATTTAAAATATTACTAATCACCTACAAAGCCTTAAATGGCCTAGCACCCTCGTATATAAAAGAACTACTATCAGAATACAATCCACCACGTAAACTGCGATCACAAAATTCGGGTTACTTAATTATCCCTAGAATATCAAAAGTGTCTAAAGGTGGTAGATCCTTTTCCTACTTAGCCCCTAAGCTCTGGAATGATTTACCAAATAATGTTCGAGTATCAGACACAGTCGATCAATTTAAATCTAAACTTAAGACATTCTTCTTTAACAAAGCATTCACATAGAATGTCCAGTAAATGTACTTTTCCCGCAGTAGTTATTTTGTCTAGAACAAAGCACTCACATACCTCATATGGGTAATTTACTCTTGCCGCAATAGTTAGCCTGTCTGGAACCGAGCTGAATTAAACCACTATAATGTATGACACTTGCATTACATGCGAACGGCCCCTACGCTAATAGAATTCTGTTTTTGTCTCCCTGTCTCGTCCTCGACTCTGAGGACAATGAGACAAACAGACCCAGTTCCTGTTGCTGTGAAGGTCATCGCACCACTAATCAACTGGCTGTCCTTCAACGTGACGCCCAACCGATGCGCGACCAACGGCCACTGGCTGAACCAGTTTAATCCGCTTACACGCTTCCTATCCCTACCGTGTCTATATATTATAAATATAAATATTAATCTCTCCCTAGGGTTTTTTGTCCTTCTAGGATTTTTTCCCATTGGGTTTTCTCCTAGGGGGTTTTTTAGTCCCAGGGAGAGTCAGCCAACTTTGGCTTAACTTAGCACTTTACTGTATACGTTACATTATTAATATGCTCGCTTACACGGTTTTTTATCCTTAGCCGCTATATTCTACTTCTTATACTATGTATTGATTTTCAATGTTCTCCTCTACATCTACTCATGTAAAGCTGCTTTGCAACAATTAACAATTGTGAAAAGCGCTATATAAATAAAATTGAATTGAATTGAATTGAATTAAAACTAGGTTCCTACTCTGCCTTCCAGGCAGGTCACGGCACAGGGAGGTGACAGGAAGGGAAAAGGGGCAACGGGGGTCCAGGGGGCTGGAGACCAAGGGGGGAGACGTGAAGAACAGGCTCCTGCCTGTCCCCGCTTTCCGTGGCGCCCTCCTCTTCCTTCCTGGAGGCAAAGGTAAAAGAGTGTGAGTATCTAGGGGTTGACTCTCTCCACCTGCGTACCTGTGTTTCACTCTGCAGAGGCTTCACTGCTCGGACTCATACAATTCTTTATGTTCAGCTCACTCTCCTTCCTTCCTCTTTCCACGGGCGGTAGCTGGGACGCAAAGACGCAGTTAATTTGGACTTGGATGGTTCTCACCTCTCCGCTGTTCACAGCTCTCGGTAAGTATAAGGTTCTCACGGCTCGTTTTCCCGATGCTCACTCTCGTTCTCTTTTTCTCCACAGGCAGCAGCTGGGACACAAAGACACGGTTACTTTGGACTTGGATGATTCTCACCTCTCCGCTGTTTACAGCTCTTGGTAAGTGCAATTTTTCCACGGCTCGTTTTCCTGGTGCTCACTCTCGTTCTCTTTTCTCCACAGGCAGCAGCTGAGACACAAAGACACGGTTATTTTGGACTTGACTGTTTCTCACCTCTCCGCTGTTTACAGCTCTTGGTAAGTGCAATTGTTCCACGGCTCGTTTTCCTGGTGCTCACTCTCGTTCTCTTTTCTCCACAGGCAGCAGTCTCGTTCTCTTTTCTCCACAGGCAACAGCTGAGACACAAAGACACGGTTATTTTTGGACTTGACTTTTTCTCACCTCTCCGCTGTTTACAGCTCTTGGTAAGTGCAATTTTTCCACAGCTCGTTCTCCTGATGCTCACTCTTGTTCTCGTTTTCTCTATCGACAGGGATGGATCGACAATGTGCGAGGTGGCGGACTTACGACGGTTGGCATACACAGGATGTCGGACGGACAGTAATTTTCTAGATGGCGCCGGGGGCAAGACCCGCTCGGCGGATTCGCTGGTCGGCAGAGGGGCGAAATGTCACACCGTCTCACCGGGTCGAGCGCTGCCCTATCCTCGCTACCCGTAGGGCGATCGAACACCGGACAGGGGCGCCCCTTTGTAGAGACCACGGGGCGGCGGAGCTCCTTCGCCTCTGACTCTGCACAAGGGAATATACACAGGTAAGGTATCAATGCAAATGGCCCGTATTTGTACTCACACACACTGCCAACTTCCAAATCTTCACCGCCGTTCTCCAAAATCTGCCGATATACAGACGGGGGCGACTTCCAAAGGCCCACGCCATCACTTTACACTCGAAACCGCGCACAGCGTATGATAGATAGTTCCTTCTAAGACCGTTTGCCTCTCCGTCTCTTCCTCGACGAAATGGATGATGCGGGGTTACGTCTGACAAGACACACAGCACTTGCACAGCAACCCACAGAAAATACACAGCACCACTTCAACGTGAAAGGTTTTCAAGATACAAGGACTCACCCACCACACTACAGGTGTACACAAAGAGACCCCCGTAGTCCACCACTTCGCTTGGGTTGGATGGGGGCGATGATAATACGGCCTGAATATTTATTTCGCTGCTGTGGCTGCTTAAATGGAAAGTCCCATCGGCTCACCTACCACGCTGGTTCAGGGGTAGGGCCGCCCTCCTTCTCCTGCAGGTATTCAGTAAGTTCACAGGTTAGTCTTCCACTTCGTTTTAATACAGGAGTTAATACTCACAGCGGTCCGCCTTTGTTTACGTTGCAAAACACGATACGTTTCCTTACTCCTTTGTTCCTCTAAAAGTGTCTCTTAGACCGATCTTTCTTCCACCCGTAGGGTTTCCTATCACTCCAGCAGTTCCACTGCAGAACTAAGCACTTCTCCCAGGGTGCTCCTTTAAAAGATCCACAGCTGCCTTTCTTTCGCCTCCTGTGGCTCCGTCTTCTTTTCGCGCGCTTCCCAGCGCAGCCCGGATCAACAGAGCCTTCGGCTCTTCAAAAGGTGCGTGTCTTTTACTCTGCCTTTGGCAAAGGAGCTTTCCCCGTGTCAGTCGAACGCCGCTTTGTGTTCCCACAGAGCTATTTAAGTGCTTCATCCTCCCACAGCCTCCAATCACACTTTGTTTCTCTAATTCGTTGCACCTGTAGCGAATTTGGCTTTGTTTGTTTCCATGGAGAACCAGGAAGTAAACCGGTGTTGTTAAAAATTCTCTCCGGGCGGAACCTCTCCTCATCATTTTTGGTTCCGCCCTAAGTCACCCTGTGACATAAACATCCCTTAAAAAGTTTTCAGCCATTTCGCCTACATACAATGTATAATATCCTCTATGCTGTCCCCCTATCCACTATGCGGATATTTTAGAGTAGTCAATGTATTTTTGTATTGCGTGAGGCTTCCTCCTTGTCATTTCTTGCTTATAACAAAAACAGAAAAATGCCTTAAAGCTGCTGTGTGACAGGGTGTACAGCTAACAAGCTAAAAAAAACAGAAATGCATTTTTATAAGCTACCGAGCCGTGAAACCAGCCTTTAAGGAGACAAAAGTGGATCGTTGATAACTAAAAATAGTAGTACTCTGAAAAGTTGCCTGTATCCACTTTTGACATGGGTTTCAGTTGTCGCATTCCTTGTGTCAAGCTACTCTTGAACAACAGACAGCGTCAGAAGCGTCTCAAAGACGAATAGGACTGGACTGCTGCTGAGTGTCCAAAGTAATGTTCTCTGATTAAAGTACATTATGTATTTCCTTTAGAAATCAGGGTCCCAGAGTCTGGAGGAAGAGAGGAGAGGCACACAATCCACGGTGCTTGAGGTCCAGTGTAAAGTTTCCACAGTCAGTGATGGTTTGGGGTGCCATGTGATCTGCTGGTGTTGGTCCACTTGTTTTCTGAGGTCCAAGCTCAACACACGGTAATGTGAGGTAATGATGCGAAACCCTGACAAAAGGTATTTCTAAAACCAGCAGCAAATGGCTGAATCCACAGGGAACCGCTTTGAAATTCCTGTTGAATTATCATCTGAAACATTTCTCAAAGATTTCACATCTACCTCCCAAGACAGCTACCCCATAGTGTGGGACAGAAGAGTCACACACCCTACCACACTTTCTCGTCCCCCTCTCCTCATGTTCTCAAAGCAAACTGTATATGGAATGCTACATTCTGTATGCACAAAGTATCTGAAACTGGTATTGTTTGGTGTTATATGAAATGTTTTGTGGTACATTTGGGTTTATTAATATGACAACAGGATTCAATGTTAATCTGTGACAATAAATAAGTAAACTTAACCTAATGTTAGGAGACACCTCCTACCTTAGACATGTTGACCAATCACCCACTGTATGTATATTAGGCAACACCCCTGTGCTTACAAGAACCAATCAGTATATCATATCACAATGCTTTGTTCTCTGGATATTTAAGGAAAATGTTAAAAGACTCAGAGGGGACTTTTTATATCTAGAAATGCACCCCCATGATGCTGTCCTGGCACAGCATCATGTATTTTTATTTTACTTTAAGGAATCTGTAACCAGATCTTACCATGTATGCAATGTTTTTTGTTTTTTTGTTTTGTATTTTAATTGGAATTAAAATTGGCTTCTGAATTATGTCTTACCTACCTAGTTAATAAATTGTTACGTTTGCATTCATTCTAATTTGCTCTGTATTATTGACTCTTCTAAGTTACTATAAAGTATTACGATATCCTTTGTTACCACATATCTTTGATTGGGGTTAATTCATGTTAATTAAGTTCTACCATTAACTAAGTTGTTACGCAGTCTTGTTTATAAATGGGCCATCAGGGTGATGAGTCATAACCTCTAATCATTGCCTTTACTTTGATTAAGTTGTATTTAAGCAATATCGCTTGAGTAGGCGTGTGATATAGCTCTATATCATCACGGCTGTGATTAGGTCAGACGGCCTCGTGCCTCTGACCTAATCACAGCCATGATGATATAGAGCTATATCACACGACTCCGAGAGCAATATTGCTTTTATACAACAGTTCAATGGCACATGTTTGAAAAAAGAAAACTAGAAAACAACAATTGTCAATTGAGTTATTTTAAAAGCATCTTTGTTTGGGAACTACTTTCTTCCGCCACGGATTTGAGGGCAGCCAGAATGACAGTTAACACTTTCGGCTGCTTTGAATCTCATAATAACTCAATGGACGGAGTAGCCATTTCTTTATATTACCGTTTCTTGGTCACAAAGTGTAGTTTTAAGATTAGTTAAGTCGAGAATATATATGTATTATATTTAAATCTGCAGTCGATTAGTAAAGATAGCGTCTGTTTGAACGTTTGCTTAGTAAGATTCGGTAGTGAGAACCAGAGCATGAGCGGACGTCAGTGTTAACTCGCCCCGGTGACCACCGCCCTCTCTGGGCTACATCTTTGACAGGGATTCCCTGGCTCTGATGTTGGCCCTGTCTGTGTTTGATGGTCAAAAATGAGATCAAATCAGCAGTATTTGGTGTCATGATGAAACTATTACTTGGTTTCTTATTCATATTTAGTGTCTTTTGTGTTATAGTTTTGGCGCAATGTAAAAGTTAATAAAACTATACTTATATAATGGTACTATTGCTTTCCCATTTAATCTTAACACGATACAAGCACTCGCTTGTTATTAGACTTTGTTCTTGTCAGTACTATATAAAACTGTTTTTTTTATAAGTGTCAGAGAGATGTTTTTTCAGGGTTCCCGCAGGGTCTTAAAAAGTCTAAAATTCAGAAAGTTAAATTTAAGGCCATAAAAAGTCTTAAAAACAGCCAGATTTTCATCCTAGGTCTTAAATTTAATTAACCCAAGTCTTAAATTTCTTACCTCTGTTTATTCCCAAAATGAGTTGTCCGCAAAAAATAAAGTAGTAATTTAAAATGCTGTAGAACTAATCAGTGACGGATGAAGAAAGTGTTTGATGGGCGGGCTTCTAAAAGGAAAAGTTCTGCGCTTCGCGCGTCACTGATTTGCACTTCCATTCAGTTTTTAATCATTATTTTCAAAGAGGACACAAATGTAGGCTATTATAATCCACGCAATTCATGCCATAAGTTATATTTCATGTGTTGTGATCTGACTGTATACTGTAGGTTTGACGAGAAACAAACCTTAAAGGCAGTTTTATATAAGCAAAAATATTTTCTGTGTTAATTTAACCAACTAGCCCGTGGCTTACCTGAGCATTTGCCAGGTTCTGAAACAGAGGACCCAGAAGCGAAAAAATCAACACTGCTTTATTGAAAATCAACTTAAACTGTCATTCCGTCGAGTCCCGAGCCACCAACAACGAGTCAACTTTAGTGTTACACAGTTTTCACTTAGAAAGCTTGGTAACACTTTATAATAACTTCACACTATGAAGCATTAGTAAAGCATTAGTTAAGCATTATTAAATAGTCAATTCATAATTTATTAAACATTAATAGACATTAGTAAATAGTTTATCAATGCTTTATTCTTGATTTATAAGCATATATAGAATGTGTTTAATGATTGTCTTTTCATGCTATATTAATTATCAATTCATCATTTCTAAAATAAGTATTACATTATTTACAGACCAGTTTTTAAGATGTTGCCAGTGGTTCATAAGATCATTTAGGAAGTGTAAATTAATTATTAATAAACTATTTAAACATTCATTTATACATCTTATTATTTAGACGTATAGTAATAAGTTAGTCATTGTGTTAATAAATGCTTCATTAACACATATTCCTACTGTATTCATGATTAATTTAGGTAGTTATAAAACATTTAGAAGTGGTCAGTTAACTATTTTTGTGAGCTCATCTAAAGTGAGGACTATTTATGCTTTGTAAAGCTTTTATAGAGGAGATTTAAAGTTTCCATTATCTTTTAAAAAGGAAACAAACACAACACAGAGTAATACAGAACATAAAACATATTTATTTCAAGATGCAAAAATTACACTGTACAACTGTACACTTCCAACGTGATCTCATGAGAATATGTGTGTATTTTTAAGTTTCAGTGTGGTTGTACCATACGTACATTTACTTACATTTAAATGACAGACAGGACTAATACGTAAAATAATTACGTATTTACAGATTTACAAACGGTACAAATTTGCACGTAAGTTATTCTTATTCATAAATATTAAAATCGCGGGCATTAACGTTTCTTACTCATATTAATGACATGTTTTCAGTCATATTGTCTGACTTATTTATTTAAGACAGTTTATCCATTTACTTAATGAAATGATTATGATATTCAGATAATTTTACAATATTTATCATTTTAAAACTTTAAAACTACTAACGAACTATTTTTTAATATTTAGTTTGCCATGACAAACAAAAACGCGTTTTCTCTATGCAATACGTGTCATCTATGCAATACGTTATTATTACTACTAAGCAACAATTACACCAAAATACAACATAAATTCACAAAAGATGTTACTTTTATTCATTTGCTGTAATCCACATCTTTAAAATTCATACAATTCGGAGAAATAGATCCAAATTCAGCCCTCGCGCGTTCGTCATAGGCTAATATAAATTTGATTTCAAATATCCCGCCTCAAGAAGCTTTACAGCAGTGATATCAAAAGCTCATTGGCTCTTTGCGTGCCACGTGACATATTTGCGTGATTTCCATTTCCGTTGGTGTACTGAAATGTAAAAAAAAATGCGTCGTGACAGAGGGAAGGCGGATCAAAGTTCTCTTGGATTAAAACTTTAATACTTTTCTTTACTTTACTTCATATACTCCAGAGAGGACCTTGGCATTAAAGAACGTTTCAAACATTCCAGACCAGAAGTGCAGATTGTGGACATGTTTCAGTCCATTATACAACTTTTAAAAAAATATTTATATATTCACTTTCTTTGTTGTTGTTTATTTATTGTATTTTTTATGATATAGCAGATGTT
Source organism: Paramisgurnus dabryanus (assembly GCF_030506205.2). Taxonomy (NCBI): domain Eukaryota; kingdom Metazoa; phylum Chordata; class Actinopteri; order Cypriniformes; family Cobitidae; genus Paramisgurnus; species Paramisgurnus dabryanus. The sequence goes on from NC_133347.1 coordinate 33,036,379, forward strand.
TATTTTTCCTTTGATATGAAGTGTATTATACAGTTTAATTTTTGCAACTTGAAATAAATATGTTTTATGTTCTGTATTACTCTGTGTTGTGTTTGTTTCCTTTTTAAAAGATAACGTAGCCTTTAAATCTCCTTTATAAAAGCTTTACAAAGCATAAATAGTCCTCACTTTAGATGAGCTCACAAAAATAGTTAACTGACCACTTCTAAATGTTTTATAACTACCTAAATTAATCATGAATATAGTAGGAATATGTGTTAATGAAGCATTTATTAACACACTGACTAACTTATTACTATACATCTAAATAATAAGATATATAAATGAATGTTTAAATAGTTTATTAATCATTTATTACCACTTCCTGAATGATCTTATGAACCACTGACAACATCTTAAAAACTGGTCTGTAAATAATGTAATACTTATTTTAGAAATGATGAATTGATAATTAATAAAGCATGAAAAGACAATCATTAAACACATTATATATACGCTTATAATTCAAGAATAAAGCATTGATAAACTATTTACTAATGACTATTAATGTTTAATAAATTATGAATTAACTATTTAGTAATGCTTAACTAATGCTTCATAGTGTGCAGTTATTATAAAGTGTTACCGAAAGCTTTTGTTTACCTCACTGCTCCATGCGCGTTTACTCCCTTGACTTTAATCTGCTAATCTTGATGACATATGTAGCCTACAAATGCGACCTTAGAAACGGCCTTGTTAGGAACACACAACAAACCACGAACAGCCTTTTAATGGTAAATTTCTTTTTCATTTAATTATTGTGTAATTAGAGAGGCGAATAAATGGGATGGCGGTATAGTGCATATTTATGCATATAACGTATGGGTGGAAATAGTGGAAAACATTTTAACAAGGCACATATCAGCAGCTGTCATTGTGTCGCGTTGGTCTTAAAGGTATAGCGGAAGATTTTCGTTTTCCGGGTGGATCACCACTGTTATTGGTCATCCCAGATGTCAATCATTCTGATTATATGTTGACGTATAAATCGTCGCACGTGCTCGCCTCTACGTTCGCTTTCTGCACATGCGCACTTTCACGTGTATGTGTGTTGTGCTACGGTTTCAACCATTCATTGAAGGTCGCGTTCTCACTGTGTTTTTTTCAAAATGTCTGAGGGTCGCAAGAGAAAAAGTGTCTACGAATTGTATGACAAGAAGAGAAAGGACTATAAATAAAGAAACAAGTTGTTTATGGGAGACTATTTCACACGCTGGCGTGAGCTAAAAGGACAGGTTGGGCTTCCCACGCGAAGTTTCTACTGGAAAGGTACATTTTGTCATGCTATTTGGAGAAATCCATTTAAAAAGGGTCTTAAAACGTCTTAAATTTGACTTGGTGAAACCTGCAGCAACCCTGTTTTTGCATGCTGCTTATAAATATATCAGTGGTGATATCTCATAACGTGTTTTAATAGTCACGCCACGATAAAATAAATGATCTATGTCCAAATTTAACAGCTGTGGTGCTTACCTGCAGTTCCATGGTGTTTTAGCGTTCTGAGGAGAAACATCGCTCCAGAAAAAAATATTGTTTACATTCCTCTTTCCAAGTGTTAATCATCCACACAATGTGACAAGACATTACTCCCATTAAGTTTAACGTAACATCCAAGAGCGCTGATCTTTGACGGAATAATCAGTTCCGATTGGGATTCACACACTGATTTACGAGCTAGTGAACAAATGAGACACACGGAGAGTGTTTAAAAATATTTGTGTGTGTGTGCGTGCAGTTTTTCCAATAAGAGATGAGCCTGTTTAAAGAACCTCCATTCACTAATACTAAAATGAGCAGCAGGTGGCAGAATGATACAAAATGGTGAAGCGGTTACTGTGCCGTTATCAGTAGAATATCGCACGATTGCATGAGGCTATATTGGTACTTTTAGCAAGAGATCGCGGGAGCGACATTGTTAAATTGTGTTAGTCATAACTTCTAGTACGTTAAAATATGTGTTCGGAATCTGCATAACAGCTGATGTGGACCGATATGACATGGGTAATAGAATGAATGAGTTAAATATTATTTTGAGTCAAATAGAATGATCAAACGTTTATCCAAATTCTACAACTACATCAATTTGATTCATATTACATATGTCTTTATCTTCTTGGAGTCAGATGAAGCTACCTAAGTTGCGTAATGTTAAAACGTCATTGGTAAGCGCCGGAAAAGACTGAACGTGCGACGATCCTTCTGCCATGCCGTTTGGATTCCGCCGTTTGGCCAAATGGATGGATATATATTTAATTTTTTCCCTTACAGTAAACCAGGAAGTTTTAAAGCACTTCATGCTTCCTGCTGCTGACCAGCTTTATGGAGATGTAGATTTAATTTTCCAACAGGACTTGGCACCTGCACACAGTGCCAAAGCTACCATTACCTGGTTTAAGGACCATGGTATCCCTGTTCTTAATTGCCCAGAAACACGCCTGACCTTAACCCCATATTGTGAAGAGGAAGATGTGATATGCCAGACCCAACAATGAAGAGGAACTGAAGGCCACTATCAGAGCAACCTGGGCTCTCATAACACCTGAGCAGTGCCATTGACTGATTGACTTTGTAGGTTGTCTACAAATCGGAAGGTTGGTGGTTCAATCCCCGACTCCACCTGACCAAGTGTTGAGGTGTCCTTGAGCAAGACACCTACCCTCCTGAAAAATCCAGGATAAACCAGCATGAATTTAATGCTGGTCCAGGCTGGTTTTTACTGGTTTGTGCTGGTATAGTGCTGGTATACAGTAGCTGGGTTACCAGCATAGTCATGGTGTTCTCAAGCAAAAGGGAGCTGGTATAGCTATTTCACCAGTATGATTTTGCTGGATTGAGCTTCAGGGGAACAAGCTTTATTTTTGCTTGTGTATGTCTGTATCTAACACATTAAAGAGCACCTATTATGGGATACACGTTTTTAAACATCCTTTTGTGTGTAAGTGTGCATTAGTACATGCTAACGATATTCAAAAAGTACATACCTCAAAGAAAACGATGACGCGAGTTATCGTCTCTAACGTTCGAGGACTACAAAAAACACTCGGATTGTAGGCAACAGTTTACTTCCTGGGATTAGTGACGTAGATAAGACCAACATTATCATAGTTCAGCCCTCTCTGCTTTGCTTGGGTACGCCCTCAAAGACGAGGGTGGGGAGCGTCGAGTCAGAAGAGAGCTAAAATGGCGGAGGTTGGGAGTCCCTGCTTTGACTCTGTTTGCAAACTCTTGTTTCATTGTTTAAGCGATTAAATCTCTCGAGTAGACGCTGTCTCTTTAGATGCGAGGGCAAAATAGCACTTTATGGACTTCCACAGAGGACATCATGTTTAATACGGTTCCGGAAAAATCCGGTCAGAAGTTGTTCACGGAGTTTTCACAATAACTGCTTCTCATGAACCGAAGCTGGATTTACGCGACGTCTCCTCTTGAAAGTTGGATTACTGTGCACTTCTGGATCACAGACTGTAAGTATTCATGTTTATTATTTGCCTTTTACTGTACATTACGTAACCAGTAACCGGAGATTAACATAATGTGCGTGTAGAGCTAAGCTTGCAAGCTAATTGTTTTGTGTTGTAATACTGTATTTCATTAACAACGTACCATATTTACACACGTGTATGTTGAATTATGCAGGCTTTCGTTTGTTTTATCGATGTTGGTTTAGACATGTTTACAAACTTGCTAAGTTGCTAAGATAAATACAAATACAAATGCCAGCTAAACTGTTACCGGTAAAATTTGTTCTCATGATCAAACTCAAGAAACTCTAAGTACAGATGATTTGTTTAAAGTTATATGTATTTTACTGTTGTATTTACTTGAAGCTTTCTTAGATTTTGAAACGAAGTAAACACGTAATGTGTGTTGCTAATGTTGGGCCATGTAATATGTAATACATTTACGTTTTAATGAATAGTCTAACGATTTATAGTCATTGTACTCTATTGTTATAATATTTCTTTTTGACTGAATACATGTTTGTTTTATTTGTCTATATCCTAGATTCGCAGCTGTACACATCCTTCTACACTGTATGCAAACATGCAACATCATAACACACAGTACAAGGAGTCAGACTGGCATATGAGGAGCAAAGGTGTTTAACACATATTGGGCCCTATCTTGCACCCAGCGCAATTGACTTTGTCAGTGACGCATGTATCATTCGTATTTTGCGCCGGCGCACAGCGGGGTTTTTCCCTCCACAGATGCACGTCAGCAAACTAGGGAATGAACTTGCGCTCCCTGGGCGGTTCAGCGCAAAAAGGAGGCGTGTTGCGGCGCAAACCATCTCTTATGCTATTTTGCAGTTTCAAAAAACAATTGCGCTACTAACCAAAAAAAACTAGTCTAAAGTCAGTGGCGCGTTGCGCGTTGTTCATTATGCTATTTTAAGGGCGCATGCTTGACCATAATGTATAGCGTGCACAACGCGCATATACTTTGCTTATCTAATCTACACAGATGCAACAGTTATTTTTGCAAATCATAAATTGTTACACTTAAAAATATTAATACACGAGATAAGGGGAATCATAGTGGTGAGCATTGTGGTGATAGTTTTTATTTATTCTCATGCAAAGAAAGATTAAAATATTTTCATAAGTTTGTTGTGTGGCTGTATTACGTTTATATTATATAAATAATAATTAAAATCCTTTCATAAGAAACCTTAATGTATATGAACTTGATTTGTAAGAGTACTTTGGGATTGGACCTTGCTTGCGTTTCTTGGGTCCGATTTCAAAGCCCCCAAACCCTTTCAGCGGTGAGGGTGGACGCAGCGATGTCCTCTGCTGGCGTCAAGTCCTGAGGCAGATCCACCTCCCGTTACACGGCGTGCCCGATTTATGCTGGCAAGCGTGGGATTCCCCCGTACAAGGACGTCGGTCTCCTCGGCTGTGAACCGCTCCTGGCGTGCGCCTGGTAAATCCGTCATAATAATAGCAACCCGCCATGGAACTTGCGCCCTTGCGTTTAAAGGGAATGTTGGCTAGCGTTCTGATTGGTTTATTTGACGTTACGCCCAAACCACACCTATGAATAATGAACCTACTTCAGACCAACCCCTTATTGATTTGCGCCCGGCGCAAGAGTTATTTCTCACGCCGGGAAAATAGCAACAGCGCCCAAGATCCGCCCACAAACTAACTTGCGCGTTGCGCTTCGCACTTGCGTTTCAGATCGTTAAAATAGAGCCCATTATGTATTTACCTAGTGAAACCACTACCAGTCTTAAATGTATAACTGATGATGACAAAGTTTTTTTTCTCTGCATAATAATAGGAACCCAGGCAGTAGCATCGTTTCACAATGTTTCCATCATCATCATCAGTGGATGCCTTTGCCGTCCGTAGCCTGAGATTTCAGATTTGCAGCAAAAAAAATTGATTTTCTCATTTATTGGAATGCTGTGCAGGTATTTAAGTATTTTAGTAACTGTGTTAAATAAAGTAGTATTTACTTTTACAATAAATTAATTGCTTGTTTATATTTTACAGGTATTTGTACCTTGCAGCCATCCATTACAATGTCACCAAGCCGTAACAAAAGCAGGAGAGGGAAAGTACAAGGCTATGTTCCCAAAACACAAATGACATACCGTAAGCAGTAATGTTTTATTTCAAATACATTCATAATTAAAAACTTAATGTATGAAGCAGGGAAATAAATGATCAAAACAAAAGATTTATTGACTGCAATATTTCTACAGTTATGTGGATGATGTGATCAGGCTTGTATTTGATGAGGTATTTGAAGATAAGCTGAAGGAAACCCCGATTCCAATGGACCTGACATCACAGTTTGAGAGACCTTCAAAGGAGGACGTGATTGCATGCCATCTTCAATGCAGGGGTCGTCGAAAGCCAAAATTGTGACCGATCTGATCAGGAAGCTCCAAGCGTATCTGGAGAACAACACACGACAGGATGATAACCTTATAGTGTCGTCTTAGATAGCACCAGCTGACAAAGCTTTGATATGCCATTTATCTGAATAGATAGCTGTAAGAAATGAATTGAACAATTTTTTAAACAAGAGCACAATATGGTTACTAAAGTATGTTTATTTGTATATTGTTTAACATTTAAATATATATTTGTAATAAATAAAAAAAACTTTTGACTGACTATTATATTTTCTTTAAAGTTGCATCTTTTGTTCTTTTGGGTACTTTGTTACTATAATGATACTTTAGTGTTATTGGTTTAAAAATGTAATAAAACTTACTCTAGTCCTGCACCTCAAAGGCTTATAGTCGGTACAATAAATGTTCTGTGTGTAGGGATTTAGACAATTTGTGCAAAACCTGGATGATGAATCACGCAGGTAAGAGGCCCTGGAACCTTTTGCATTCTCCTTAAAACCTAATAAGTAAAAACATAGCACTTATAAGTAAGCAGTTTTTCATAATAAACTTTACCATAGTGAAATAATGTAGAACATTCATTTCAATTAATACTTTCTTTGTGCTACATTTGGTGTTTCCATATAGTTTGCACAGTGATATAGTATGTAACAGTCTTTTATAATAAAGTTTACAATAGTAAAATAATGTTAATAAGTGAAATAGTTTTATAATCATTTCAACAAATACTTTCTATGTGCTACATTTGGTGTTTCCATATAGTTTGCACAGTAATATAGTATGTAAGCGGTCTTTTATAATAAAGTTTACTATAGTAAAATAATGTTAATAAGTGAAATAGTTTTATAATCATTTCAAATAAAACCTTCTATGTGCTACATTTGGTGTTTCCATATAGTTTGCAAAGTAATGTAGTACGTTATAATTACCTTTTGGATGTCTTTGCAACACATTTTCGTCTTCGTTTAGCATTCTGGGAGAGCTAAGGACTCCTAAAAAAGTTAAATCCAATCACGTTCATTGACGGAGATCGTTTACATCGTAACGGCCGTCTGAACTCTCTGGATCGAGCTTGAAGTGGTAAGGCAGTACAGACACCATCGTTTATAGAGAAATATAGCGCTTGTTTACGTTGCCTGTGACTCTCAGTCAGAACCGGAAAATCCACGCGTAGTCAGGGGCGTAACCTTTCAAACACACGCCGAACCCAGTTGACCAATAACAGTTGAGTAGTCATCTGACCAATCCGAATACACTAGACATTTTGGGAGGCGGAGACAGGAACTAAACCGAGCGTTCCCTTTCAGTCGGTCACTACGACGCCACGTCGTGACCGACAAATTGGGAACTCGCTTAGAGGACCAATCTGCTTCGAATACTACTAAAACGCCAATGAACTTGGCATTGAGATATTTGCATAATGCTGGCGCCGCCCCGCCAGGTGCGTATATAAGCAGCAGCTGCAAATAGGGAAATTAGCTTTTTATCGCTTCGAAAGCCGGCAGTATCTGCTACTGAGAAGCTACTCTACTCTGGTGGGATTCGATTGCTGAAGTTGGTTGGACTAGCAGTACCACAGCGGACGCTTCGCTTAATTCCACGACTCTACATCTTTTATTGTTTTGAGTTTAGTGTGTGCGTTGCCTTCCTGTGCGCTCATCAACTAAGCATCTGAGTGAATTTCCCTAAAAGAGTGATACGAGAGAGCTTTGTGCCTTGTTAAAGGCAGCCACTCTCTCGTATATCCGGACATCAGCGTCCTTTTCAGGATGGCTTTTTGTCCGTGCGATCTTGGGTGCGGCAAATACATGGGTCCGAAGGACGGTCACGAGCGTTGTCTTTCGTGTTTGGGCATCGAGCACGCAGAGGCAGCGTTCGCTGGGGGTAAGTGTTCTCACTGCGAGAACATGTCCCTTGTGGATTTGCGCAGACGGTTGTCTTTCCTCCGGGAAAAACGCAACCCTCGTCATGCGAGTGCTGAACGCCGCCACGGTGCGGCTGTGAAGCTCTCAAAGGACGACCTGCGCATCACTGTGCTGAGCCGAGCGGGGGATTCGTCCTCAGGCTCTCAGCCTCCTCATCCACAGCCGCCCTCCGGGTCCACCGACGCCGCAGCATCCGAGGGTGGGCCTCCTCCCCCTGACGTGGACCCCGACGCCCTTCCTCCCTCTGGTCGGGTTGGGACGCCGGAGTTCGATCCAGAGATGGTGGCCGTGCTCGCTCGAATGGCGGAGACCGTAGGGTTAGAGTGGGTTCCCCCCCCTCAGCCCGAACCGTCCCGCCTGGATGATTGGTTCTTTGGAGCTGCCCGGGTTTCACAACCCTCTCCACCGGTGCCTTTCTTCCCCGAGGTGCACGAGGAGCTGACTAGAACCTGGAAGTCGCCGTTTTCCATGAGATTACGGCGGTTTCAGCCCTCCCCCCTCACCTCCCTCACCAGCGGAGCCGCTAAGGGTTATACGGGGATCCCTCCTGTGGAGCGTGCGGTCGCGATGCAGCTGTGTCCGGCCAACGCTCCCTCTTGGAAGGACCGCCCAACCCTCCCCTCTCGTGCCTGCAGACAGTCCTCCGGTTTAACGGGCGCTTCCCACCAGGCATGTGGAGAGGCGGCTTCAGCCCTGCACGCTATGGCGTTGCTGCAGGTTCACCAAGCGTAGGCCTTGAGGGATCTGCACGAGGGAGGACACGACTCGCCTGTCCTTTCGGAGCTCCGGGCTGCCACTGATCTGGCTCTTCGCGCTACGAAGGTGACAGCGCAGGCAATGGTCGTGCCATGTCCACGATGGTGGTCCAGGAACGCCACTTATGGCTATGTCTGGCGGACATGTCGGATGCGGAGAAGAACAAGTTCTTGGACGCTCCAGTGTCCCAGGCTGGCCTTTTCGGTGAGTCGGTGGAGTCCTTCGCCCAGCAGTTCTCCGCCGCCCAGAAGCAGACAGAGGCGATCGCTCAGATCATGCCCCGGCGCAAGCGACCTGCATCTCGCCCTCCAGCGCCGGCGGGCCCGTCTGCTCCTCGCCGAGGGCGCCCTGCGGCGGCTGCCTCCGCCCCCCCCACTAGAACATCTTCCAGGCCACGGAGGGGGAACAGCCGTCGACAGCCCGCCCCACCCGCTTCCCGTGGTAAACGGAAATCGAAGCGGCCCTGAGACGGGCGACCTGGATTTGGATGGGATCACTCTACGGGAGACGGTGATGGCATCGCTCCCTCCACCGGTAGAGGGCCGGGTGGAGAATCTTTGGTTTCGTTTTGTTTCTGTTCCGCCGGCTTCTCAGCCGGCACCCACAAAACCACAAAAAGAGTGCATTCCTATTCCTTCTCCAGGTCTCCAGAGGATCGAGAGAGATGTGAGCGGGCATTTACATGCTCTTCCTCCCTCTCCTCTATCGCCAGCGGGTGTTCTGAGGAGTTCCAGCTCTCCGCTGAGGAGACGGGACCACCAGCACCCTCCTCGGAGTCTGTGCTCTCCGCTGAGGAGACCAGACGACCGTCACCCTCAGCGGGCTCAGGTCAGTGTCACACACACACATACTGTAGATACTTATGCTGTCCCAGCAGACGTACCGGCAGTACCACCTGTCCCGCTCAGCCGCCCCACCGCGGGTACCCCGACAGTGCCGTTAATTCCCCTCGTACGGTCCCTGGGGGCGTGGCTTCAGCTTCCCAGCCCGTCTTGTTGGGTTTTACGCACTGTTCGCCTCGGTTACGAAATTCAATTCATCCGGCACACACCCAAATTCTCGGGCATTCGTTTCACCACGGTGAAAGCGTCCGATGCACACGTACTGCGTGCAGAGGTCGAAGTCCTGCTGGCGAAGGACGTGATAGAGCCGGTCCCTCCAACCGAGATGAGATCGGGTTTCTACAGCCCGTATTTTATAGTACCCAAAAAAGGCGGTGGGTTGCGACCGATCTTGGATTTGCGCGTTCTGAACAAATCTCTGCAGAAGAGGTCTTTCAAGATGATAACACCGAAGCAAATATTCAATTCAATTCGCCCCCAAGATTGGTTTGCGGCAATAGACCTGAAAGACGCGTACTTTCATGTGTCCATTATCCCTCGTCACAGACCGTTTCTCCGGTTTGCATTCGAGGGACGGGCATACCAGTACAAAGTTTTACCGTTCGGGCTATCCCTCTCTCCCCGTGTGTTCACGAAAGTAGTGGAGGCGGCGTTAAAACCCCTCAGAGAGAGCGGCGTTCGCATATTGGCTTACCTCGACGATTGGCTTATAATAGCGCATTCTCGACGGACGCTGTGCGAGCACAGAGATTTAACGCTTCGGCATCTCGCCCGTTTGGGTCTTCGGGTCAACTGGGAAAAGAGCAAACTCTGCCCCACGCAGAGGATCTCTTTTCTCGGGATGGAACTGGACTCGATCGATTTATCGGCGCGTTTGACAGAAGAGCGCGTCCAGTCAATTCTGACTTGCCTCGGTTCATTCCGAGGGAAGAATGCGGTCCCGCTGAAACAATTTCAAAAGCTCCTGGGGCATATGGCAGCAGCAGCGGCCGTGACACCGCTCGGACTGCTCCATATGAGACCGCTTCAGCGTTGGCTTCACGATCGAGTCCCGAGGAGAGCGTGGCGCGCCGGCATCCATCGTGTAGCTATTACACCTGCGTGTCGCCTAACATTCCCCCCGTGGTCGGACCCCGCGTTTCTCAGGTCCGGTGTGTCCATGAGACAGATCGCTCAGCATGCTGTTGTACACACAGATGCGTCCGACACGGGCTGGGGTGCCACGTACGACGAGCTTACAGCTTCAGGGGTGTGGACAGCACCCCAGTTGCACTGGCACATCAATTGCCGAGAGTTGTGGGCAGTATATCTGGGACTTGTACGCTTCGCTACGGAGCTGCGAGGGAAGGATGTACTAGTACGCACCGACAACACTGCGACCGTTGCGTATATCAACCGTCAAGGCGGTTTGCGCTCCCGTCACCTGTCGCATCTCGCTCGTCATCTCCTCCTTTGGAGTCAGAAGCATCTGAGGTCCCTTCGTGCCATTCACATTCCGGGCTCGCTCAATACAGCGGCAGACGCGCTTTCTCGAGCTGCGCGCCCCGGCGAATGGCGACTCCACCCCCAGACGGTCCAGCTAATTTGGAAGAAGTTCGGTCGTGCGCAGATAGACCTGTTTGCGTCGCCGGACGATACCCACTGTCGCCTGTTTTATTCACTAACCGAGGGCAGCCTCGGCGTGGACGCATTGGCACACAGCTGGCCTCGGGGGATGCGCAAATACGCATTCCCCCCAGTGAGCTTAATCGCACAGACACTGTGCAAAGTCAGGCAGGACGAGGAGAGCCTTTTACTGATCGCCCCATATTGGACGAGCAAGAATTGGTTTCCAGAGTTAATGCTCCTCGCGACAGCCCCTCCCTGGCGGATTCCCCTGAGGAAGGACCTTCTTTCTCAAGGAGGGGGCACATTATGGCACCCGCGCCCCGACCTGTGGGATCTCCATGTGTGGTCGTTGAGCGCGCGCAAGGTTTAGGTGATTTACCGCAAGCGGTATCTAACACAATCGACGCGGCTCGAGCTCCGTCCACAAGACGGGCTTACGCGTTTAAATGGAACCTTTTCGTCACCTGGTGCTCTTCGCAACGCGAGGACCCAAGAGAATGCCCTATTAACATCGTGCTTTTATATCTTCAACATAGGTTAGACGGTAGGCTGTCACCCTCCACCATTAAAGTTGATATCGTTGCTATTTCTGCTCATCACTCACTTATCAACGGCAGATCAGTCGGCCAGCATGATTTAGTTATTAGATTTTTAAGAGGCGCTCGTAGGCTAAACCCCTCGCGCTCTCCTTCTATTCCTCCCTGGGACCTGTCCATGGTGCTGAAAGCCCTTCAGGCCCCCCCGTTCGAGCCTTTGCAGTCTGCGAGTCTGAAGCTTTTATCAATGAAAGCTCTGACCCTGCTAGCATTGGCTTCAGTGAAGAGAGTAGGAGATTTACATGCATTCTCTGTTGACGACTCGTGCCTTCAGTTTGGTCCTGCTGCCTCAAGCGTAACGTTGAGGCCCAGACCAGGCTACGTGCCCAAAGTTCCCACCACTCCCTTCAGAGACCAAGTGGTAAGCTTGCAAGCGCTGCCTCCGGAGGACGCAGACCCAACCATGGCTTTGTTGTGCCCCGTACGCGCACTGCGACTCTACGTGGATCGCACGCAAAGCCTCAGGACCTCAGACCAGCTCTTTGTTTGTTATGGTGGCCAGCAGAAAGGGAAAGCTGTCACTAAGCAGAGGATGTCTCATTGGATAGTTGATACTATCACCCTGGCTTATAATCTTCAGGGTATTTCCTTGCCCCTTTAATTTGAGAGCGCACTCCACACGGAGTGTTGCCTCATCTTGGGCTCTAGCTCGTGGTTCCTCGCAAACAGACATCTGTAGAGCTGCTGGTTGGGCGACACCTAATACGTTCATTAGATTTTACAGTGTTCGTATAGAGCCTGTATCCTCTCGTGTTCTTTCGTCACCAGGGAGGGCACGGAGAGCAGACTCGCAGGTCGGCTTGCAGCCTCCAACTGATGCTTCATAACTGTGTCAGTATGGAAGGCCTTCAGAACAAAAATGCGTAATGGTTTGAATTGTTCTTCCTCCGCTGCCTTGGCAGCCTTTGTTGCGGAGCATTGGCTGTCAGCTTTCACTAGCTGCATCCTCGCGAACCTACGTGTTGGCTCGGGCTCCACATTGTGTCCCACCGGGTTCCTTTGTGAGTATTTTCCGTGGGGTTAATCCTACCAGCCCACGTTTCCCTTAGCAGAACACTGCTTTGCTTACACAGCCACGGCTGTCTTTATTCTTATCGTCCACCATTAGCCCTTAAGAGGGGCGGTGGCTTCCGCAGCGTTCCTATCCCGCTCAGGTAGGGCGCTTCCCAGTCGCTGGCACTTCTGTGGGTTAAAGGAACATCTAGTGCCCGGCCTTTCTGCCCTATCTTATTTCTCCATGTCCCCGAGGGGATTTGGAGGATTCTCTGCAGACACTGGAAGAGGTCAGCCCCTAGTGGCGTTTTGGTAGGGATTCCCAATTCATCGGTCACGACGTGACGTCGTAGTGACCGACTGAAAGGGAACGTCTCGGTTACGGATGTAACCCTCGTTCCCTGAAGGAGGGAACAGAGACGTCACGTCCCGTCGCCACAGGTGCTGCCACCTGCTGTTACGGCCGGTCACACTTTCCGGCTTTCTCAGCGAAAAAGAAGCTAATTTCCCTATTTGCACCTGCTGCTTATATACGCACCTGGCGGGGCGGCGCCAGCATTATGCAAATATCTCAATGCCAAGTTCATTGGCGTTTTAGTAGTGTTCGAAGCAGATTGGTCCTCTAAGCGAGTTCCCAATTCGTCGGTCACGACGTGACGTCTCCGTTCCCTCCTTCAGGGAACGAGGGTTACATCCGTAACCGAGACGTTTTCCAGACATGCAGAAATCGGTGAGGTATGTAAGCAATTTATAAGACTCACAGTGCATTAGTTCAAGTTTTAATAACATGTATGTACTATGGGATATTACAATAACGTGCTAACGTGCTAATTTATTAGCATAATTGGTGCTCTTTAATATAAGATTAAAACATAATATATTGGATTCTATTTAATTTTAAGTGTGTTATTTTTTTTCGCTCCATCTTTCTGAAATAACAAAGCTCAAAAAGCTTTGAATAACAAAGAATACAAAAATAACACTGGTAAAACATGAATCTGACTTTTTTCTAAATAATATTGTCAGGAATTTGAGAGGACACAAGACACGAATCCAAATGCGGATGTTAACAACAAAGGGATTTATTTTAACAGGGGAAAAAACAGGAAAACAAAACCCACGAGGGGGCAAAACAAGACAAAGGGAAAAACAACACTAAACTAACACTAAACTTTAACCAAACTAACAATAAACTTCCAAAACATAAAACAGATCAGGACTGGGATAAATACAACTTACAAGAACCGACAAGGCATGACACAAGCATGAAACAAGACGAACGTGCACTGGACGACAAACACAAGGACTCTTAAATAGGGAGAAAGTAAATTACATACACCTGAAAATAATTACAAGTAAGGGATCGGGGAAAAAGTGACGAGACCCGGGAAATGCGTGGTCGGAATAAACCAATACTACAACCACACATTTCCCACATAGAACATATGTACTGTCAGAACCCTGCCATGCTAAACTAGATCTAAATACCAACAGGATCCGGCAGGATTCTGACAGTACGCCCCCCTCCAAAAGGCGGCTACTAGACGCCTTCGAAGGGGGAACACTAAACATGGGACAAGACCGACTGACAGACAGAGAACATCCAAGAAAACATAACAAATAACATTAAGGGCAAACAAGACAGAATTACAAACGGGTTAGGGTGGGATAACAAAAATAATAAACAAGGGAGGGGGGTGGGGGAACAACAGAGTTCATAGGGGGTGGTCCAGGGTGGGAGGGTGGGGAAAGAGTCTGGGTGGACTTCGGGAGAGTCCAGGGAAAGTTCTGGCCGAGATCGGCAAAACCTGGCTGGGGTGGCGCTGGCTGCGCCCACGGCTGGGGTGGCGCTGGCTGCGCCCACGGCTGGGGTGGCGCTGGCTGCGCCCACGGCTGGGGTTGCGCTGGCTGCGCCCACGGCTGGGGTTGCGCTGGCTGCGCCCACGGCTGGGGTTGCGCTGGCTGCGCCCACGGCTGGGGTTGCGCTGGCTGCGCACACGGCTGGGGTTGCGCTGGCTGCGCCCACGGCTGGGGTTGCGCTGGCTGCGCACACGGCTGGGGTTGCGCTGACTGCGCACACGGCTGGGGTTGCGCCGACGTCTGAGTACACGCCTCTGTGCGCTCTGGCGGTTTGGTCGACGCCTCTGTGCGCTCTGGCGGTTTGGTCGACGGCTCTGGGCGCTCTGGCGACTGCGTCGACGGCTCTGGGCGCACTGGCGACTGCGGCTCTGGGCGCACTGGCGACTGCGTCGGCGGCTCTGGGCGCACTGGCGACTGCGGCGACGGCTCTGGGCGTTCTGGTGGCTGAACAATCTCCCTCTTCCTCCTGTTCTTCCTTCGGGGTCGCGGAGCAGATAGAGGGTGTGGTGGAACTCTTAAGTCGGAGGAGGACCCCCCAGATGAAGACTCCCAGGAGATCCTCCTCTCACGCTTCCCTCGAAGGGACAGAGGCGGGGAGCGGCTCTCTGGAGCCGGAGGAGAGAGTTCAGGGTCGCGGAACCCCCACATCCCAACGGTCCTTCCCTCTCGGATGGACGGGAGTCGATGGGGTTCGGCGGTCGGGTTCCACCTGACGTTGGCTTCGGGTCCGCATACGAGCGGGTCATAAGACTCGTAACCCGACTCGTATGCGGGGCGGCAACCCTTTCCCCGTCTCGCCAGGCGAGTACCGGTGAACATGTCCGCTGGGTTCTATTTTGGCACGTTCGTTCTGTCAGGAATTTGAGAGGACACAAGACACGAACCCAAATGCGGACGTTAACAACAAAGGGATTTATTTTAACAGGGGAAAAAACAGGAAAACAAAACCCACGAGGGGGCAAAACAAGACAAAGGGAAAAACAACACTAAACTAACACTAAACTTTAACCAAACTAACAATAAACTTCCTGTAAGAATTTTGATTGATCCTGACCAAAAGGTCAGCCCTTCCTGGGAACACAGCATGGATGCCCGAGAGTGCAGTGTGTGTGCCCTGTAGGTGCCCGAGGCAGCAAGGACATCAAAAGAGAACTTTTTGCAACACAACAACTTTCCTCCAGGACTCACGGCAGGGGACCAAGACCCCCAAAACACCCCTCTCGGGAACCAGAACTTTATCTCGATTACAGGAGACTCCCTGGAGAGGTACACTTGATTTTCAAACACCACATCTCCATACAAATGATGGACCTGCAGACAAATGTCTGACCCCTCTACCCCTCCTTTCCTTGTTACCTCCTCAACACAGGACAGTCTACAGCACACCAGATGATTATGTGTAAGAAAGGTCATATCAAATGTAAATAACAGTGGAAAATATTCATGTTTCATTTCATTACAAAGGTTTTATCGCGACTGGTACACAGGTCTCATTCTCACATCAATAAAACAAATAGTAACTCTACCCAAGGGGCGTACACCCCACTACAAATGTATCCAGGACGAGGTGCCTCCCATAGGTCTGTAAGAACCAATCACTGCAAACTTCCATTGGTAAATAATGTATACATAATGTTTATTCCGTCTGGGTATTTAAGTAGAGCTGACAAACATTTCGGGGAATCTGTAGACAGATTTCCCACACAAGCTCTGTGTGTAGTTTTTCATCTCCAGGTAACATTTCAAACTTTCTCATTTCGTACCATTAAGGGTTTTGTATGATTTGTATTACATTGTTTTGAACTATTTCATACTATTGATATTTCTTATGATTGATTAATATACTATATTGGTTGAATTGGCTTTTGAATTATTGTACCGTTACCTGGTTAATAAATTGTTACGTTTTGCATTCATTCTGCCTTACTCTGAATTATTGACTACAAGTAAATTGATGTATCCTTTGTTACCGCAAATCTACGGCCAGGATTAAGTAGGCGTATTGTCTGCCATTTTGTGTTTTGGTTATTTGGTCTGATGAACCACTTACTCTTAATAGGGTAAGTTTGGCGTATCGTCTGCCTGTTACTATTTTGGTCTGACGAACCACTTACTCTTAATAGGGTAAGTTGGCGTATCGTCTGCCTTTTACTATTTTGGTCTGACGAACCACTTACTCTTAATAGGGTAAGTTTGGCGTATCGTCTGCCTTTTACTATTTTGGTCTGACGAACCACTTACTCTTAATAGGGTAAGTTTGGCGTATCGTCTGCCTTTTCGTTATATTATTTTGGTTTGACGAACCACTTAATTTTAACTACAGGGTTAAGCATCGACGTATTGACTGCCATTAATAATAAGGTCTGACGAACTTCTTAACTTTTGATTAGTTGTATGGTCGAGTTTGCGTTCAGTACCCACACAACGGCCGGTGTGGACTGATATGACATTGATAATCGAATGAATGAGTTCAATGTAAACATGAGTGAATAGAATGATCAAACGTTTATCCAAATTTAATAATTACCAATAAATTCTTAAACTGTTTCATTAAGGAGTCAGATGAAATAACGAGGTAATGTATATTAATTCATATTCGTTTGTAAACAAACATCTTTAAACCAATTCTGTTATGTTGCGAAAAGGAAAGACAGCAACGCGTAAGAATCCCTTCTGCCGCGCCATTGGCTACCGTCGTTGGACCTGTGGGCGGACCCGGAAAGGGGCCTTACAAAGTGGTGATCCCGGGACGTGATCTCCCTACCTAACCAGGCGAGTGACGCACTTCCTACTCAGACGAGTGAGTGACGTCCTTCCTACCCAGGCGAGCAACGTCTTTCCAGCGCGACTTTCAATTTGGTTTCTAAAAGAGGACATGAGGTTTGATCTTCTCCTTCCCTGTCTACAACTACTGTGGTAAGTTCGTTCCTTTGCCTTTTAGAAGAATTGAGGGAAAGCCTTTGCATATCTCACATTCAGACACCATTTGTTGCACGGGTCGGTTATACCCATTGTTAGACCGGAGACCGTAGAAATCCGGTGGGAAGAGAATTAGTGGGAAACATGGCTTCTCAGGGACAGAATTGCAGTGTAGATCAGGAGATCATGGAAATTCACGCGTTGCAAATAAAAGAACTCCTCATTCGTCTATCCGATAAAGGATTTAACCTAAAATGGAAAAATAACGAGATAATATCCTGGTTTCTAACCGAGGGCAAAAGGTTGATATCAAAATCGAAATACAAAAAATTACTGACCGCCATCGTCTACCTACTACGCAGAAACGACCTAAAGACAATCGCTGAGACAGAACGCACGATTGCAAACATCCGAGAAATCGAACGAGAGCGCTCAGACGAATTACAAAAACTAAGGGCACAAATTGAAGCGTTTACGTACGAAAAACAAAGCTGGACAAGGCAGAGCGAGTTAATGGCAAGAGAAATAGATGGGCTAAAAAAGAAACTAAAAACCGGCGGCGATTATATCTCTGCTCTCGAAGACTGCTGCGGAAATGCAGGCTTTCCAGTGGCTGCAGTTAAGCAAGCAGCACTGGATGAAACTTTTGGATCGGAAAGAATTGATGATAGTGATGATGGTGATGTTGCGGCGTCGACAAACAAAACACGCAGAGATATTAAAACCGAAGAGCGAGCTCCCATACAAAAACACGAGCAAAATCAACGAAGCCCCATTAAAACGAAAACAAAATCAAGCGAAGCACCCTCAAAATCTGTTCGTGTTGCCGTTCTTAAAACAATGAGAAACGCCAACGATGAAATAACTACGATTAGCCGCCCGCTAACATGCGACGAGTGTTCAAAACATAAACAAATAGTAGGAGTCATGCCCCGACAGGGACCATTTCAGCCGTATTGGGAAACATTAATGTTACAGGCCACTGTATATAAGTTAGAAACTAGAGATGTATGGCAAATCGCATTGTTAACCATTCCCGAAGAGCTCAGATCAAAGCTAACCCCAGAAATGAAATCCGGACGCATAATAGAGCAGTATGTTGACGAAGATGACGAAGTCATTTACGAACGTTTAAAACAAGCGTTGTTAGACCTAAGGGGACCCACAAACTCAGATTGGAGTAGAATTCTGGAAATTAAGCAGACAAATAGTGAATCGTTCGAGGCCTATGCCGAGCGTGTGTGGGTAACATACAAAGAGCATTCGGGTATGGAAAATGCAAGCCGCGATCACGAGCCATTATTAGAGATCATAAAGAAGAATGCTGGTACCCCAGTTCAGAGGGCTTTAATTAATGGTGTCGATCCAGTGGAAAACTCATTTAGGGCAGTTGTGGACTGGGGGTCAAGGATAGAACAGCGGTGGAGGTTAAAACCCCGTGCTGTAGCATCCGCACACTGGCTGACTGAAGGGAATGGTGCAGACAAATTTGACACTCGAAACAGAATGATTTGCCACTACTGCAAAAAACCCAACCACGGCATAAAACACTGCCGCAAAAGAGAAAAAGATCTAAGAAATCAGTTAGCCCAGGACCAATCAACGATGTCCACTATCGACTTAAAATTGGAGAAACAGTTTAAGGAGTTTATCGCAAAGAGTTTAAAGGATGAATGTAGCAGCGCGAACACAACTCCTGGCAATAATTATTCATAATAGGACAGTGACAGTTACAAAAATTTCTAACTTCCACCAGAACACCAATCAAACAGTACTAACAGTATAACCACAATTAGGCAGCTAAATTAAATTGCACGAATCCCCAATATCAGTCATCAAAATGCACGCACAAATTAACGGAAACCCTGATGAACATGAACAAAACCACAATGTCATTGATCAGTTGACAAAAATAGCAAGCGTGAAAGGAGACGAATGGCAGCCCGACATTCTAACTGGGCCTGTTGCGAGTGCGGTTCAGATCGCTCCGATTTAAAGCAGTATCAACAAGAGCTGTGGACTTCAGAGGGGGAGGTGGTTCCACATTTACAGCAGGATCAGTTAGTCACTGTCGTGGAAGGGATGATTTTAGGAGATGGAAAATACATTGTTCCAAAAGCCCTCCAAAAACCAGTGATAATGCTGTACCATGAGTACACGGGTATCAGCCCCTAAAACATACGCTGATACAAAAGAGTACCAGGTGGCCGATAATGCCATCAGATATTAAAGATGGTGTGATGCATGCATCGTATGTACCACCATCAACCAAGGAGTTCATTGGCCCGCTACCCGGTGGCCAAAGGGGGAGTTCGTTATTGCCTATAACAATTTATAAATTCTCAAAATGGCACACGTGTGAGCGAACCAAACTCATCCCAAGACACATTAAATAACACGAAAACAATTGCATTGATGTATTGTCCACAGCATCCCAAGACACATTAAATAACACGAAAACAATTGCATTGATGTATTGTCCACAGTTTGAACATTGCTGTGAACTTAATGACTGGTAGAATCATGAAACTTCCTAAAGACTGGGAACACACTCCAGCAGTCCTGAGATAAAAGTCTCAGAAAGCGACATGATGATAATGTATTTTTGTGAAGCAAGGTGCTTTCACAAAATTGTGGCATGAACCATACGAAGGTAAAATTATACGCAACAGCCGTGTGGCCACCATTGTTAAATGGAAACCAAGATGGTATCACATGTCACAGTGCAAACTGCTTAAGGGTACACAAAGTCAAATAAGCAACATTAACTGTCTCTTTAGATCTTGTCTCCCAGGTTGGCTGCAGCAATACCATGGAGACCAGAGAAGAAGGAAGTGTCTAGACCCATTTACATCAAGTTGGGTCAAAGGGTATCACTCACACACACGCTCTGGAATGTGGGAGATGGGCAGGAAACGCAGAGGTCATACACGTCATTTACTACACTTACACACAGAGAACTAGTTACATGGCCTCCCGGAGTAGCTCCGGAACCAAATTGCGCAACAAAAATCTACTGTAAAATAGGCTCTGACCATCTCCCCATAGGATGCATTCTATGAGAAACACCAGCACGCACATACTTTCAGAATATAACGCCCTGGTATCAACTTAAAAAGAACCAGGAGCAAATTGGGAGCATGCGCACTCTCTAAAAAACACACATAACTCGATATAACCTAATATGCACCTGACAACAACAAACCAAAATCTTTTCTCTGGACTAGCCGGAGAGGGGACACATATAGTATAGGAAAATGTGTTAGTGACCCAGGAAACCACGCCGGGCCACAAAAGTGATTATTTGACACTGAAATATTGTCTTTAATTTGACCACCTGTGAACATTGCAAACCAAAAGAATTCTATTTTTTATTTCTATTTCTTATTTTTCTTATTTTTTGCTCATGTGAAACACTGTGATAACAATGACAAGACGTATGTATGGCTACAGTCACGAATCGATAGTTTAAATGCATGATTACAAAAGCGGACTTGCCGCGCAAATCTCACTTCCATTGCCAATGACTACAAAATAACCAAACAATTTAATTTCTCAACACGGTTGGTGAACCAGGTGGACTGGTTTTCAACATATTACAAGTAGTAATGAAAACATTATCAAAACGGTTCGATCCGAAGCGCAGGCGCTTCTTGCGGTCAGCCACACATAATTCGATCAAACCTGTACCATCGAGCGTGACTTTAGCCTGCAGGTCATATGCACAAGATTACCTGGTGCTAGACCAGAAATCCTAGATCTTCATCTGTACAAGACACCCAGACATGTTTTGAATGACCTCATAGAGATCTTAGATGAAATGAAAAATGTAAGATATTGTAATGGATGTATTGGGTTTTTCGTCAGTTTTCCTTTAATACACCCAGATCAGGTTTTTCCAAATTCCACTACCATACGCTCTATGGGCGTGGTAGTGAAGGATCAGGTAATTAAATGGGATCACCTCACTGGATACATGACACAAAAGGGTAATGAGACCTTGTTTACCAGTCGCACATGTTGCCATGAAACGCACAATTATGTTATCTGTACATGTAACACTTTGCAACCTTTCTCCCCCAATGACACCAAACTTATAAACGTTCAGTCACTGCATGGTTACTATGATGTTATCCAGGTGTCACATTCACAGTGGTGCGTGGTCAGTGAGATGAACTCTTTTACCTACGGAGGACTGGCCTGCTCTGCTAATCACTCGTTTTGCTTGGAAGTAACAGAGGACTTTTCGATGGGTCAAGTCAACATTTTAGGAAGAGTGCCACTGGACACAGAGACTTCACCATGGTGGGATGACACTTTCTATGAACAAGGTACCCAAGCTGTGGTTGACACGATGGAGCTAACACAGAGACTGATCCTGCAAACTGAATACCACCTCAACCAAGCGCAGGTTGAGATCAACCTGGCACGAAAGACTGCACAACTGTTATCCAGTTCATCCACTCGGTCGGCACAGTACACATACACCTGGTGGGACTGGGTGTTCCGGGGGTGTGCCATTGGCAGTGCCCTGATCTTCACCTTCACCATTTTCCAGTGCTGTTACTTCAGGCATCTCCTCAAATCTACACAGGAATCCACACACGCTGCCCTTGCCCTCAGCCCACTGCAGATACCTGTGTTCCAAAGACTCTTAAAAAAAAAAAAAAAAAAAAAACCTTTGCTTTGTCTGACCCCGCAGGTACCCTATTACAATTTTCCCGCGGGGCCAAGCGGGGAAATACTGTAAGAATTTTGATTGATCCTGACCAAAAGGTCAGCCCTTCCTGGGAACACAGCATGGATGCCCGAGAGTGCAGTGTGTGTGCCCTGTAGGTGCCCGAGGCAGCAAGGACATCAAAAGAGAACTTTTTGCAACACAACAACTTTCCTCCAGGACTCACGGCAGGGGACCAAGACCCCCAAAACACCCCTCTCGGGAACCAGAACTTTATCTCGATTACAGGAGACTCCCTGGAGAGGTACACTTGATTTTCAAACACCACATCTCCATACAAATGATGGACCTGCAGACAAATGTCTGACCCCTCTACCCCTCCTTTCCTTGTTACCTCCTCAACACAGGACAGTCTACAGCACACCAGATGATTATGTGTAAGAAAGGTCATATCAAATGTAAATAACAGTGGAAAATATTCATGTTTCATTTCATTACAAAGGTTTTATCGCGACTGGTACACAGGTCTCATTCTCACATCAATAAAACAAATAGTAACTCTACCCAAGGGGCGTACACCCCACTACAAATGTATCCAGGACGAGGTGCCTCCCATAGGTCTGTAAGAACCAATCACTGCAAACTTCCATTGGTAAATAATGTATACATAATGTTTATTCCGTCTGGGTATTTAAGTAGAGCTGACAAACATTTCGGGGAATCTGTAGACAGATTTCCCACACAAGCTCTGTGTGTAGTTTTTCATCTCCAGGTAACATTTCAAACTTTCTCATTTCGTACCATTAAGGGTTTTGTATGATTTGTATTACATTGTTTTGAACTATTTCATACTATTGATATTTCTTATGATTGATTAATATACTATATTGGTTGAATTGGCTTTTGAATTATTGTACCGTTACCTGGTTAATAAATTGTTACGTTTTGCATTCATTCTGCCTTACTCTGAATTATTGACTACAAGTAAATTGATGTATCCTTTGTTACCGCAAATCTACGGCCAGGATTAAGTAGGCGTATTGTCTGCCATTTTGTGTTTTGGTTATTTGGTCTGATGAACCACTTACTCTTAATAGGGTAAGTTTGGCGTATCGTCTGCCTGTTACTATTTTGGTCTGACGAACCACTTACTCGTAATAGGGTAAGTTGGCGTATCGTCTGCCTTTTACTATTTTGGTCTGACGAACCACTTACTCTTAATAGGGTAAGTTTGGCGTATCGTCTGCCTTTTACTATTTTGGTCTGACGAACCACTTACTCTTAATAGGGTAAGTTTGGCGTATCGTCTGCCTTTTCGTTATATTATTTTGGTTTGACGAACCACTTAATTTTAACTACAGGGTTAAGCATCGACGTATTGACTGCCATTAATAATAAGGTCTGACGAACTTCTTAACTTTTGATTAGTTGTATGGTCGAGTTTGCGTTCAGTACCCACACAACGGCCGGTGTGGACTGATATGACATTGATAATCGAATGAATGAGTTCAATGTAAACATGAGTGAATAGAATGATCAAACGTTTATCCAAATTTAATAATTACCAATAAATTCTTAAACTGTTTCATTAAGGAGTCAGATGAAATAACGAGGTAATGTATATTAATTCATATTCGTTTGTAAACAAACATCTTTAAACCAATTCTGTTATGTTGCGAAAAGGAAAGACAGCAACGCGTAAGAATCCCTTCTGCCGCGCCATTGGCTACCGTCGTTGGACCTGTGGGCGGACCCGGAAAGGGGCCTTACATTCCAAAACATAAAACAGATCAGGACTGGGATAAATACAACTTACAAGATCCGACAAGGCATGACACAAGCATGAAACAAGACGAACGTGCACTGGACGACAAACACAAGGACTCTTAAATAGGGAGAAAGTAAATTACATACACCTGAAAATAATTACAAGTAAGGAATCGGGGAAAAAGTGACGAGACCCGGGAAATGCGTGGTCGGAATAAACCAATACTACAACCACACATTTCCCACATAGAACATATGTACTGTCAGAACCCTGCCATGCTAAACTAGATCTAAATACCAACAGGATCCGGCAGGATTCTGACAAATATACATCAGTAATATGTTATTACAATTTTTATCTTGAATTTCTCATTAACATACCATTCTCAGTAAGTACATAATTTACAACTGTGCAATACAACCAGTTTCTGTTTTACTGCACATACATATCATACAATATTTTAAACATTAATATGTCATAATGTTTCAAAAAACCTGTACACAAATCATTAGCTTGTGCAAAACAAAAACAATTAGAGATTCGAAATCAGAGAAAAATGCTAAATAAAAGACTAGTCCCTTTCATACACATTTGGGAACTCGCATATGAAAGTAATATGTTGGGGCTTCCAATGTAGTATATTATTCAAAAGAAGCTCTGTGAGTTGTCTAATGACACCAAGTAAGACTGCATGCATGTAGTCTGGAACAAAGCCCCAAACTGTAGCAAAGTATGGCATGTTTATAAGAGGAGAGGGACCCTTTACTCCTCTTACACTACTGTTGTTAGATAATGCAAGCTCCATATCAGACAACATTCCTTCAGCATCTCTGTCTGCATATTCAGTTGTTGTTACTGTATACTTCACCTGGCGGTCTACTAGGGTACCAGGATGCAGACAAAATCCACAACCAAAGTATCCATTAAACAGGCATGTGATTGGCCAAGGACAAAAAAGCAGGAAAATATATTAAGACCCCCCCCCCCACACACACACACACACACACACGCCAATCAAACTGGTGGTGGATCTATACGGATAGTAAAGCAGGACCCATAACAACTTATTTGAACAAAAAACACATTTTAATTTATTTTTCAGCTAGATATGCAACATGCAACTTTTTTGTACAGTATGACACATAACTTATTTGGTAGATGTGTAACAGTGGGAATCAAAAGTAAGTGTCTTGTCCACTGCTTCATCACCACCTCTCTCTATAACAACAACCATGACAAAAAATATGTTTTAACTTATTTTTGTTTTACATTTTTACCCAACTTTAACAGCTAAATGTGCAACATGCAAATGTTCATGTCAATAGAAGGCCTATTTTGCAGACATCCATATAAAATGTAGGCAATGGCTTATAAAGAACGAATAAATCTTACAAAGATTTTTTCCCATATCCACTTAGGTTTCTCAGCTTGCACTCTAGCATTTGTGTGATCCAGGTAACATGAGCTTTGCATAAAAAATGGTTATCATTCGCATGGCTACTTTTACTTTTAATACTTTAAGTAAATTTCCAAGCCTGTACTTTGGTACTTTTACTTGAGTAAAGAAGTTAAATCAGTACTTCTAATTTTACCAGAGTATTTTTTAATACAAATATCTGTAAAAATGTGCTACACAGGACCTTTAGTTATAATAAAGTGTCTTAAATGTCTCTTTTTTTCTAATTTTAGACCCCTGTAGATGAGTAACTTTGTTAGCTGTTAAACATAAACAATAGAAGGTTGACAATAATAAATAAAAGCAATTGTACAAAAAAAGTACAGGTGCTATTTATTTTAATCAAACTGGTCAACCTTAAAACTTTAAAAACACGAAACCTTTGAAACAAATGATGTTACAGAGGCCGTTTCTCAATCCTAAGTCTGCAGCCTTCCGGAGGTCGCATTTCTAAGCTGCATACGTCATCAAGACTCATTAAGATTCACAATATTAACAATTATAAAGTTTACTATTATTCTTAGTTAATCGTAAATTGTTGTAATATGTTTATGACTTCCGAATGTAATGCTCAGTTAGGTTAAAACAGGCTCGATGACGTATGCAGCCTATGAGACCTGCTGCAGCCTTCCGATTGAGAAACGTTCAGAGGTAACTTATTTCCTTGCCTTTTTTCGGAACCAATATTGTTGCATCGTCCCTCTCTCAGTCGCCACACTCGCCACCAGGATTTTCTGCAATGACGCTTGTTTTTCCTCTCATTTCTTTGAAAATTGCCGCTCCAAATCCACCAAGTAAACCGACGTGTATATGTTTGCTGCTTTGTTTCGCGTCACGCGAGTGACAGCCAAACGTCGCAAATGAGGAGAAGAGAGGAGAGAAACGATCGGGTCTGATTGGTGAATGAATAGGGTTTTTGGTTTTACACTGTGTGAGTGTAAGCAAGTTTGACAACATAACGTCTGGATTGTTTTAATGTAAATACGTGAACACGTAAATACAGCATCTGATTACAGGATTTTATTGAGATCGTGATTCTTTTTTCGATAGACACAAGCAATAATACATACCCAGATCATCCGATCTGGAAATGTTATTTTCATGATACCACTGTAGCGCGAGGGCGACTGAGGTACACTGCAGGACCCCTCGCAGGGAGCTTGATTGATCTGACCAATACAATCATACTTAGCCATCCGTCGTTTGCGAACGGTCGGAAACACGTCCTTTTTGATACCTGGAAAGGAAAGAAAATGCATCTCTTTGTCATCTGACGTGCCGCCCGTTGTGGCCCTGTTGGGCGGGGACGGCGATTGTGGTTCCGTCCCGGGTTACCATGGTGACGGCTGTGAGATACCCCCCTCCCCCCTATTTTTTTTTTTTTTACGTATCTGCATGATTCACGTAGGTCACATTTTCAGGTCGGAAAATCCGGAATTCCGGATTAATCCGGAAAAATCACATCCCTGATTAAATTGTGTGGTGTTCTGTATGGCTGGTCTGGCTTTTGAATCTACACAACAACATAGCCCCACAATTTTACTAGTTATGCATTCTCTGTTTTTTCTCCATGCTACACCTTTGTACACAAGATCTTTGGCCTGATCAACATATGGTTTAAGAAAAATGTGCATAACTGGTTCCCGTGCACCAAACCAAAGCCCTGCCAACATCACATTCTGGAATCGGATTTTGGGAGGCAGCTCATTCAAGTGGAGTTGTACTGTATAGGCCATATTGAAAATTTGGAGGATTTGTACAGGGGTGAGCCATCGGAATTGAAATTAAATGAGAAATTGTTTGGATCTGAAAGAAGTTCACCTGCTTTTGAAAGTTGTGCATACATGTCACCATCATATATGTCAGAGATAATGTGTTCATTTTTTGACCTTTCATACCTGTAGGCAATGTTGTTTGAAATTTCAGGATTTTGTAGTAGTGCCTGGATTTGAGGTGCAATTGGTACATTGATAAAAAAACTACCGCTGTTCAGGGTACTGATTTCTAAGGGATCGCTACACTGGAGGCTCTGTGTAATATTTTTGTCTTCAATATTTTGTTGAGTACCAATGTATGATTTACATGACTTACAATAAAAGTGAAATTCAAGCATTTCTGAATTATTTTTGAATGCTTTGTTGAACAGATATTTAGATACAGATACCACCTCTTTGCCAAAAAGTGCATTGAGTCCCAGATATGTTATGTCTAGCCGCATATGTCATTATCATCAACACTGCCTCTGCTTTTGTGGTAGTACCTACAGATGCAAGTATGGAGTCCATTTCTGGGTCAGGGTCATCAGGGACAGTCTGTCAAAATGCCTCAGTGTCAACTTCACTTTCTGAGTCACTTGCAAAAGTGGATTTATATTTATATTTTTTTGTGGCCATGATTCTAAAAAAAATTGTATTACAGTTAGGGTATATGAGGCGATAGTTAAAATGAATTATCCGATGGTGGTTTAGTGAAGCTTGTGGGTTCTATCCCAGCGTAGATACACTGCAAAATAAGTTTTTTTTTCTTCAAATTTTATGCATTTCAGTTAATAGTAAAATTATGTCGAAATGAATTGATAATCTCTTTGTAAAAAATATGTAAAGAGTACTCAATTAAAATACTTTAGTATTATTCAATAAATTTAATGGAATTTTACTAATATATATATATATATATATATATATATATATATATATATATATATATATATATATATATATATATATTAATATAGATATATATATCGATACATTATCCAGTGTAGTCCAACAGGAGTTTGGAGTCAAATAATGTTAAAATGCCTTTGTCTCAATTAAGATATAGTTCAGTTTTATTTTTCAGTAAAGCGGTAATATCTGAAGAGATATTACCATAGACAGTAGGATATTACCCAGCATCGGCGTTGCTATGCAACCTTTAAAGCAACAATGTTCACAAAGAGTAAATGTAACGTAGACTAACCATGTTTCGTACACCACAACAATGTTCCGTACAGTTGACCTTTTTCCACCAATTACTCAATAAATACTTTCAGGTCACACATAAAATTTATATCAGTATCATCCTCATTTCCCCCTCTTTCACCCATGACCAGGAAAGACAACCTACCGCAATTTACTCCAGCAACAATCCCGTAAGTCTGCAGGGTGCACCCTTTGTATTTGAAAATGGACGGTGGGCAGGCATATGCTGACAGACGGCAGCTTCAGGGGGAGACAAGTGGAGCAGCAAAAATGTGGATTTTGCTTTCATTTATGCTTCACACTGTATTAAACTCTTCATGAAATGGATGATAAGTAATCACAAATTGTAAGATATATTAACTTTTGTTGAAAAAAATATTTTAAGTTGGAATATTTATTGTTTGAAGTCAGTTGTGGGCCGATGACCGCATGGAGCAACTTGGGCAGCACGTCCGTCAGCATCATCCTGTATCCAAAGCTTATGTTTAACCTCACTTTTATCATGCTTAAACAAAAAATATGAATTAATTAATGTTTTAACTTACTCAACTGTGATGTCTTTCTTTAATTTACTTTAGATATAAAAGTTGGCAATGTTAAACACAATAATAACACATTCACACATGTTATTTAATGTTGTTTTTATACACAATTTATTAAAGTTTAAAAGATTTCATAATTAAAAATATTTCATAGGTTAAGTAAAAAAAAATTCATAAGTTAATTAAAAATGTTTCATAAGTTAATTAAAAATGTTTCAT
Source organism: Paramisgurnus dabryanus (assembly GCF_030506205.2). Lineage (NCBI taxonomy): Eukaryota > Metazoa > Chordata > Actinopteri > Cypriniformes > Cobitidae > Paramisgurnus > Paramisgurnus dabryanus. Next base: position 33,065,415 of record NC_133347.1, read on the forward strand.
AAGTTTAGTTAATTAACAATATTTCATTAGTTAAGTAAAAAGATTTAATAAGTTAAGTTAAAAAAATTCATACAAAGTCAAATAAAAAAATGTTAAAAATTGATACAAAAATATTTGATTTCAAAAGGAAGGTCAAAGAAAAGATGCAAGGAAAGAAAAAGCAATATCCCAGGAAGATGCTACAGAAGGCAGTTGAAGAAGTAAAGGCAGGGGCAAGTTTAAGGGCAACAGCAAAAAAATATTGTATTCCCCACACCACGTTGCAGGCTACAAAAAATAAATTCTCCCACAAGCCTCATCCCAATTTGGCCCTGACACCAGAAGAGGAAGATTCCCTATTCTCGTTTATTTTTTTGGATGGCAGACCATGGCTTGGGATAATAAAAGAAAGTGGCAGAGCTGCCACCACCACGGTCAATATGGAGAAGGGGCCAGGTGACATGTGGTGGTCCGGATTCAAGGCCCGGCATCCGGAGTTGACCTCATGGACAGCAGATTCCCTGGACAGAGCTAGAGTCCATGGTGCTACACCGGAGGCCTTCGAGGGATTCTTAAAACTCTACGAAGAGCTGTACACAAAGCATAGTTTACAAGACAAGCCACATCTTATTTATAATTGTGATGAAATGGGATTTGGGGACAAACCTCGGTCCAGGGAGAAGGTCCTGTGCCAGCTGGGAAAAAAGCACGTGTACCAGCAGCAGCAGACAACCAGAGAGCACATGACAGTGCATTGCCAAGCAATGCCTACAGGCTGGATGGGCCCCCCAATGCCCTCTATGGAATCCAAGATAAGGGGTATATGGATTCGGAGCTCTTTTTAAAATGGCTGCATCATTTTGTTAAATATGCACCTGAGGAGAGACCACTAATTTTAATCATGGACCAACATGAGACACATGTGTCTAAAGATGTGATAGTGTTTTGCAGAGAAAACATGATCGAAATTCTTTGCCTACCTGCAGACACTACACACATTTTGCAACATTGCAGTCTTCAACCCACAGAAGACTGCTTTCTCCACCATGGCTTCCAGGATGGGTTTGGTGCGGGGAGATGTTGTAGTGGAGAAGAAGCAGTTTTCACCGCTGCTTAAACATGTTTACTCCAATACAGTCACCGCCTAAAACATTAAGGCTAGGTTCCGCAAAGCTGGTATCTTTCCTCTGTGCGGAGATGCTGTGGACACAACCCAGGTAATTTTCACATTAATACAATCTTAATTTAACCTCTAAGTTACTTGGTTTCTTTTTAAGTGTGCTAATAAGTTTTACATACTTTTAATTTTTTAGGTGGTGAGAATGCTTCCATCTGCAACTCCAACTCCATCCATCGGTCCCACGCCTCCTTTAGCCACACCATCCAGCAGTCCCCACACACCATCCAGTCTTCCCTCCACTCTGTTTGCCACACCACACGGGTCCTGCCACACCATCTACCATTTCCACCCCTCTTTCAGCCGCACAGTCCACACAACCTAATGAAACAGACATCACCACCACTCCTTCCACCACACAAACCCCTTGCCCCACCTGTAACAGAGTGGCTCCAAAAAATTACCTGGTGGCAGCAGGTGTAATCCCAGAGACTCTGGCAAATGTCCTCATGAGCCCAGCCCTGGAGAGGAATGACAAGGTGAGGCGTCGCATTCCGTTGCCAGCCCGCGTCATCACCAGCGTTGAATACATTGAACTGCTAAACATAAAAGAAGCAGAGGAAAAAGAGAAGGAAGACAACAAGAGAAAGCGCAAGGAAGAGATGGCAAAGAAGAGGGAAGAAAAGAGACAAACCCAGGAGGCAAAGAGGCAAAAAAGGCAAGGCCCCTACTGCAACAGAGGAAGATGGAGAGCACTGTGCCCTGTGCAAGAGAGTGGTCCCTCCTGACTCCAACAATGAAGCCATTACAGAATGGCTTCAGTGTGATCTGTGTCACTTATGGTTCCACATTCAGTGTGCGGAGGTGAAGGAAATCCCAGATGAAGACGGGCTTTGTCATAAATGTTGTTCATCTTAATACACCTAAGTTACAAATATAAATTAAATGTTATGCAAGTTAAGTGTTCATTTTTGTCAAAACGTTGTTCTTGTTAATACACCTACAAATATAAATGAATTTTTATTTAAGTTAACTTTAAGCGTTCATTTGTATTATGTTATTTAACATTACTGTTATTAAGATGTTATTTAAATTATATGTTTAATGTAAATAGTTATCACACACACACACACACTTATATAAGTTAATAAACAAACTATAAACACAACGTTTTTCATTGCCATCTTTTCATGAAAAGTAAAAAGTTACGATTTCATGCATAAAGTTAAATAACAGTTAAAATATTACCTCAAGTATGCATTAAAATAAATAAACAACTCACCTGCAGTTTATGAAATATAAATTTTTGCAGCTGATAGCATGTGCTGCGCTCTGTACGAAACATTGTTGTGAACGTGTACGAAACATCGTTTCGCCTTATCATCTTCCGTACACGTGCGGAGGAGGTACATTTTCTCACTTTTCTCAAACACACAGAGAATGAGCACACAAACTTGCTTGTTGGAGCAAGTTGCTTCGAGAAATAGCCGAAGGTTTCCGGAAAATGGCGAAAAGTGTACGAAACATGATTAGTCTACGTTAGTTCCAGCACTTTCCCATAAGAAATCTCGCAATGTTTTCGACTACATTATATACCTTACAGTGTTTATCGAAATTAGTACAAGTGCACGTGTTCCAAATCATCTTGTTTTTTCGCCACTGTAATTAGGATTTTGTTTTGGGGTAAATAAAAAGTTTCAGCTTCTACGCGACAAATCTGCCGATCGCTGGGAATGAGAATGTTTGCATACGTGAGGTACCTGGATGACGGCTGCACGGCAGTTGTTTCAACATGCAAAATTAAGGACTTTAACATGTTTGACCAAACACAGATTTATTGGGTATGATGGAAGAAAGACTTCTTCAGGGCACAAATACTGATGCTTAAAGGTATGTAAGCAGTAGCTGTTTTATAGTAACTCGTTCACTGCACAATATAAACAAATGAGTGATATATAGTTTTGCTTCCTATTTTGTTTCTATAATTTTTAGAGAATAAAGAAGACATAGAGGAGGAGGAGTTGTCTAAGGGTAAACGACTCCGGGTAGCACCTCTTAAAACATGGTCATCTCCACCACATACTACTTCTTCCTCGCTAAAAGAGAAAGCGGAAGCCAAGACCAAAAATGTATGTTGTAAAGGTTATATTCTGTCTAGGTCCATTACTGTTTTCTATGTACACAAATGATATGCCTTTAGTGTTACAAAAAGCAAAAATATCTATGTATGCTGATGATTCAACAATTTATTCTTCACAAAGTACAATTGCTGAACTTCAAAATGTTTTAGTGGAAGAATTAAAATTGGTACATGAGTGGATCATTAATAATAAGTTAGCACTAAATATTGAAAAGACAAAAAGTATTGTGTTTGGAACCAGATGTATGCTGTTGGATGAGCCTAAATTGTGTATAACTGTGAAGGATACAAATGTCGAGCAGGTACAAGAGGTTAAACTTCTTGGAGTAGAACTTGATAACAAGCTGTTGTGGTCCAAACACATCAGTACTGTTGTACGCAAGATGGGCAGAAGTCTTGTGATGGTTAAAAGGTGCTCCCATTTATTACCTTTTAAGATGGTGGCAGATGTTATAAAAACACTTGTACTATCACAATTGGACTATTGTTCTGAGATTTGGTCCTGTGCTGCTGCTTCTCATATCAAAGTGCTTCAAAGGGTTCAAAACAAGGCAGCGCGATGTGCTCTTCGATGTCTGTATAGAACAAATGTAAATTGGATGCACGCTATGTTGTCCTGGTTAAAGGTAACAGAGAGATTTGAAGCCTCATTGCTCAATCTGACAAGAAATGTTGTAGTATCTGAATTACCAAATGTGCTTTATTGTGAGTTATGTTTTAGTTATAATGAGCATAATTATGGAACTAGACATGCTATAGAGGGCAGATTCAAACTACCCAAAGTAAAAACAAATTACGGAAAAAATACTGTAAAATACAGATCCATGTATTCTTGGAACAATTTACCAAGTGAAATTATTAATGCAAATAGTAAACAACAATTTAAAGTCCTCCTGAAGAGGCATCTTCTTTATTCCAACAGCACCTAAGAAGAAAAACACTTGTACTCTCACAATTAGACTTTTGTTCTGAGATTTGGTCCTGTGATGCTGCTTCCTATATCGAAGTGCTTCAAATGGTTTCAAAATAAGAAAATTGGATTATTTATAGTATTATTTATCACAAAAATTTCTACTAATCGCAATGAGTAAGCGTATCTCTCTATTATCTTTTTAACTTAAACTAGGTCCTGTGTGTGGATGTATGTGGGTGGGTGTGAGTATGTATTTATGTGCTGTTTTATTGCTGTTATGAATTTTTGTTTGTATTATGGTTATTTTTGTCATATTACTCATGTAAATGTTTCTTAGTGAAGTATCGACTCCAGGAAGAATAGCTGTGTTTTCACCGCTAATGGAGATCGGAATAAATACAAATACAAATATTGTGTAACGTTAGTAGTGCGCGTGTGTATATATTATCCAATAAATATTTTAAACAAACTTATGTGTATATATGTAATAATTTCTGTATATTATAATACAATATTAGTGTGTAAATTGGACAGTGACAATAAACGATAAACACTGTGTAATATGTAAATTATAATATATTAATATTAAATATATATTAAAACTAAATATATCAGTATATGTATGGAGAAATATTTTCTGTTAAAACTTCTCCCATCTATTTAGAAACACATGAACTGCTCTGTCTGGTTTTATTAATGATACATTGCTCAAAAAGTATGCTGAATAGATTGTGCTGTTCTCTGTTTCTAATCAAAACAGACAAACCAGAAAACTGCCTCAGATGAAGGGAAAAAAATCGCTTCTCAATATATTACATAAGCGCAAAGCCCAGAAACGACAGGCTCCACTCTGTCTAACAGCCCAAACTAAAAAACCTAAGGATCAGACCACATCATCACATCTGGCAACAGATGAAGATGCCATTGGTGCAGATGTTGTTCCCCGCAAAGTATTTGAAGAGTCATAAAAGTAACTCTAGTCAATTTTACATCATCAATTTATCTGTACCATACCTTTAGATGCTTTAGAAAGACAGGCAGGGGAGCTATGTCAAAGATTCGCAGATAGGGGATATGATAATACATTATTGCGAGATTGCTTTGAGCGGGTACGCAACATTGAACGCACAAACACAATGACTGATATGAGTGCATAAGCCAAATTCAGACACTCCAATTACGTTTGTGTCAACTTATGGACACATATCTCATTCATTAAAACACATCGTTCGTAATTGCAGTGACCCTACAATCGGTCATGCTTTCCAAGACCCTCCGTGATATTGTTATAAAAGAGCATCTAATTTGAGAGATCGTCTGGTGCGATCGTATTTGCCTGCGCCAAGTCCGCTGCGTCTTTCTTTCAAAATCCCAGACGGTAACTTTGCATGCCACACAATTAAAGCACTTAATTACAAGCTCACTGAAAAAACCTTTACGCATCCAAAATCAAACAGGACGCTCAGAGTGAAAGGCAGAATCACTTCATTTGTGGTGCACACTGCATTATCATTGGTCATTTGTGTGGGTGTATGGAAGGGTGGGGATATATGAATGAGTTTGTAATGTTCATTCACTCAAGCACACTGAGGAAGGCGCAAAGCCGAAACGCGTCTGTGCAATAAATATACGTTTTATATGCAAAGTGCGGCCATTTTCTTCTTTTTTGAAATTACTTATACGTCTGGTCAAGCACACTCATAATATATATCATCCTATTTATTCCCGAAAAGCGTTGTCCGCAAAAAATAAAATAGTAATTTCAAATGCTGTAGAACTAATCAGTGACGGAGGAGGAAAGTGTTTGATGGGCGGGCCTCTAAAAGGAAAAGTTCTGCATTTCGCGCGTCACTGAATTGCATTTAAATTCAGTTTTTAATCATTATTTTTTAAAGAGGATACAGATGTAGGCTATTATAATCCACGCAATTCATGCCATAAGCTATTTCAGGTGTTGTGATCTGACTGTACCCAGCAAACATAAGGCCAGCGGTCCAACGGCGGACCACCGGCGGCAAAGTTGGCGGTCCACCGGCGGCTGCCGCCAGCGGCTCGCCGGAGTTTTGCCCATCGTTTTTCCAGCGGACCACCAGCGGCAGCCGCTACTTTTTCGACGGAGGTCCGCTGTCGGACCGCTGCCCCAGCTAACATAAGGCCAGCGGACCAGCGGCGGTCCACCGGCGGATGCCGCCAGCGGCTCACCGGAGCTTTGCCCATCGTTTTTCCAGCGGACCACCAGCGGCAGCCGCAGAAGTCAGAGGTCCGCTGTCGGACCGCTGCCCCAGCTAACATAAGGCCAGCGGACCAGCGGCGGTCCACCGGCGGATGCCGCCAGCGGCTCACCGGAGTTTTACCCATCGTTTTTCCAGCGGACCACCAGCGGCAGCCGCAGAGGTCCGCTGGTTTATACCGGTAATGTTTGCTAGCTGCCCACGGTCGGTCCGTGGTTTCAACACAATAATAAACCATTTACATCAGCAACTGCAAATTTATTATTGTCAGTAAACAGAATAAATATCCAAATGCATATACATTTATCAGATGCATTAAAACCAACGTGACTTACAAATAAAAACAACCAGTTTACACTTTTCTGTACCCATGCAAAGTTATACATGATTTTACCATCATTTGCAGTAAAACATGGTAAATATAAAATCAACCATGGTTTTACAACAATTATAAAGAATAAACATTCTCTTACAACAGCATACTACATTTTAGTAACCACAAACTTTATCATGATTTAAAAAAATATGGTTACCATGGTTTCACTCCAGCATTAATATAAAACTACTACATTGCCCTACAAAGCCAAAGCGCAGTAACTATGCATTTGGTCAAAATTGAGTTAAAGGTTGAAATGGGTTTTTGTGAGATTTGTTGTGTCTTGTGACAAAGTATCCTGGTATAATTTGTCCCATCAGAGAAATGTGTTTGCCAAAATTGCAGTAACATGTTTGACTGGCTGGTGTAAAAAACTTTAAGGGCATTTTTCTCAGTTTCAGTGTTTGCATAGTTACTGCACTTAGCCTTTGTAGGGCAGTATAGTAGAACCACGGTAACAAAACCTTAGTTTGAAAAATGATCTGCAGTTTTACCAAAGTAAAACCATTAAAGGGTAGATTGTTCTTCACAATACATTTCATATTTAGAAAATGCATGTTTCAAGATTACAAAACATCCCTTAATCAGCCAGAGGTGAGTGTGACACACTGAGGAGCATATTCTGGAAACAAATCAATATTCATATCACAACAGCTCTAATATAATACAAGTCATGTGTTAAAGCCATGTTTAGTTAACAGACAGTTATTATTATAGGATAAGTTAGCAGGATTTCAACCCACTTTGTGTTGTTACAATGTCTGTAATATGTAAATTAACAATATTTGGATGATGCAAAACATCATTTTGGCAGAGTATTGTGGACAAATAAATGGAATTAAATCAGTAAAATTTAAAAGTAAATAAAGAGTAAAAAAATGTTTTTCAAATATAAACATCTATTGTATTTGTAACAATATTAAGTGAGTTGAAAATCTGCAGAGTTGTGCTTTGGTGCAGTAATTACAATATATTACATTTGCCAGTTGTGTATGTCCATCTATAGATGCCATCATACAATGTCTTTTTGAGTGTTTACGCCATCTGAAGTCTTCACAAGTGAGGCTGGATCCAAACAGAGACGTAAGCTCTAGTTATCTTATGATGTGTATCCTGATGGACAAAAACAGAAAAGCAAAATGAGAAGGATTAGGGTTGCTGCTGTTCATATTATTTCAAGCAAAAGCTTATTTGCACTTTTTATTATTTCATTACTGGAAAACAAGGTCATAAGATGTTTTAGTGTATGTGAATGCTTGTCTTAGAAGAAGTGTTTTTTTATTATTTTTTTTTACTTGGACTGGGAAAGTTTAAATGTGAAAAAGCCTTCTTTATATTGTATTTTTGTTAAAGAGCAATTATGGTCCGACTCACGATTTTACATTTCCTTTGGTGTGTAAGTGTGTATTAGTACATGTTAACGATATGCGTAAACAATGAGTAGACAAAGAGTTATCGTTTCCAATGTAAATCTTTTTTCTTGGACTACAACACACACACAAGTAAGCAACAGTTTACTGTCTGGGCTTGTTTACGTAGACAAGACCGACATTATCATAGAGACAGACCGCAACGCTTCATAATCTAAAAACCACGCTTACCGGGGGGGGGGGACAATCCAACCGTCTCCATTGACTTTGTATTGCATGAGGCTGCCTCCATGTCATTTCTGGCTTATAATACCAGAACAATGCCTAAAAGTGTAGAGCTAACATAGCCTGGCTCCGCCCTCAAACGTGCTTCCGCTTAATTTTCATTTAGCTTCAGTACAACTGGGACTGCTGTGTAGAGTTTCATTTCTCCTGCAAAAATCTGCAGGTCCAATCAGCGAACAGAGGGAGGTGGCTAAGAACGATGACGTTGAGGTCGTGCGTCAGTTTGAGTTGTAGTTGTAATGGTAGCGGAGAAAGACGTGAGAAAAGCTATTCGGTCCGTTATTGCAAAACTGCCGAATATACAGAAGTTAAAGCCGGAGCAAGAACAATGTTTGCTAAGTTTTGTTGGTCTTATCATTTGGACTTGTTGTTTCCGGACGGTTTTGGCGCATGATATGTGTCACGACCACACGTTAGCGATCGCCTATGGCAGATCCTGAGTGACTCTGGGCAGATCCAATAGTTTTAAACTTCAACAGAGGACTCTCCTTAATGGAAGTAACGGTTTGTCATGGAGTGTGGCCAGACTCTCTGTACAAATTAAATGAATGTACGAGAGTCTGGTTGGACCAGGCTAGAGCTAACAAGCCAAAAACCCAGAAATAAGATTTTATAAGCTGTTGACCCCAAAAAATAGCGTTTCAAAGACACAAAACTGGATACAGGCAACTTGTCATGGTACTACTAGAATTAGAACTATGCCCAGTTGCCCACTGGAGGGAAACGTAATCAGCGATCCACTTATGTCTCCTTAAAGGCTGAGTTTTATGGCCTGGTAGAAAGAACTTATTTCTGGGTTGTTCAGCTTGTTCGCTGTAGACTCTGTCACGCAGCAGCTTTTAGGCATTTGTCACAAAGTGACTTTTTGGGGCGGAACTAAAGTTGGTGGAGATTGGTTCCGCCCGGACCGTAAAAACGCAAACACCGGCACTTCTGGGAAACTCCGGGAGGAAAATTAAGCTTTATCAGGCACAGGTGTGTTAAGGGAGCGTGGCGATTATGGATTGGACAACGGAGAGAAAAGGAGGAGTATATAAAAGAGCCTCAGTAGTTGCAAACGGGGCAGTTTATTCTAGCCGATCTGGTGAGAGGAGTGGAGCGTCTGGGCGAATTCAGTGGTGAGAAGGCGGAGAATAATATTGACTGGGTGAAGAAGGATTTAAGGACACGAGTGACTGGGCTGAGTATATCACATTTAAATGATGATCTATGAGACAACACATGCAAGTCAGTGATATATTCTGAGTAACTGCAATAGGAATACTCACCAGAAGTGTCACCGAGGGAGACCTCCAGCGATTGATAACCGTTGGCAGGGAGAATATCCGACATCTGAAAGGAGAAGGAGACAAAGGGAGAGTGTTATCACCGCCTGTGAGAACCTCTGAGCATTTGTAAACCACATCATATTGGAGTAAACCATTCAGCGAGTGTTGTGAGTTCTAGCATACAGGTGAGCGGCCCCACTGTGGAAAGGAGTTGTGGGTGAGCCGGGGATCACAAGTAGAGAAAGACGCAGGGGTGTCGTGACGGCGACGGTCACATTTCGATCCTCCGTTGTACTCAGCGCCCAACGAATCCCAGGACGAGTCCCAGTCAGCCGTGGTTGTGACCTTATTTCACTTAGAGTGTGTGGAGTGCAGTGGGTGAGTCCTTGTCCTTGCCGTGAGTGTGTACACTTGATAACTTGCAGTGCTATGCTGTGTTTGTGCCGTCAGTAACCACCTCTAGGCTGGATGAGTCTTGGTGAAGCAAGTGGACGTCGAGGCTGGTGAGGTGACATCTTTATTTTCATGCCATTCGCGACATCCTGTATGGATACACTGCATTGACATCCTGCATCGACATCCTGGATCTTCCTGTCCCTGCGGAGGTGAACTAACCAAGTAAGAAAGACTGGTGTGAGTAGAGTGGAAAGTATATATATCTGCAAGGAGAAAGCTTGGCTGCTGTAGGAGGAAAATCAGCTGTGTCGATAACATTACCTGTTGTGGAGTCCCTTCAAAGGTTCGCCCCTGTCTAAATCTCTTGTCCCGTTAGCTGGAGGAGAGGAGAGGGAAGCGTTCGGCTCAGCCTAACAGTTTCCAGCTTCAACCGCCGTCTAGTGGAGCCTCTACGTAGGCCAGTGTCAAGACGCTTTCGCCGCTAAGGTCTGTAAGCTCCATCTACTTACTGTTTCGCAGTCTACTTATCATAAGTCCACCGCCCAGGAAGAGTTATGTTATGTGAAGTACCCGCCTGCCGTTGAGAAATCATAGAACAGAAGTAAAGTCCCAGTCATCTGTAAATTACTCCTGCCTGAAGCTAAGAGCCAGTAGATCGAGTTGTATGTTACCGAAGCAACCGTAAAGCCCAAGTCCCCTGTAAAGTACTTACCTTATGCGAACAGCTAAGAGCCAGCATATTGTGTTGTACGCCGCCTGAAGTTAAAGTCAAGTCCCAGTAACCTGTAAAGTATTTACCTTATGTGAACAGCTAAGAGCTAGCATATTGTGTTGTACGCCCGCCTGAAGTGCAAGAAAAGTCCCAGTCCCCTGTAATATACCTACCGTATGCCAACAGCCACAAGCCAGTATACTGTGTTGTACATTCACCTGCAGGCCAAAGGAAACCCCGTGTCCGTCCCTCACACCCATTGTGTTGCATACTTACCTGTTGTTCCATCGCAGATCTAGTGGTCTCCTTCCCGAAGCGCTTATCTGTGCCGCGATCCAGGGATCGGTGGAACACCTACACCAGCAACCTCTCATATCTCATATACCCACCTGGACGGGCGGAGCCAAGCCCGGCAGCAGGAGTACTGTTCCCCTGACAGTAGGACGAGCGGGAGTGCCCCCGCTGGACCATCCTGGAGTTGAGCCCGCACGAACACAGGTACTGATACAACATCCCAACCTTTAAATACTCACCCTCTGTCCTCCTTACGCCCAGGAAAAGGAAAGAGCCCCGGATCGGTCCCCTGTAAGCAGAACACAAAGGAGCCTAGTGAATAAGCTGATTGTCGTCGCATAGTCAGGAGATAAGGAAAGGAAGGACCCACCTGAGACTTACCTGCGACGGATTTGAAGAGACTCGAGACTGTGCTTTCCCAGTTGGTGGATCGGATTTTAGCTTTCCCCTTTCCCATATTTTTAAGTAATTTAATAAAGTTTGTTTTAATTATACTTGCGCTCTCTGTGTGTCTGGTCATTGGGGTGCTCTTGGGACCTCCTCGAGGTGGAAACCAGGAAAAGGCGTGACTCACGACACCTGTGGTCCGCTCCAGCCTGTGACACATTGTTATGTTTTTTTGTTATAAGCCAGAAATGCAATTTAAAGTCATTGAAATAATATGAACAGCAGCAATCCTAATCCTTCAGTCAATGGAAAAGGTTGGATTGTTTTCCCCCGGTGGGCGTGGTTTTCAAAAAATGCACTGTCTCTATAATTGCTCCCGCTTTTACTCATAGCCTACACATTAACTCCTGTCAGCATTGCATTGTGACAGAATCTTTCAAACAGGAGCGTCACATTTCCGGCTGACGGCAGACATATTCAGGCCAATCACAACGTACATATTAGCTGGCCAATCAGGGACACAGCGCATTTCAGATCGATGAGTTCTGTACAAAATCAAAGCGTTTGAGGAAGGGAGGAAATACAAAGCTATAAAAATGTATGTGTTTTTAACCGTACACCACGCAAACACATTGTATTATACCAAATACACAAAATAAAGTTGTTTTTTACCAATGAAATTGGATGCACTTTAAATAAATAAACCACAACCTTAAACCTGTAAACAGCAATGTATTACTTACTAGTTATGAGAGTATTACTTACTAGTTATGAGATTCATAGCACCTTAGAGATGTTTTCTGACAGGTCTGCTTCAATCTGCTGCACGGATATTAGCCTGGAAAATCTACAAACATAACATGCAATTTGTCACAAAGCAATCAATATTGATTAAAAGGATGTGAAACACTGAAAAGAAAATTATAGTATACAAAATATAACAGAATCTATGTTTGTAGGTTTACTTGTTCATTTAATATTGCTCATATGGTGCCACTCACGTTTGGATGTTAAAACCTTCCTAGAATAACTGCTATAAATGCAGAAAAATGACAAGATCCATGGTAATATGTTGTGAAAAAAGTGCATATAAAGTGAGTTAATACGCTCTCAACTCACCTGAGTTTACATCTCTGTCTGTAGCTCCCTTCAGAAAATGTTGAAATCTTCAGCTTTTATAGAGGTTATTTTGTCACTCCTAAAATCAAAGAACATTTGTCTATATATGTTTACGATAAAACATGTTTTTGTACTAGTTTCACCAAATATTCACGCTATATGAAAGTTATTTTCACTGTTTAACTGTGCAGTACATTGCATATTTTAGGCTAAACAAATTAGCCTAAGTTACTTCCAATAATGCATTGACAACCTGAACAAAGCTATCACATCATCTCATCAACACACGAAGTTGCTTTTTAAAAAGCCAAAACTTAATAAACAATGCAAAAGCTAGTTACCCTAACATTATCACTTTTGAAAAGCGTCCACATGCTAACAGACTTTTCTCGAAGACAAAAAACATTTCTATGAAATAAATATTCAACAAAAGCGTTTCTGTTACGTGTCAATAATAGTTGTGTGTATTATTTGTGTATTTTGAGGGACTAAACTTACCTGAAAACAGTAAAGAAACCCGTGAAAGAGGAGCTCGTTGTAGTCGTCACTCGTCAGTCCGCCTCATGGTAATCCGTGTTGAGAAAGAAGGCTGTTCGACTTCCTGCGGCCACGCTAGAACTGACAGGCGGATGACGTTAAAGTGCCGCGAGAGCGAGACGAAATTACACTTCGTATGAGTTCTCGAATCGTTCTCGCGGTACTTTGACGTCATCGCTGTCGGTTCTTGCAGCGCCGCATGAAGTAACAAGCCTAGTGTTTTAAAAAGGGCACGTGTTTAGCGTGCACAGCACACGCGTCATGGCAAAGTCACACATTGACATAATCACTACAACAATGTAAAATCTCCTCAAATTATTATGAAATCACAAACTCGTTTTGTTGTCTAATTCATATATGTCCAAATTACCACGCCTGCACGTACTATATTGTATTAAACACTATGTATATCTCTTATTTTTTTATTCTATTTTTATTCTTTTAAACTGAAATATTAAAAAAATATGTATGTATTTCGTTAAATAAGCCCTATATGCAGTCTCATATTGTTTTTCATGTATTTTCTTAAGATTATTATAATTCTTAGTTTCAGTAGAAACCTAGCGGTTTGCCACTGGTGTACCAACGGTGGTCCAGCAGCGGCAAGCCGCTGGTGGCTTGCCACCCAAGAAACGCCGGCAGACCGCCAGCTTTTTTACGTTGGTCGGTTTGCCGAAGGTGCCCCGACGGTGGTCCGACCGCGTCAAGCCGCTGACTTCGTGCCGCCCCAAAACCGCCGGCGGACCGCCAGGTCATTGTTTGCTGGGTATACTGTTAGGTTTTGCGAGAAACAAACCTTAAATGCAGTTTTGTAAAAGCAAAAATCTTTTCTGTGTTAATTTAACCAACTAGCCCGTGGCTTACCTGAGCATTTGCCAGGTTCTGAAACAGAGGACCCAGAAGTGAAAAAATCAACACTGCTTTATTGAAAATCAACTCAAACAGTCAGTCCATCGAGTCCCGAGCCACCAACAACGAGTCAACTTTAGTGTTACACAGTTTTCACTTGGGAAGCTTTTGTTTACCTCACTGCTCCATGCGCGGTTACTACCTTGATCTTGATGACATGCAGCCAACAAATGTGACCTCTGGAGGCTACAGCCTTTCGGATTTAGAAACGGCCTTGTTAGCAACACACAACAAACCACAAACTGCCTTTTAATGGTAAATTTCATTTTCATTTAATTATTGTGTAATTAGAGAGGCGAATAAATGTGATGGCGGTATAGTGCATATTTATGCATATAACGTATGGGTGGAAAAGTGTAAAACAGGTTAACAAGGCACATATCAGCAGCTGACCATACTGATCTTCCCATATTAGTGGATTTTATTTGTCAAAAAAAAATCATATAATAAAAAATATAATGTTTTGAGATTTGAGATCATTGTGTCACGTTGGTGTTAAATTTCACTAAGAATGGTCTTAAAAAGTCTTAAATTTGACTTGGTGAAACCTGCAGCAACCCTGGTTGATGCTAGTAATATAGTTACACATATCATCACGAGACGGGTGTCACAGGCCGGAGCGGACCCAAGATCTCTATAAGGGTCACGCCCCTCTCTAATTGCCACCTCGAGGAGTTTCCCAAGACCACCCCAATGACCAGACAACCAAGTATTCTATAAATTAAAATGAAACTTTATTTAAATATCTAAAAGCAGAGGGAAAGGGGAAAGGGCAGTTTAAAACAATCTTCTTTTTCTCGCCTCCAGGCGGTTTGGACCATGAAACGGGGACTGGGACTCTTTCCTGGGTTGGTCCTTGGACTCGTGGCGCCCTCCGCTTCTTCCTGGAGGCAGACAGGGGAGAACACTATTAGTGGCTTGTTTCTGTACTCGTTGCTACTTGCCTAACCTCTTCGGTCTCTTGTTCTCCCGATAGGTTTCCTTGGCTGGACGTCCCGGTCCCTCGGGGAACTCTCACGCCCCACGGGTGCAAACCGTGGCCAGAGGTGGATACTCACACTACGTCGGCGGCTCGTTTCTCGTTCGAGGGTTACTATGGGTCAAGGTAGGTTACACACTTTGCAGGTAAATTACTCGCAGGACTTAGGATCTTCGTTCACTCTGGAGCACGTACTGGAGCAAGGTAGGTTACACGCCACTAAGGTAAGTTACCCACAGGACTTGGGATCTTTGTTCGCTCTGGGGCATTCACTGGAGCAAGATGGATTACCCACCACTAGGGTAGACCCTCACAAGGCTTGAGCTCTTCGTTCGCTACGGGACATCCACTGGGGCACCGGTGAGCGTTTCACGCTATTTGCCCCGTTCGTCCCTCCTTAAGACGTTGAAGACTTTAGGCTTCTCATTCACTTCGGGGCGTTCACTGGGACACAGGTAAGTGGTTCACACTATTGACACGGTTCGTTCCTCTTTAAGGCGTTGCTGTAAGCAGAGGTAGGTATCACATCACAATGGTAAGTACTCACAAAACTTGGACTTTCCATCCACTTCGGGCCGTTCACTGGGATACAGGTAAGTGGTTCACACTATTGACACGGTTTGTTCCTCTTTAAGACGTTGCTGTAAGCAGAGGTAGGTATCACATCACAATGGTAAGTTACTCACAAGACTTGGCTTCTCATTCACTTCAGGGCGTTCACTGGGACACAGGTAAGTGGTCCACACTATTGACACAGTTTGTTCCTCTTTAAGACGTTGCTATAAGCAGAGGTAGGTATCACATCACAATAGTAAGCTACTCACAAGACTTGGCTTCTCATTCACTTCAGGGCGTTCACTGGGACACAGGTAAGTGGTCCACACTATTGACACGGTTTGTTCCTCTTTAAGACATTGCTGTAAGCAGAGGTAGGTATCACATCACAATTGTAAGTTACTCACAAGACTTAGACTTCTCGTTGCTGTTACAGGCAGTGGGTTTTCGCAGCAGCATTCACACACGGTATACCTCCACCCTTCACCTAAGTTTCCGGGGTGTCGTGGGGACTGAGGAGTCGTGTGGCGCAGAGCCGAACGCTTCCCTAGCTCCCCCTTCTGTTATGGTAACCGGGGTAACGAGCTGGGGCGAACTCTCGACGAGGCTCCGCCCACACCCAAGGTTTCGGTGGGATATATCTGCACACCACTACGACCCTCCGTCCGTACAATGCACGTTGGCTGCTACTCACTCCGATGTACCGCCGGGCTTCACCACTGCCTGCCAGCTGGGGTGGCGTGACTCCTGCTAACACACAGGGAGGCAAAACAAAAAGAAGTGTAATTTCCCTTCCTCATAGGGCTCAGACCACAGCGTGTTCTCTCCTTCTCACGACCCGTCCAGGCCAGGGCAGCTTTGGTCGCTACAAGCACAGCATACACAGCAAGCTTTAGTGTAAACACAATTTATAATCACAATTCACCCACAGCACTCTGCACACACACTTTACGTGAATATATGGACTGGAGCCGCCTGGCTTTGACTACCTCGTGAGACGGGTGGAACGTTGTTCTATCCCTAGAGAAGACGGGTTAATACACAATGTCGATCAATGCAGCCCCAGTATGTTCACAGTTACCTCTTCGGCTCACCCACGCTTCCTTCCTCCGCAGGGCCAGATAGACAGACAACACACGTTTCCCCAGTCGAGTTTCTTACCCGTGTTTCCGGTCGATCCACGGCTCGCCCACACTCCTCCCTTTGGTGGGGCCAGGGACCTTCAACACACACCAAGTAGCTCTTCTTATAAATACTTCGTCAACACACATCAGCTGTTACTCACGCTTTGTTGTCAACACAATCCCACAGCAATGTACTTCCTGACTCGATAGTGACACAGTCACACGTGAAATCGCCCAGTAATTCTCTTCGCCCAGTCGTCTTACACCTCCTTCATCCCCAAGGGATCGATATAGAACGATAAAGCGGGTCTGCACAGCAGCAACACAGCGCACACAAAGTACACCAAAAGCACCTCGGTGTGGTGTCCCTTTAACTTTCACAGCCCCGTCCTTTTCGCCTCTTTTGGCAGCAGTGATTCGCGGATCAACGGCGCTCTTTCGGCTCCTCCAGGGACTGAGCGTGTGGTTACGTTTGCCCAAGGCATAAAGGGACTCCCGCCCGAAAACAACTCTCTCCCTCCTTTGTGCTTCTTGGACCTTTTTATGTGGCTTGTCTTTACTCTCTCCTCCAATCATGGGTTGCTCCACTGATTCGCCACACCTGTTGCTCGTTCCTCATGATTTTCGTCGTCAGGGAGACCAGGAAGTAGACTGGTGTCTTTAAAATCGGGTCCGGGCGGAAACCATCTTCAACGGAACCTTTCTCCGCCACTTTTGGTTCCCGCCCTACCATAGTCACCTGGTGACACGGGGATTAAACTCAGGTCCCTGCGCTGTTGAACTATTTGAGAGCACTGACCACTAGGCTATCATTATCATTTTCAACAAAGGTCCAAAAAAATTTCAAGCTGTGATTTGATCGAAAAATGATAGCTTTTAATTTAGTTGCTGCATGAAAGTATTTAGTTCATAAGGACTTCCCAGCCTTTTATATGGTTTTGTTTATGCAACAGAACTACAATTTTTAGTCAGTAGTAAATTCTTAACATTTCTATCATAAATCACCGCTCTCTCTCTGTAACTTTGATCGACTTTGAACCTCTAGGGCTGCTCAAGAATAGCATGCACCCGCTATTTTCTTGACTTCTTGAGCCTCGTTCAAATTGGTAGGACTGCGTAAACCTCAACTAACCGTTATGGAACTGATTTAAGCGGTACTTTCCAAGCGAGTTTTATGGAACAGCCCTCAGATTCGAAACGTTTATCAAAACATATACAGAATTTTAAATAAGTAAATAATGTTTGGCTTCATTTTTTTCCATAAATTGGAAAATTCTCGCGGTATTGCAGATTAACATAAAAATTCACAGGAACACATTTTTTATGCAAATGTTTTCTCTTAGTTGACAAGATAACTCGTCAATGGCGGGGAAAGAGTTAAACTCTGTGTATGTTTTGATCATCATTTTGAATCTGATCTCTAACGAAATTCCTTTAAAAAAATGCAATTATTTCAGCTTTTTAAGCTGAAAGAAACCTAACCATATTTAAGAAGTTATAAAAAGAGAACAAATAAAGATAGGATGTAAAAAAATTCTGGTTTGTTTGTTTGAAAACAGATGGTCTGTCCTTTGATATATTTGTATGTATATTTATAGAAAAAAATTTTCCAGGAAGGCATTTTGTGAAACCTTTGTGAAAATCACAAAAAAATGGAGGCGGGCAACTTTAAAAAAAAAAAAAGGCTGGTGGGGAATAAGTTAAAAACATTCCAATGAATAAATGTTTTTTGAAGAAGAATATTATGCTTTTCTCTGTGTACACATATCCATACAGGTACAATTTCCCCAGGTAAGGTGCAAACTAGTATCTGTGCAGTTGGTTGAAGAACTTTGCTTTTTGATTATCTGCATTTTGTTTCACTTTTGGTTTGTCATTTTGTTTGATGTGAATGAGCATCCTCTAGATGTGGAGAAACATTTATGAGGTGATCATAATCATTCAACTCGCACAAAAAAAAATTACAATAGTGAATTATATCTCATATTTATTTTCTGTTTTGCATATGTGTTTGCTTAACATTGTGGAAAATAATTGTGATCCTGAGCAATAGAGCAACTACTAATGCCAATTTAAAAAAGATGTATTACAGTCATAAATAAATCTGTGCCGGATAACAACATACTCCCTTTAATCTTAGAATAAGCACTACTATTTACTTAACACATTAATCGAAAAAGAGCTTACTAAAATGTCTAATAACTAATTTATCTATGAAATATATAAATAATTTCACATAATCACTAAAAGCATTAGCAGTTTGCTTGTGAAAGATTTTTGCACTTCAACTTCTACTAATAGTTTGTGTGTAATTCTGAATAGATGTTTGAAAGTATGCAGCAGTGTTTTTCTTTGGTTGAAATAACATGATGTAAGATTTTGGTATGAAATAGCTGAAGAGAATTCCATATATACTGCTTATTTGGGCAAGTGCGTTCAAAAGCAGGACGTATTTGCTTTTGAAGCTGAGATATATTGTGAAATAAATAATCCAGCTCAGATAGTACATAAGCAGACTGAAAGTTATTGATTTGGCCTCATTGTAACTTTTTGGCAAATCTCTTCCCATGTAAGAAAATGAGATGCACAGGAAACCAAGAAACCAACTTATGAACAAAGCTATGCTGATGGTTACAGTGTTTCTCCTTTCACAAATGAGCATAATTTGGTCATTAAAAGTAATTGAGTCCCTGATGGGATCATCAGGTGAGACAGTTGCCCATAATACACAAGAAATTAAATGAATAAAAGAAGAAGACATAATGAAGAGCCACTGGCCATTGTGCTTTACCCACAAGCTGTGTAATTTAGGGAACTCTGCAGCCATTTTGAAGACACAAACGATTTGAAAGGAACGAACGGTCAAACAAGAGAGACAGATAGTGAAGAAAAATGTAAATATAAAATTTCTCAAGACACAATGTACAGATGTGGGTTGTCCAAAGAAAAAGAACACACTTATGCTCGACATTGTTAAACATGCTAACATTAAGAAACACATGTTGCCACCAGCAGATCTCACCACTGGTGTGTTGTAATTGTAGGCAAAAAGACAAAAGATGAAAATGAGCAGAGCAATGAGGCAAACAGTAGAAAATATGACAAGAATGGAGGCAATGTCTGTAAACTGTAGATAGACAACAGTACGTGTCTTACAGGTTGTGCTGCCCTCATCAGACCATTCACTCTCTGCACATGGAAAACAGGTATAAGGGTCTCCTGAAAAATAAACAACAACAAGAAAAGAGTGTGGAAATTTAGTAATTTAGCCAAAATCAGTTCTCTGACCTACTGCAGGGGAGTCACTAGGCCCTTTTTAGGGGGGCTTCACTGCCTTTTTGGCTTTATCTAACAAGGAAAAGCAGAGAGAGACAGACGCAGCGAGATGCTGCAAAATCACAGAAATATTCGCAAAGAAGGGAGCAGGTCAGTCAATTTACCATTAAAAGCACACATCTATATATTGCTGATTAACGTTACATGTTTTAAAGTCAGGTGCTGGCGTGATGCATTGCTTTATGTACAGTTGTTGTTCTGAACGCATCACGCAGATAATTTCATGCAGCGAAACAAACACCAGGTGATTGTGAAGTTTATCTTTTTATAAAACTGGATCAAAAGTGCAAATCAAGCTTTTTATGGCCATTTCACCTTATATTTGCAGTTCTTTTAAATAACTTTTTTTAAATCTAATAATATAAGTAAAGTATACATTATTAAATATGTTTGTTTCATTTAAAATATTAATATTTCAACATTTGAACTCCTTCATTTTAAAAAGTGTATGCCACCTGTGTATTTGTCTGTGGTATGGTAGTATACATTGTGTATTCCTAGTAAGTTTTTGAGGGTTCACCAACTACAGTATAGACATAGGGGCTGTTTCCCAGACAGGGCTTAGGTCTAGTTCAAGACTAAAATGCCTGTTTGAGTTTTAGTTCTTAACTAAAAGTAGCTTGCACTAACATATCTTAAAATACATCAGTCACACTGTTTTGTCTCAAGATGAACACCCACGCCCGCCGACGGGGGGGACAAACGGGTCTGTTGGGGGGGGGGCAGAACTATGGAAGGTTTTTTTGGTCTTTTTTAAATTAATTAATTAAATTATAAAATAATTAATTAAATTATAAAATAAAAAATAAAATCGCAAAATATGTCCCAAATTTGAAAATTAAATGCTAAAATAAAAATTAAAACATTATATTAAATTATTTCATTTTCATTTTTAATGTGATGAAGCATCATTCTGGCCAAATTAAAAAAGAAAATTAAATAGATGATTTGACATTTCATTTTCAATATAATCTTGAGTCAAGACTGACAATATTAAAATAAAAAGGCAAGCTTGAAAAGGAATCTGTAAATACATTTTTAAAAGGGTTTTTATTCATACCCAAGCAATAATTGGGACAAAATTAAAATGTAAAGTTCAGTTTTAATTTTATGTTCTCTTTAAATGATTTGTTTTCATTTTCTTTTTCGTTTTCATTTTCATTTTCAACTTGTATGCAAATTTAATGTTAATCAGTGGGTGGCGTTTATTTACTTGCTCAAAAAAGGGGATTGGCTAACACTGCGTTGCCAACTCAGCGACTGTGTTGCTAAAATAGCGACTTTATTGCTACATCTAGCGACTTTTAGGCCCATTTAGACAAACTTAGCGAATGTTTGGATGAATCTTAGCTTCACATCTGTACAGATAGGCTACTGTGTCGCTTGTACTGGCCCACGAGTGCCGGGTGGCCCTGTCCCGGTGAAATGTGTGTCTGGTGTCTCTGTGCATGAAGCTGGGCAGTGTAGGAGCTGACGCGTGGATGAGATTCGCGTTCATTGTTAAATTACATTTGAAAGGAGGAACAAACAATAAAAAGTGGCTGGTCCGCTGTTATATATGTGCGTATTTTCACACATCTGATCCGGTGAGGCGTCAGCCATTCTCATCAAATGCATACACATAGCACAGTGTGATTATCGTGCAATACATAATTATGCCAAAATCCGTGAAGGACTGGAGTATCATATGCTCGCAAAATTGGCGTATATATAGCACTATAATCACACTGCGTGTTATTTGTATGCATTTCATGAAAATGGACATACAGTGACCAGTCACTTACTTTTGCAGCGGGCACACTGGCAGAGCAGACCTTCAGCCTTTCTGGCATATTTGTAAGTGGTCCTCATTTGTAACGCTGATTTGTGAGTAGGGCTGTGACCGTACGGGATTTTATTTTACCGTGGTGAAGAAGCAACAGAATCACGCGGTTAGACTGTTAGCACAACAACCCACCCCATATTATTAAAACAACAAATTATATTATCAATAACAATGTGAAATAATATGTATTTCTATATGTTAACTTTTGTTTTTTATATCTTTTGAATATACTATGATTTATAGACCTTTTATGTCATCGTTTATAACCCATTTTATACAATACATTTCATAGAATAACAACCTGAAAACCTGCAGAAAGAACATGCAGAGTTTAAGATTGTTTCTGATGAGTTGTGCAAAACCTGATTCCTATTTCTTTAGACATTCATTTTCGGTAAACTCTCCGTGAATAGAAACACACTTCTCCACCAAACATGTTGAAACTCTTAATAATTTATTGTACAAAAAATGGGTTACAAATAATGACAAAAACTGTTCCATAATTGATATTAAACTCAAAAGATATCGAAAATAAATATTATTTAATGTTATTATTGTTAGTATGTTTAATAGGATTTTCTCAAAGTGGATACAAAACGAAATCGACAATTGCATCATTACGTAAATAACTGCGCAAAACTTATGGATACTCCAATCATTGCTTTCAGAAATTCGCTTACAGTAGCTCCAGATATAAGCACAGCATTCAACCAAATAACGAGTTGTGCTGTCAGTATACGCGCTCCTGCCTTCATAACGATAGTTGTCATGTTTGCCCATTATAGTTTTAAATTATTATTATATCATTATCATCACCAGCACAGTGCTTCTCCTTGAATGAGAAAGCTTAATATGCGCGTGGCTCGGACTCCTTGCACATGAACTTTCATGGGCATGGCTCTGACATTTTTGTTATTCGCGCAGGGGTTTAAAACCAGGGAGTGAGTTGGTACAGTTCAAGAAATCAGAGCACTTGGGCATGACGCGCTTTATAAGGTTGCGGCTGTGACATCACCGCAGCTGGCATCTTATTACAGCAGTGATGCAGTATTACCGTGATATCGTCACAGCCCTTATGTGCGTATCTCGTCTTCCACGCTTCAGCTATGGTCAGAAGAACTGTATGTTGTGTCCAGTGCAGTGTACACAGAAGACTCCGAGAGACTCGCATTTCACAGAGGACGCAAGTTCTGATATTTTTACAGACAACACATAGGCTAAATAAACAGATAATGTTCATTTAAAAGTAAGTGACTGGTCGGTGTATCAGCTCGTTAAACTGACGCCTCACCGGACCAGATGTGTGAAAATACGCACATATATAACAGTGGACCAGACACTTTTTATTGTTTGTTCCTCCTTTGAAATGTAAACAATGTTAGCGAATCCCATCCACGCGTCAGCTCCTACACTGCCCAGCTCCATGCACAGAGACACCAGACGCACATTTCACCGGGACAGCGCCACCCGGCACTCATGGGCCAGTACAAGCGACACAGTAGTCTATCTGTACAGATGTGAAGCTAAGATTCATCCAAACATTCGCTAAGTTTGTCTAAATGGGCCTAAAATTCGCTAGATGTAGCAATAAAGTCGCTATTTTAGCAACACAGTCGCTGAGTTGGCAACGCTGCTTCAGCCAATCCCCTTTTTTTAAGCAAGTAAACGCCACCCATTGATTAACATTGAATTTGCATACAAGTTGAAAATGAAAACGAAAAAGAAAATGAAAACAAATAATTTAAAGAGAACATAAAATTAAAACTGAACTTTACATTTTAATTGTGTCCCTATTATTGCTTGGGCATGAATAAAAAGCCTTTTAAAAAATGTATTTACAGATTCCTTTTCAAGCTTGCCTTTTTATTTTAATATTGTCAGTCTTGACTCAAGATTATATTGAAAATGAAATGTCAAATCATCAATTTAATTTAATTTTTTAATTTGGCCGGAATGATGCTTCATCACGTTAAAAATGAAAATGAAATAATGTTTTAATTTTTATTTTAGCATTTAATTTTCAAATTTGGGACATATTTTGCAATTTTATTTTTATTTTATATTTTAATTAATTAATTTATAATTTAATTAATTAATTTAAAAAAGACCAAAAAAACATTCCATACGAACTGGAACCTACGGAATAATTGTTAAAAAAAAAAGAAAGTACGCTCAAAATGTCTGGTCAGACTCAGCACAAGTCCGGTTCTCAGAAAAGAAAAGAAAAAATATAGGCCTTATAGAGGAAATTAGAATTCCTAATTCTCCCCATTAGGAATCTGTGACCGCAGATATAGTCACACGCGTGTGTTTGTGAGTAGAAGTCTGTGCTGTTTGCTGTGAGGTTTTTATGAGAGAAAGCACAAACTATTTAATATTTAATATGTAAAACTTGAATTTGAAATAAAACTTACCGCGGAGAAGTTAATGAGCTCTATCGTCTCTATTGCTAAGTGACGGGACAATTATTTATTATTTCAAATCCGTTTACAAGATAAATATACATTGTGTTGTTAAACAGATGAAATTATCTTGATAAAGGCTGCATTCATTATGAGAAGCCTTTTCTTTTTACTGTTACACTGCAGACAGTAATATATGTATTTTATATAAAACTCTATGGTCGTGACAGCACATTATCCATTATCTGTTGGTTCATGTTGGTCCAGTTTAATTCGGGGTAATCCTTTAATAAAATGTAATTATAAAATATTTTATTGTTTTGTAATATTCACAGCGCACATTCTCTCAGATCATTTAAAAACATTTTTAATTATTCTGCAAAATTCTGCATAGATTTTGCAAAAGGAATCCGCAGACATAGCAAAAAATAACTCCTTACACAGATTCCTTAGCTGTACTACTCTTGCAGCAATTAAAGCAGTTCAGATTTGTTTTAAATGGCAAAATAGTTATATTTATTTTTTTATTTACATTTTAGAGTATTTTTGTTTGTTAAAGTTTTTTTTATGATAACCAAAAAGCGGTTAGCAGCCGACAGCAAGTTGACGACATCAACTATATAAAATATATATTTTCAGCATATCACAGTGTTAGTTTAAACGTTTATTATCAACACACACTATTTTTAAAAAGCGGAGGCAGGTTGCTCTGCTGCTCGCAGCTGCAACGGGTGCAGGAATAAAAAATGAAAAGGGCTATAGCTACAAAACGAAACGAAATAAACATGAAACGGAATAAACTAATAATCTATGCAAATCACTGCAGTAAAAGTTGAACTGGATGTTGTTAGAGTTCCTCACTGGTGTGTCTGTAACTTTTAAGAGCTGTCATCCAGCGTTGCGTTGAGCCCTGACATGTCATTTGATCTGTTTCTCTTAAGTTTAAGCAGTGAACGTGTTGTTTTTTACAGATCATTTAAATGTGCTCGTGTGATTTGGTCAAAAAGTAAACTTCTAAGTGTTTGTGGAAGTGTAATTTATTGTAACATGCTGAAAATCATTGTGCCTGTTTAAAACACTGGCAGCATGAGACCTAAAAGTCTTTATTTTTATTTCACAATGTTCCCCATCTGCTGATAATTAAACATGTATTTAGTATGCATAAAACATATGATTGACTTTTTAAACTTGTTCAAATATATAATGCTGAATATCTCTTACTAACTTCTTTTGTGAGAGAATGCAATACCTTCCGTGTGTCTCAATCAGCTCCCTTGTTCAGTAGTCAGGGCACTGATCAGGGAGTCGGCCATTTTAAGGGCTGTCTCAATCGCAAAATCCGTTCAGTGCACTGGAACGTTCGTTCCCTAAAAATTCCCACAATGCAACGCAAAAACCAGTGAGCATCGATGTTCCCTATGTTCCCTAACCGGAAATCACGTGACCTTTTCTGACGCTCGCCACCCGAACATCACGTGATCCAACTCAATAAACTTTATGAAATGTAACAGAACTTTTATAAAGACAAACGTTTGTTTTAGTTGTAAATATAAACACACATTGCTACACAGTAAGGGACCACAATCTACTCAATATTTAAAATAATAATATTTATTTAAAATTGTAAATATATTTATTACATTTAAAATGTAATTATATGCCTCCAATTTTATGCACAGATATGTAAGAGAATAATGACAGCATTTTCCACAATGTACTGTTTTTTAAAATTAAGTCAGAGAGATGTTGGTTTTACCGGTTGTTGATGAGTAACAGCTGTGAATAATCACAACGCGCTTAAGCAGCCACGTGACAGAAAAATAAGTGAACATTGTCCCAATGTGAAGTGAGCTAGGGTCCTTACCAGTGCCCGAACCTGTGTACACGATATACTGATTCACGACCTCGGGAGCTAGGGAACGAATTGAGACACACGGCTTGTCTACAGCGCGATCGCTTGAGACTCCTCCCACCTGAGCAGCTCATTTGAATTTAAAGGGATACACACAAAATGGTGCATTTTTGATCAGACCCATAAAGTGACTATTTAAACATGCCACAATAAATTACCTATATGGTATTTTGAGCTAAAACTTCACATATGTACTCTGGGGACATTTATTTGAATATCTTAAAAACATCTTATGGAATGTCCCCTTTAAGAGAACTAAATGCATGATGCACCACTGATGATTTTTTCTAGTAAGACATCGGCAACAAGAAGTCAGTGATTTGTTTGCAAGTCAGTCTGAGACATTTTTTAGTCGAGACTGTGATAAAGAAACCGTGTGGACATGATGCACAAAAATGTTAAACATTGGCATGAAAAGTGAACAAAAACTTTTCACACTCAGTAATATAAGCTTTTTAATTTGTACAAGTGTGAGTTTGTATATGCCAGAATTCCCTCAAGACAATAAATGATGATGGGGAAATTCTTCACAGGTTTGAATACTAATTCAGTTACGTAAAATTTCTGAGCATGTGCAACAACAATTCTGTTTGGATATCTGAGGGATAAACAATATGAGACACTAATTTATTTTTAAATAATCCTCATCCAGACTTTACCAAACACCAACTATGGAAATCAAATCAAGCCACATCTATACTATTGTGGATGCTGTGACTAAAAAGTTGTATCACAAAAATACTTACGAGAATAGTCAACATAAGTGTTTTGTGGGCATTTTTTACACCGAAAACAGCAACTATGCAATCCCTCATGTTCCCTTGAATATCCCTCCATACACTCAACAGAGCAGTTTGAGAAAGGAACCTATAACAAGAAAATAGTGGTAAATAATTTATTGACAATTGAATCTAGACAGCTAAAATGTTGCTTACTATGACAAATAACTCACAGAAGTGTTGTTACGCCAGGGCATGAGAGAGTTATTGATGGTTAAAATAGTTTCTGGATATGTGTCATAAGTGCCCACCATCTCAATCCATGAATGATTTGTTTCAGTGTGCCAGAGCGCTACGGCGTAACTGATGGTTGGATTACCATTAACATCAAATTTCACCTGACGTCCATTGAGTGGAAAATCTAACTTCTTCAGTTCTCCTAGAAGCTGTTTTAATGTGCAGTAAAATTTTAATTTTTCCAAAATTATAGATTATATTATATAAATAGATATTTTTCTTTATCAGGATAATTACAATTCACTCACCATATATGGCTTTACTGCTAGATTTTTGCGGCATTCATTCAGATTGCACTGCAGAACTGTATGTAATGCATGAGCTATGGAATATATGGCAGCGTAGATGTTAAAGGAGTATGTGGGATTTTCATTTATAATTTCCACTGCGGACACAAATGCACCTTCCTTACATTCCTGATTGCATATCTTATTTGGGACTTCAACATCACCATTATTATGTTTATTAGTTGCTTTCATTTTATAAACAAACTGATCAAATCCAGGCAATGACGTGATTCTCTCTGTAATGCCAATAATTGTTCCAACCTTCTCAATTCCCGGCTCTTTTAGAAGCTGCTGATTCATAGACCACGGATGACTAGAAATCCAAACTTTGTCTCTGATGTTATTTGCTATGGCAGCTTTCATTACGCTTTCTGCATAAAGCGGCACAGTGAAAACCACAATGACATTAATGTTTAGCATGTTGATATTTTTAAGCGTTTGATTGTAGTTTCCCTGTATTTTAAGAAGCTCCTGATATGCCACACAAATACCAGTATTCTTAGTATACTTGTAAAAAAGGTTTAGGCCATCTTTACTGTAATCGTCTGCACCTCCAATAAAGGCAACCCAATTCCATCCAAACCACTGTATGATGTGAATAAGCATCTGTACCAAGTCTTTATTGCTGGGGATTGTTCTGAGTAAAGTTGGATAGCGAAGTTTATCACTAAACACAGAAGTTGCGGCCGCATATTGAACCTGTAAAAGAAAAAGCATTTTACTTTATCTGCAACATTTCTGCTTTAACACCACGTTAATGTTAAGTGTTAGTAAAGAAGAGAAGAGTTATCAGCACTGTTGGAAATTATTGTGCGTTTTAATTTTTGGCATATATCTTTGTCAAGTTTTGATTTAAAATTTCTCAAATGTTCTTTTAAACCAGTTTCAACAAGCATAACAAATTGTACTGAATTGTTCAAAACTGTTCTTGTCTCAAGTCAGCAATAATCCACCAGTTCTTTCAGAAAGTACTTAAAATTATAAGTACTTTCAACTTGAAATGTTTTTTTTGTGATACTTAAAAAATAATTGACCCAACTATATATTTCAAATAACCTGGAATAACAAAGTTTAGTTGAAATATTAGCTACTTACTTTTTCAAGTTATCTGTACTAAAATTCAAGTTCATTCAACTCAGGCCCGAGTTGTTTTATTTTTGCATTCATGCTTACAAATATAATGTTCAAACTTTTGAGTTAAATAATAATTTAACCTTATACCCATATGGGATTTAGAATGTTCAGTGACGTGACATTACTGCCAGATTCAAACCGTCTTTCGCGTTGGTTGGTGTCACGACGCGGGAGTGGAGGGAGGACACAAACGCAGAGTTCGGACAAATAAATATCATTTAATAATAAAACGGGAACAACGCACGAGGAGTACAGGTAAGCAGAACACAGGAACATCAAAATGTGACACGGGAACAGACAGGGTGGTATTGACAATCATCCGGCACAGGCTGACGGAACAAAGGCGTATAAATACAAACACAATCAAACAGGTGTGGTGTGTTGGCGTAATGAGTCCATGAGAGTCCAGGTGAAACGGATGAGTGCAAAACACAAAACATGTCACGGAATAGCCGTGACATAACCCCTCCCTCTAGAAGTGGCTACCAGACACTCACATGAAACACAAAAAACAAAGTCTGGTAGGGTGGATCCAGGGGAAGGATGGAGGGCTCGGGAACCCTGGTGAAGCCGGCAGCCGCCGGGACGAAACCTACGGGACGGTGGGCCGGAATGCGCCAGGAGAACCGGAGCGATCGCTCTGAGGACCGAGGCAGACGAATTACCCCCCTCCTGGGAATCGTCGAAGATCAGATGCCCCCAGAAGTCACATCCTCATCCCCTCGCGGAACGGAGACCCTCACCGATGACCACCCCGGGGAAATAATCGGGCGTGGTCCTTTCCGGATCCCCTGGCGAGCAGGACGGTGGACCTCCGAGGAACAGTCGACGACGACTCAAACGCTGGGGGACCGCCTGGGCCGATCCTCCTCCCGCAGGCCCGCAGGAGCGAGCAATCGCTCACGGTGGTCCCCGAGTGACATCGGGGCTGATGGAATACGAACCCCGATGTCACCACTCCCCCTCGACGAAATTCTTGGGGGAGCCGCCCTCCACGAACTCGCTGCGTCCAATGTTGGCCAAATGATTCTGTCACGACGCGGGAGTGGAGGGAGGACACAAACGCAGAGTTCGGACAAATAAATAACATTTAATAATAAAACGGGAACAACGCACGAGGAGTACAGGTAAGCAGAACAGGAACATCAAAATGTGACACGGGAACAGACAGGGTGGTAATGACAATCATCCGGCACAGGCTGACGGAACAAAGGCGTATAAATACAAACACAATCAAACAGGTGTGGTGTGTTGGCGTAATTAGTCCATGAGAGTCCAGGTGAAACGGATGAGTGCAAAACACAAAACATGTCACGGACTTGCCGTGACAGTTGGTGCTGGTCCAGACGGATGAGCTCAGCGCTGTCATATCAATGCAGTGTTTTCAACCTCATAATGTTTATTTTAAATTTCAGACATTTAAATACACATAAGCACTGGTAAAACAAAAGCCTATAGTTTGTAAAAAACACCCTGATGTCTGTGGAAGCAGATAAATGATCTATTCAAATAAGATAATAATTATAAATAAATATTATTTTCAAATAATAATAATTTGCAGAAGTGTGTTATTCATATCAGGCAAACACAGTGGAAGCAACTATAAAGTTTACTCTACGTTATAAAGGTTATAATGATACCTGTTTGAAAGACGAGGATGCGCACCTGTCAAGCAGCTATTACACAACAGAGCGAGGACAGAGACCAACATGCTCTTAAACAGGAATTATTATATGGAATAATTTGTGCATCTTTGAATAACTGTAAGAATACATTTCCTTTAAATATCGTTTTTTTCATATAAAATTTTAAGGGATAATAATGTTTTATCCACTTTTATTGCTTATTTAAACTTGCGGTTAACAGCGTGTTTGGCAATTAAGAGTGTATTTCAGTAATATTGCCGTTTTGATAACACTTTACAATAAGGGTGCACAAATAATCATGAATTCATGCTTAACTAATGCACAGATACTGAATTAATGTATTACTAATGATTATCTAAGTTATTCATTAGCTATTCATTAACGATTGCATCATTAGCAACTAATGAAGAGTCTGTCTGATTATTATATTAGTTCATATATGAATTGTTATTAATAAAATATGTAATTGTGGATTAATTCCATCATCACTTCTTTTATTAACTAATAGTGTTAATTAATTTATTAATTACCACAATGAGCCAAAGCCTTATATTTCAACTTCCAGATAATGCAGGTAAACTAATATACATTAATATAGTATTAATTACAGCATTAGTAGTGTGTTAATTCATACAATTACTAAATAATGAGTTAATAATGATGTGCCTCAACAAGTAAAGTCACAACATAATGATATATTTGCAAACTATTAGCTAATGATTACTAGAGTTTATAAAAGCTATTTATTAAACACTGGTTTCAAAAAACATTGCCAAAAACACATTTCAATAACACACTACATTTAAACAAAACATTAAAACATTTAAAAAAATATAATATAAAATTAATACAAATGAACACTGATCAAAATTAGACAACACGTTCAGAGACCTCACAGTTATTTGTATTAATCTAGCACGCATGCTAATACATAACACAAATGTACTTACTTAGTAATTGTATCAATTAACATACTATTAATGCTGTAATTAATAATGTATTTATGCATGTTAGTTTACCTGTATTATAAGGCTTTTCCTCATTGTGGTAATTAATAAATTAATTTACACTATTAGTTCATAAAATAAGTGATGATGGAATTAATCCACACTTACATATTTAATTAATAACAATTCATATATGAACTAATATATTAATCAGACATTCTCTTCATTACTTGCTAATGAGGCAATCATTAATGAATAGCTAATGAATAGCTTAGATAATCATTAGTAATACATTAATTCAGTATTATCTGTGCATTAGTTAAGCATGAATTCATGATTATTAGTGAACCCTTATTGTAAAGTGTTCCCGCTGTTTTTCTGGTAATAAAAATACAATTTGCAGACGTTTATTGCCGTTGAATAATCTTGTCTATAATATGGAAATCACATAGGACATAGGCTATATAATGTGGTATACTGCACAGTTACTCTGCTAATTTAAATTATATGTGGAGATAAATAACCCTTTCAAATCTGCTGATTTAATCCATTCATGTACTGACCACAGGCTAGAGATTTTAAACATCCTTAATCCACACTTACTAGTCTATCAAATAATATCTCATGATCTATCATCAATAGTGAGTTTCTGGTTACCTGTGCTGTGCAGTTGGATATGGAGTGTTTTATGGACCGCTGCATTTCAAATATGTCTTTCCAAAGCGAGATCGCAATGCATCATTAATGGTATAAAGTTAAGCCCCCTTAACAATTTCATCCTGCAGCCGGGCCTGATTCAACTTAATGTGACTTATGTTACTAACTTGGATTAGAAAATTCAGCCAAAAAATTAATACTTAATAATAACACAAGATTGAAGAAGATTGTTGAAGATTGTTATTTAATGAAATTTAATGTAATTTAGTCATAGGACTTTATTTGAATGTGTGTATTTTCGTCTGCTGGAGTGATTCAACTGGTTTTGAATGAGGTCATTATGTGAGGATGTCAAAAGAACTGGTAAACTCTATACAAAAAAAAAAAAAAAAAACGAAATAAACTGTTCTCAGAAAAGAATCAGAATTCAGATAATGCCGTTACACAGCGGCATTTCTTCAAATAATATAAAGGACTGGAGTCAATTATTTCGCTTATACCACGGTTATCACAAACAGTGCTTTGGTATTTATTTTAAGACATTAAAAATAAAATAAAAATAATTTACCCATGGTATATAGTTCATTGTGACAAGCGGTGCGACAGCAAGAGCTCTTGTGCTTCCATATGGTCCTGTTAAAGCAATGACTTTAGACTGATGGTTGTTAAGTTTTTCTTTGGGATTTATCAATCCGTTCTGTGAGATAAAACTGAAGACTGAAGGGAAATTCTTCGTGTCAGAACAATGATCAAAAACTTCATAACCCAGAGTGACATTGGGCAGCAGTGTGGTTGAGTTATTAATCTCCTCAACAGCAAACCTCATTACTTGAAACATCTGATAGCCTGATTTTGTGAAAGTTTGCCTAGAAAACATTAATAAGAAAAATAACAGAGGTTAATTGCACTTATCTTCATGAACATTATTAACATCATTAACAGTTTAGGATTATTTTAAAGCTGTAATGTGTAACTTGGATTTACTATCACCATTTCTGATTGAGATATAAAATCGCAGGTTAAACTTGCATCCGTTAAAAAATAGGTAACATTTTTCTCAAAATCCAAACTAACACCTATAACAGTTCACAATGGTAAGCATATTATAATGGTTTATAAGGTTTCATTATTGTTTATGTGCTTGCTCAGTACCTGAATTGTAATAATTTTATTAGGGCCTGCACCGAAAGGTGTGAAGCACCTTTTGGATTGTTTCAAAAATGCACATGATGTTAATGTTACCTTGAACAATTACTAGTACTTTTTTAAAATCTTGTTAATGTTAGTTAAAGGACAAGTTCGGTATTTTAGACTTAAAGCCCTGTTTTCAGATTGTTTATGGTGAAATAGAATGGTTTTGACTGAAATTTTGACATTTTCGGCTGCTCTGAGAATTTTCGCGTGTTTGTGTTTCAGCTCAGACCTCTATAATGGATTTAATGGTGCACTGGAACAATCCTTCCTAAAATGCATTAAACTTTCGTTTACAAAGACGTGAAACTCACCGAGTGGTCAGGGGTGTTCACTGGTATGCTCACACAAAAATCGCTCCAAAAGACGCATTCCAACAGGTTTTATCGTAGTTTTTACCAGCCCCATGGACTTGTATTAGATGTCCTGTGAGGTACGGTATTACTCCGCGCCGGGAACTTTGTTTCTATTCTTGCAATAGGCAAAGGCGGATTAGCGCCACCACCTGGGCTGGAGTGTTTATTATTCAAGCTCTAAGCGGAAGAATGTACGGGTGTGAGGCGTTTGGAAAAATAGGTCCACAAGTTAACAACGAATGCTAAAACAGCTGTTGGAAAGCATCTTTTGCAGCGATTTTTGTGTGAGCATATCAGTGAACACCCCTGACCACTCGGTGAGTTTCACATCTTTATAAACGAAAGTTTAATGCATTTTAGGAAGGATTGTTCCAGTGCACCATTAAACCCATTGCAGAGGTCTGAGCTGAAACACAAACACGCGAAAATTCTCAGGGCAGCCGAAAATGTCGAAATTTCAGTCAAAACCATTCTATTTCACCATAAACAATCTGAAAACAGGGCTTTAAGTCTAAAATACCGAACTTGTCCTTTAAAGCTATGGTCTACGATTTCAAAGATTGTTCATTATTAATAACCTCGTTTAGATGCTGGTTATGGTTCTACAGTAAAAATAACAATATGACAGCTTACATTAGTCGACTGCTCTCATCCAATCCCCGCTCCATTTAAAACTCCACCATGCGCTCGCATCTCCACCCCATTGCACCCCACCCCCTCCTGCAACATTACATTTCTGACAGTGTATGACAGCTAGCAAAGTAGCAACTAGGCCTGGGGCTCCTCACCGTCATAACCGCAAAAAAAAAAAAAAACACTTGAAACATTGGCTTGCACTTGTGTGTATATTAGGGCTGGGTTTCGATTCAAATTTCAAGAATCGATTCGATTCAGATTCTCAAGGTCTTGAATCGATTCGATTCGATCCGATCTGATCTGATCCGATCTTCGAGATTTAGATAAGTGTTTTTGAAAAAAGCCCAAAATGGTGCCAGATAGGGGTGGGCGGAATGACCAAAAATCTATTCCACAGAATGAGTCATTTTATTTCACAGTAACTGTATATTTCATGTATACATGTTTTTCAGTTTATATTGTTTTTGGATTATAAAAATGTGCAGTTATTTGCCACTCACTATAGCTTTTAACTGCTCACCACAGTTTTAAAATATGGACAATTTAAAGTAAATAATGTTAAAGTGAAAATGCCCAGAGGATAACAGCAAGTCTTGATAGACAGAATCTTGTTTTTAATTGAGTTATTAATTTTATAGACTATTGAAGCTATAGTATGCATTGTATTTTGTATTTATGCATACATTACATTAAAAATAAAGGTAAAATGATCAGGTATAAATATATGCACAAACCTACTGACAGGATAAATACCTGTATATGAGAGACGGAGCTCTAGATATAGATATTATGACGGGTGCTATATGATGAGTTTTGTCTTAGCTTGCTTAAAGTTCAGAAAACGTTACAACTATTAGCATTATGTGCAAGAAGAACTCTTCATTTGGCGACCCGTTGCGCGCGCCTCAAGAAACCTCTGCCCCTCAGAGACCGGCTGCATGAGCACAGAGGGAGGGAGAGAGAGAAAGAGAAAGAGAGAGAGAGAGAGTTTTGCTGGAGACCTGTGGTGGATTCACTGGCGCTTATTATAAAAATAACACGAATAACTCGTTCATTTGTTATGAGTGGATTATTTTACATATAGATCGCAGCTTTGAGCGTTTCTAGAGTTTTCAAAACAACCGCTTGCTTAACGTTACTGACCGCTCTATGTTCGTTGTTTTAATGTCCTTCCACCTCGCGCGCATGCGTGAATTCAATGACGCGGCAAGTTTAAGTTATTAATTATTAAATCGATTCTCTGAGTTAAGGATCGATCTTTAGTAATTAACATGAAAATAGATTCAGAATCGGTGAATCGATTTTTTCAACACAGCCCTAGTGTATATGTGGGGAAGTTATACACGTAGCTTGTTAACAACCGCAGCTTGTTAACTGAACATTAACCTGATATGATTTTTAATATTAATTTGTCATTGAGTAGAAATACATGTGACGTTTTCTTTGACTCAGTAAAAGCAATACAAACATTTTATTTAATTTGAACGTGCAAACAGCCGCAACAGATCAACAACAGAATCAGGTTTCATACATTATTAAATTGTCACGCAACATAGAGCACGCGATCAGTCCGAGGATTAATATCCAAAGAGGTTAGATTGTCTCTTTTTTCATCTAGCCTACAACAGTGGCCATTTCTAAAGCAGGACACATTTCAAAAAGTTTTGCTTTTGCGTCTCCTTTCTCCGTTTGTGGAAAAAAGACAGATGTTTATGGTAGGACAGACGCGGACTGCCCGGGCGCGCGCGAGACAGAAGCTTTGTTTATACTCGCGCTTTGTCCGCAACGCAAGCCTCCGCGGATCGTGCGCATGTCTCACCAAACGGACGAGGCGTTTATAGTTGACGCGCTCGCTGTTGCACTATTTTTTGAACCACCAGGGGGCGACGCGAGCAATAAAGTCAAAAACAAACTCAAAGAAGAGGATAGAAGAAGTCGTCCGCTGGAACAACCCTGGTGCTTTTAACATCAGAGTTTGATATATAAATATGAGAACATGAATAAAACAACAATCTTTTAAATATGTCTTTATTAAACATTATCATTTCATTAACGGTTTTTACTAAACAAACAGTATAGATATCTTAAGGTTTGTATTTTATTCCTCGTCTAGAGGTTCATTCAATACAAATATAAGCCAAACATTCTGAATCATGTAAAACAATTCGTGTTTTAAACTGCAAAGTTTCCATACTTTACTTACAGAGTGTCAGATAAATATATACATTGTTTTGCTTGGATTGATCAAAGAGATACGTCACAGGCTTGCCTGCTCGGACAGAATCGCCTCGAGTTCGGTCATTTTCGGATGCGGAGCCGCGCGGAAAGTTACAAAAAATGCCGTGCACAGCGCCACGCAAAATGGGGTCTCGCGCACCCAACGTTTTTGCTGCGCGGAGTATAAACATAGCTAGAGACGGACCGCGTCATCTTGCGCACACACACGCGTCTCCGTGCAGCTTCAAAGCTATACTCAGGCACGGACACATATGCAGTACAAATGATTTCTCATACAAATGGTTACTTTACCAGACCGTCAGGGCAGCAATAATTTGCGTCATTTACATGCCATTCATAAATTAAGAATAGAAAAGTGGCGAAATGTCTGTAGGCATGTGTAGACACATGCAATGCGTTAACTTTTTTTTTTTAAACTGATAATATTAATTATTCATGTTGTTGAATGTTGAAATTGAAGAAATGTGGAAGGAAATAATATTCACTTTACATGTTCCTTAAGTAATTTGCACATGTTTTGTATTGAAGATAAATCTTTGATGATAATTCTTTGAAAAGCTTGTATATGTTGGTTTTAGACACGATTATAAAACACGTCAAGTGAGTAAATCTCAACTGTTTTTACCATGTCCACAATCAAATTTGCTGAAAAAGACTGTATTTTATCGTGGCTCTGCTGCTTGGAATGTTGTTCCTATAAAAATACGTAACAGTAATTCTACACAGGTGTTTAAAAGAAATTGTGAAAACATGTTGTTAAAGGTATAGACGTACTTCTGCTTGTGCTGCTACTATTAATGTATGGGTATAGTTTTGTGATGTGATTGGATTAGTAATTGTATTTTTGTTATTATTTTATTTGTTTGAATGATTTTTTTGTATTGTGCAACTCTGTGGACCCCAGGAAGATTAGCAACCACTTTGTGGAAGCTAATGGGGATCCAAATTAACAATAAACAATAAACATCATGCATGTTATTTAACTGGTTGTCTTGCCAATAAACCGCAAAACCGTGGGAATTTGTTGATTACCGAC
The DNA here is from genome assembly GCF_030506205.2 of Paramisgurnus dabryanus. NCBI lineage: Eukaryota > Metazoa > Chordata > Actinopteri > Cypriniformes > Cobitidae > Paramisgurnus > Paramisgurnus dabryanus. Next base: position 33,102,725 of record NC_133347.1, read on the forward strand.
CGCGGTAAGAAAAAATCCAAACTGCCCCAGCCCTAGTAGCAACAGCTCACAAGTGAAGAAAAAACAAACCGACAGCAGCAAGCGGCCTCTGCTTGTCCCTACAGTCAAGATTGGAAGAAAGAGAAAGTCTGTAGAGGAAAGGGCAGAGATAAAAACAGAGACTCAAAGTCGAATAATTATAGGGTCCGCCATTGACCGTTGGAGGAAGCTTCAGGGAGATATTGGACTGAAAACCGACGCTGACACGGCTGACTTTTCGTTGAGCAGGTACGCATTAATTTATACTTTTATGGTGTGAGGTGTTACATAAATGTCTTTATATCAGTCTAACAACATACTCATGTTGCCGGTCGACATTGGAATGTTAGCCGTTTAGCATCGCCTATCACGGGTCAAAGTAATTATATTTCTTGAAGTACTTGAATTTCAATAGGCCTAGCGGGTTTCTGTTCGCGCCGATAAGAATTTGAACAAGATGCGCTGTGTGCTGCTATAACAATTACTCAAAACCTTAGCAATACTAACTAATAATTATTGTGCAATTAATGTGCGCTAGGTAGCACTTTTGACCAGGGTAAACGAGGCTCAGGAGGGGAAACGTATGCCAAACGTTGTTGTGAAAGTAAATGACGTCAATCAGTCATAATTGTAAGTGTTCATTCCTTCAAGGCTTTATGTATTTACTGCTCAGTAAATCTCTGTTCCGATGTTTAATACCGGTGATCACAGCTTGACTGAATGACGTTGTTCAGGTTGTTTCCCGGTGGGAGGGATCAGGTAGCATAGAGGGGCGGGATGAGTTTTTTAAAACCCCCCAACCGTCTCAGGCTTTCTCGACCGATTTTCAACATTGTAGACTACAGCTTTAATGCACCATGAACTAACATGAACAAACAATTAAAAGCTTTATTTCTATTAACTAACATTAACAAAGATTAATAAATATTTTAAAAAATGTATTGCTCATGGTTTGTTCATGTTAGTTAATACATTAACTAATGTTAACTAATGAACCTTATTGTAAAGTGTTACCGTTCTTTTAAATACTCCTCCTAGGATATTCATGTGATTGACACCAAAAGTGGTCAACATGATGTTGAGACATTGTAGATGATAAAGTTGCTGAGTCCCAATTCGCCTACTTATACTACGACCTAAAAGTACATACTTTTGAGTGTGTAGCAAAAGAGTATGCACGTTCTGGGACATACTTCGATGACATCATGTAACAAGAACGAAAACGTGGTTGCCTAGGTACTCACACCACGACTGTTAACAATATTTCATTCATTCTTATAACTTATGTGTAACAAAAGCTACATATTTTAAAGTAAAAATATTTAAAGTTTATAGTATAACTATTGTTTAACGTATTTTATACTTAATTTTATACTTAAACACAGTACTTTTTTGACACAACATCAACCGAATATTACAAGACAGTAAAATATAACTTTAACACTCTGGGGTCGACTGTGGCCCGGGCGCCGCAAACTCTTTATTTTTCAATCACTCCGCAAAGAGACTTAAATTACTCTGCTGATTTTGGACATACATATATGATTTACACATCATTAAAAATGTTAAAGTGTCTATTTTTTTCTGTCCACTTCCAATAAAAACAGGATGTTGTGCTTTTCGCAAAATTAAGAAAATAAACATGATGCGCGTTTTGTTCTCTCTCCCTCAGTGAAGTCCTTTCAGAAACGCGTCAGAAAAATTAACTGTAACTTAACGAATACTTGTCATAGAAACAAAAGATAAATGTCTACATAATGCTTGGAATGTCTCCTTTTAAATGATGTAAGTGAGATTGAAAACAGATATTGTCATTCGGTGTAAACTGTATGAGAAGGAGGAGAGGTACCGTCTTTCTCCTGTTACCTGTTTATCTGTAACGAGATGAGATCGCCACACCCCCACGCCATTGAAGTGAACGAGCAGAAACATCCATATGCATGACTCGTGCCTCCTGCAGTCAATGGATACGCAATCCACAATCCAGTCTCTCCACTCCTTGTTGTTTAATCCAAGTGCACCAGACATGACATCTAAATCCTTATTTACTTGCGTATGTGTGTTAGTATCTCCAGACGCGAGTGTTTTCTTTGTTCTTCCGCCAAACATTTCATGCGATGGGAACGCACATACAAAAACACGAGAGGCAGGAAACTCGACGCACTTTTTGGTATTCTTATAAAATACGGGGTTTCAAACAGTACAATCCTTATTTAGTTGCGTCTAAGCGCATATCTCCGCACAGCAAGTTTATTAAACACAGGATCACTCGCGTGTGCACACACTCACTGCTTTCATGATCAACACGTAAGGTAATGGCAGCGGCTGTAAACAAATATTGATAAGTTTATCACGCTTGCCCCTTGTTGTATTTCTACTATAATGATTACAAAAACACAAATAAGAGTCCAGACAACGATAGGCAGTTGTTCTTTTGAGCTTTTTACTGCACAAAAGTAAACCTCTCGCTGGCCAACCAAATACTAACCCTGTGTTCATTTTATGATGGCCAAACAGTATCTTTACCATGATTAGGCTACTATGGTTTTTAAAAGGTAACTTATACTTGTGAAATTAATAAAAAATATTTCAATAGAAATATATAATTAATAAAAACTTACTAGCCAGTTTGGCCGGGGATGCATGAGGCATTGCATGCATGATACATAAAGCTCTGTTCTCGGTCATTTATCCCTCTGGCAGTACATCCTACATTTCCCATGAACACTGTGCTGTAATGCTACGTGATGATGTTTCAAGCTTTGTTTATTCTCGCGCTTTGGTCCGCAACGCAAGCCTCCGGATCGCGCGCATGTCTCACCAAACGGGCGAGGCGTTTATAGTTGACACGCTCGCTGTTGCACTATTTTTTTAACCACCAGGGGGCGATACGAGCAATAAAGTCAAAAACAAACACAAAGAAGAAGAGGATAGAAGAAGTCATCCGCTGGAACAACCCTGGTGCTTTTAACATCAGAGTTTGATATATAAATATGAGAACATGAATAAAACAACAATCTTTTAAATATGCCTTTAATAAACATTATCATTTCATTAACGTTTTTTACTAAACAAACAGTACAGATATCTTAATGTTTGTATTTTATTCCTCGTCTAGTGGTTCATTAAATACAAATATAAGCCAAACATTCTGAATCATGTAAAACAATTCGTGTTTTAAACTGCAAAGTTTCCATACTTTACTTACAGAGTGTCAGATAAATATATACATTGTTTTGCTTGGATTGATCAAAGAGATACGTCACAGGCTTGCCTGCTCGGACAGAATCGCCTCGAGTTCGGTCATTTTCGGATGTGGAGCCGCACGGAAAGTTACAAAAAATGCCGTGCACACCTCCAAGCGAAATGGGGTCTCGCGCACCCAACGCGCACGACCGCCCACTCCGCGTTGACGTCATTTTGGCTGCGCGCACCAATGTGCCCGTGCGGACGCGGCACGCATAAACATAGCTTGAAGCCAATTGGCTGCACGCAGTTTGCAGCGAAACCAGCGCGAGAAACCATGGAAACGAACTGAACGCATCCACAAAAGAAGGAGAACGAACGGGCAGGGCAGGGAGGATAGACTAAGGCTGCGTCCGAAAACTCTAAATTGCTGCCTTCTGAGGCAGCTTTACAAGGCAGGAAGGCATCAAGGCATGTCTGAATTAAATGTTAGGTGCCCCAGTGTAAATCTTTTGTGCCCAGGTGTAAATCTCAAGTTTAAATTTTAGCAGTTAACTAGTGTATTCCTTTACAAAGATAATAGCGGCAAAAACAGATCTATTTGCAATGTAGTTACCCAATTTACGCTTGTAAAAGCGAAGCAGTCGCACTGACGCGTGCACGCATGTATTCATGTCCACGCGCGTCTTTGCGTTCATCCGAGCGCACAACTGCATTCAAAGGTGACGCCACGCGAGTGACTAATTATGAAAACATGACGAGAAGTACGTTTCTAAATAATATTGATAATCTTATTTTGACTCGATCATTATTGGCTTCTGTAGATGGACATCAGAAATGTTTTGTGCAAAGCAGGTAAAGGGAAGCAGAAAGGAGAGACGATGAGTTTAAGGGAGGTAAGACAAACTACATCCTCACCCTGTCAGGTCTCAAACATTAGAGGAAAAATCTCAGGAAAACCTTTTGTCAAGTCTATAGAATTGCATTGTTGCTGAGAAAATCAACAGATGTATGTATTATACTTTTCTGTATTTTCAGATATGAAATTAATATTTAGTTTACATATTATGAAGGTATATTTGGTGCAAAACAACTGCACACCTGTGACAGTGGAATTTGTATTTATAGAGATTATCCACACATGTGTATCAGTAAACTTGAAGTCGCAGAGGACGAGATGCAAACTTGTAGATTTTTTTTCTTTCCCTCAAATACAACACAACAGTTACACATTCACAAATCCTTCAGTGCAGCTGCACAAATCCCATTTTACAAATCACAGATTAAGAAACTCACAAGTTCACATTTTTTGCTACAATTGATGCAGTAAATATGGTGCATAACCTACTTGAACGCCTGCATCAAATAATGTGAAGTCACACACAAATTTTGTACATTTGCAAAATCAGTTTGTGCATCTGTGCGATGAGACTTGCATGTGTGTACAATTTATTTTTCAAAAATATTTTTTTATTTTTTAAATATTTTCTAGCCCAAACACAAGTACATAAATACAACTGCTTGAATCTGCTGCTACAAGTTTCAAATACTCTTTTTCGTGTGCTCTCTCTTCTGCACCAAATATCTCGAGATAAATGGTGCGAAAGTGATTTGTATACCTGTAGGCTTTGGCGAGCACTGTTCAGCACTGCCCACCAGGTGGCGCCCCCGACACTCACTGAAGCAGAGTTTATTAATTACCACCAATGTTTCAGCAAAGTAAATCGCCTTTATCAAGGTATTATTTTCACCAAGTGGAGAACAATATAAATGGGAGTGCTAATTATACACACATGAAGGTAATTACATACAATACTCCAATGATTCATTAGTAAACAAAATATAAGTTTCATAAATTTCAAACCATCAATATAAGTAGATTAAAAAAATACAAGCAGCAAATACACACATAGGCCTACATTTAAATAAGATACCAAATGATGTAAGTCCCATTCATTTTTAATATCATAAAACAAATTATTTTATTTTTCAGACTAATTTTTAATTCAAACAGGAGGTGGGGCCATGGAAAGAACGTTTGTGATTTCTTTTGCAAAATAACCTTTTTTTAAAGAAAAATATGTGTATTTAAATCATGCTTTTTCTTCTAATATACTAATTTGGATGATTATTTCTGTCTTTTTTAATCGGGTTACTGAAAAACTAAATTCTTTTTATTTTTATATAAACAGTTGTTCTGATTTCTTAACATTTACTTTGGATGCTAACCCAAATCAAATCAGCTTTTTAGACTTGTGGATAGCTCGTAATTGTTTATATAGGGATCCGATTAATAAACCTACAGCTCGTAATACACTATTGAGAGTGGATTCTTATTGTCGTGAGCAGGGCCGTACGCAGGATTTTATAAATACCGAGGTCCATATGTATTTTTTTAGGGCATGCACGCCAGGAAAAAAATTCTTATTTCTCTGCTCTACATATATGAATTATAACACATCAGAAAACCAAAGAATCGAATAACTATAGATTTCAAACCATGTCAGTATGCGCAAGACTTGTGTTGTTTATTAGTAAGACATTGAAATAATTATGTTACCATCCTGGGCACTGTCAGTTAAGTAAACATAGGCTAACTGAATATAGGATCAGTTTAGTGAATTAACCAAAGGCTATCGTGAATTAACCAAAGGCTATCAAGAATTTGTTTATTAAATTCATTCACAATATGCACACACTTATTATACACTTAAAGTAACACTATGTAGTTTTTTTACCTTTAAATAATGTCTCTAAAATTATTTCAGTGATAGAACAACTTTTAACTGGACAAATTGTACTGTTGCTGCAACCTGAGCAGCCTCCTAGCTGCTACAAGCACACTCTGAAAGTGGCGGTGGAGGGTAGAGCACACAGCCCCGCCCCTCCCCCTGCCTGCAGAAGAGTGTCTGATACCAGGCACTGTTGCGCTTTTCAACCACATGGGGGAGCTGTAAGTCATTTTTACATGGAAACTACATAGTGTTGCTTTAATATGCTGAAATACAACATCAATATTGCAGTGGCAGAACTAGAATTTTATAAATGGGGTGGCCAAGGCTACTTTAGGGGGTCCATATCCCATGAAAGAAAACGATATGTAATTATTATAATACTTCACATCACCCCATATTAGATAAATATTCTTCTTGCCCTGAATTCATTACATGCATTATACTAACTGTAAGATACAAACATAATGCAAGGCTGAACTTGCATAATAAACCAATAATAAACCAACTTACTTCAAAGAGCAGAGCTCAACATTAAGGGTGGTGGCAAAAAAAGATATTTATTTAAAATTAAATATGGATTAATCTTTTTTTACGAAGTTACAGTAAGGACCAGTGAGTGATTTTCTCTTCTTTTGTTATTTAAGTAACTTTAATGACTTCAACAGGTACTGTTTTTTAGACTTTAAGACAGAATGTAATAAAATGTTTACATTCGGAAGACATATTACGACATAATCAGTAGTTTACTATGATACTCACTAAAACAGTCCGGACCTCAATGGTGGGTACGGCCAAGGTCAAGAGTCCTGTCTGTGTCTACCCTATTTCCCTCTTATTCCTTTGTTGCACCGCCCCCTTTTTTGTTGCCATGGACATTAATTCATACTCCACCCACTGCCCATCTGTTTCCATAGTAATTAATTGTTTCTGTTCTGTCAACTGCCTGTTGATTGCCTGTTTGTCAGCCGTTGTTTTATGTTGGTTGTTTCCTGTCATGTGTTACTGTTCGTGTTCTTGCCTGTGCTCCTGTACCTTTTTTGGATTTAATACACTTAAAAACTGCATTTGGATCCACTCATCTTGCCATGTCTTGCCTTCCTGTGACAGTTATCATCCGTTAACATTGAAGAAAAGTCTTCCTTAAGGTCAAATGTAATATATAAAGTCGAAAAAATAATATATAAGGGACCAAATGATTTTATTAAGAATCTTAAAGGGATAGTTCGGCCAAAAACGATATTAAACCCATGATTTACTCACCCCCAAGCTGTCCGAGTTGCATATGTCCATCATTTTTCAGACAAACACATTTTCGGATATTTTAGAAAATATTTTAGATCTTTCTGTTCATTAAATGTAATGTTACGGGGTCCAGCAATAGTCCACGACCTTCAAGTCCAAAAAAGTGCGTCCATCCTTCACAAATTAAATCCAAACGGCTCCAGGATGATAAACAAAGGTCTTCTGTGGGTAATCCGTGCGGTGTTGTTGTAGAAATATCCATATTTAAAATGTTATTAACGTTATAAACTACCTTCCGGTAGCGCCGCCATCTTAGACTCAGGAGAGAGTATTAGCGTAGTGTACGCACTTTTCTTAGTGACGTATGACAAATTCGGAGGGCGGGGGCACAGAGCAGCAGTAGAGAAACTCTGTACGCTGCGTAAGCTCTCATCCTGAATGCGCATCACTCCAAAATGGCGGCGCTACCGGAAGGTAGTTTATAACGTTAATAACATTTTAAATATGGATATTTCTACAACAACACCGCACGGATTACCCACAGAAGACCTTTGTTTATCATCCTGGAGCCGTTTGGATTTAATTTGTGAAGGATGGACGCACTTTTTTGGACTTGAAGGTCGTGGACTATTGCTGGACCCCGTAACATTACATTTAATCAACTGAAAGATCTACAATATTTTCTAAAATATCCGAAAATGTGTTTGTCTGAAAAACGATGGACATATGCAACTCGGACAGCTTGGGGGTGAGTAAATCATGTGTTTAATATCGTTTTTGGCCGAACTATCCCTTTAATGATATGGAAATATCTTTGGGATTCACCCCAAACAAATACAAGCTTATTTATTTGATAACATGTCACTGTGGTAAATCATACGTAGGAAAAACAAATAGAGAGTATAAAACACACATCGCAAAACATCAGAGTGCAATAATATGCAGAAATATGAACCTGCCATTAGCACTGCATTTAGTTGAACTTAATCATCCTATTACTTCCTTATTGTATATAGGAATTGAGAGGGAATTTCCATCTAGAAGGTGAGGTGAGTTTGACCAATTTTTACTTGGACAGAAGGCCTTTTAGGTATGTTAAATGTGAACATTGGCACACATGGTTTAAAAGTAGATTTTGATTTGGGTTGTTTTTATAGGTATTATGATATTAAAAAATGAATGTGACTTACATCATTTGGTATCTTATTTAAATGTAGGCCTATGTGTGTATTTGCTGCTTGTATTTTTTAATCTACTTATATTGATGGTTTGAAATTTATGAAACTTATATTTTGTTTACTAATGAATCATTGGAGTATTGTATGTAATTACCTTCATGTGTGTATAATTAGCACTCCCATTTATATTGTTCTCCACTTGGTGAAAATAATACCTTGATAAAGGCGATTTACTTTGCTGAAACATTGGTGGTAATTAATAAACTCTGCTTCAGTGAGTGTCGGGGGCGCCACCTGGAGGGCAGTGCTGAACAGTGCTCGCCAAAGCCTACAGGTATACAAATCACTTTCGCACCATTTATCTCGAGATATTTGGTGCAGAAGAGAGAGCACACGAAAAAGAGTATTTGAAACTCGTAGCAGCAGATTCAAGCAGTTGTATTTATGTACTTGTGTTTGGGCTAGAAAATATTAAAAAAATAAATAAATATTTGTGAAAAATAAATTGTACACACATGCAAGTCTCATCGCACAGGTGCACAAACTGATTTTGCAAATGTATAAAATTTGTGTGTGACTTCACATTATTTGATGCAGGCGTTCAAGTAGGTTATGCACCATATTTACTGCATCAATTGTAGCAAAAAATGTGAACTTGTGAGTTTCTTAATCTGTGATTTGTAAAATGGGATTTGTGCAGCTGCACTGAAGGATTTGTGAATGTGTAACTGTTGTGTTGTATTTGAGGGAAAGAAAAAAAATCTACAAGTTTGCATCTCGTCCTCTGCGACTTCAAGTTTACTGATACAGATGTGGCCTTTAAAAATGCGCGTCTCTGAGAGCAGAATGCCGCGGAGACTTCCGAAATTCTGCGAGATCCCGCAGAAGGGGAGTTCGGTGGGGGACGCAGGAAATATAAAAACCTGTAGAGGGCAGGCGTGTTTCATGTAGGCCATACTGACGACAATGTGTGTGCTCGACTTCATGCTTAGCGTATACTGTATGATATTGAAGTAACATGACACGGATTATCAATGTTTAGGCGATAGACTTTGATGTCATACAAATGCATGCTTTTTGGCAAACATTTTGTTGGCGAAGTTTTCTTTTGCCAGTTACATAAACAGTCACATATTCTTCATAAAAATCCGACTCAAACGCGCATCATTTGTCTTATTTTTTCCGTGTACTTACAGTAGAAGAGACGTGATGTATGATAATCGAGTCTTATAACAAAATAATTCGCGAAGACCTTTGAAGAGACCGAGCGCATTTACGCAATATCATTAACTAGTTTATCTAATTTTCCATTTAGTTCATTTTTGCATCTGAACGTTTTAATAGCTTTAACATGGTTGTGTTGCACTTTTCTGCATTACTGAACAGTAGGCTACTTTTTATATTATCATGTTTCCCTTTACATGGTATGAAACACGATAAAAAGTATGCAATGGTGTTTAATACATTTCACTGAGAATTTGTATAATATGTTATACTTTTGTACCAAGGAAATAAAATCATATTGTGAGTGTAAATATTCATAAATTGGAGGAGTTTCTGAGGTGTTTGTCATCGGCAAAATGTGCAGTTTCTTTGTTGCTGATTAAAAACCGTTGGCTATGTGATTGTTTAAAATTGACATTTTTTCTACTTATTATTAATTTATTTTTTGCCTACATTTACTCAAATAATATCAATGTGAAAATATAAGTAATTCATACTTCAAGTTATGCGTAAAACTTACACATTTTTGATGTCAAATAGAAATAATAATAATTTGAAATATGCAATTATTACAGTTTAAAAAACTTAAATATATTACTCTGACCTTTTTAAATATATTGACTAAAATAATCTGTAAATGTAATACTTATATTATTAAGGCGTATACATCAAATAATATATGTACATTTTACACAAAATATCTGTTCTATTTTAAGTAATTTATTTTCCAACTAAAAAAAATCGCATAACTGCATTAAGAGATTTTATTAAGTTACTTTAATCATTTATTTTAGAGATATTTACAAAGCCACTGAATCATTTTTAACAGTGTGTACATTATGACCTTACGGTAGACTATTATTAAATGCATATAAATAAAAATATGTAAAACTAAATAAAAAATATATCATACACGGACTGTATGTAAGCATACGTTTTCTTGTTCGGTGCACGTGGGTTTAAATGCCGTTTTTCTAAAGAAGAATTTTAAAACTTTATTGGTGGTAGTTGAGAAGAATTCCTTTTTCCATTTCTAAATCATTTTGAGCGCAATATAAATATATCATATTTTATTCTTATTATATAAGAATACGCAATTTTTACAACATTTTTAACATATGGAAAATATACGTTAAGCATGTTGTGTGAATTTCCTAATTACAAGCTTTTGATGAAATTGCACCAAAACTAAACGTGCATAAAAACATAAAAAAGTAATTTAAATAAGCGAAAAATCTTTTTTATGAGCTCAAAATGTTGAATATAATGTGCTATTGCTGAAAATTGCCCATCTCTAAAGGAGAATATTCATCTTTAAAGTTGAAGAAACAAAAAAGTACTGATAAGCATTCTCAAATATATATATTCTGCAAGCACTCAGTTGAGAAGAATTCCTTTTTCCATTTCTAAATCATTTTGAGCGCAATATAAATGTATCATATTGTTATTCTTATTATATAAGAATACGCAATTTTTACAACATTTTTAACATATAGAAAATATACGTTAAGCGTGTTGTGTGTATTTCCTAATTATAAGCTTTTGATGAAATTGCACCAAAACGTGCATAAAAACATTTAAAAAAATCATTTAAATAAGCGAAAAATCTTTTTTATGAGCTCAAAATGTTGAATATAATGTGCTATTGCTGAAAATTGCCCATCTCTAAAGAAGAATATTAATCTTTAAAGTTAAAGAAACAAAAAAGTACTGATAAGCATTCTCAAATATATATATATTCTGCAAGCACTCATTTATCCATAATGATGTAATTTATTTTTTAATAACATATTGTCGCTGTCGGGCAAAGATACTCTCTGGACACCAAGACCATGTCTATGGGTTCAAGAATAACAAAATATTGGCCATTTGAAACTCGAAAGTCATCACTTTATTTTGTCCCATTGTTTTCCATTTTGCGGGGGATAAAACTCCTGTGCGCGTCGTTCAAATTCATTGAAATTTTGTTCACTTGTAGTTGAGCAAGTATGTATAATACAATTTCAATAATGTTTTTACACTGCACATCGTCTGAGGAAATCCGAAGTTGCGTCGAGGGGAACCAAGCTGACAGCCGCGACAGCAGAGATTGTCACATACCTACAAAAGGGTACCTGCAGCGATATCATTCTGGCTTGGTGGGATGTCAGCCAGCGAGAGTCCTCTGATTCTGACCTTGTTCTTTTACTCCTCAGAGTCTAAAACCAGGAGGGCATATTAAGTATTCATTGTATTTTCATTTTAACAGAGCAGCTATGGTTGCGCGTTTCACACACCTCTCCAAACCACGTTGTTAACACTATGCTTGTTCGACTTCATGCGGCGCCACAAGAACCGACAGCCGGATGACGTCAGAGTACCGCGAGAATGATTCAAGAAATCATATTTCGCCTCGCTCTCGCGATACTGTGACGTCTTCCGGCTGTCGATTCTCGGGGCGCCCCATGAAGTCGAACAAGCCTATTGACAGCAGCAAAAGCTACGCATGCGCTTTTAACTTGTAAAACTCAAAGGTGTATGGGTAATGTAGTCTCTGCTCTCGGTGGGACGAATTAGGTAGCTTGCATTGTGAAGGGCGCTTTGAAAAGCGGCAGCGCAGCCAAAGGATTAAATTAAGCCTCTGATTTAAACAGATGTGCAAATGAGCGTTCTGGTACGCTAGAAGTACGTTCTGGGCGCAGGGAGAGGTGGTGGTACGCAAGAGCTATATTTGGAAGTGGCGGTACTGAGTACTGGCGCCTACCGGCCCACATTAAAGCACTGGCGGTAGCAAAGGTAGACGGCCCTTTGAAAAGCAAAAGAAAGCTGATAAAAATGAGAAACCCACACTGAAATAAATTGGAGTATTAGGCTACTTAACAAAATCTAAACATTTTTCACTCAGAAAAGGCTAGTAAATATAAACAAAATTATCAGCAGCTTTAACTTTATTACTTTTTTAATTTTAATTCACTCTTTGTTTCAGCAATGTTTATAAATATACTATATTTTTGCATTTTGATTACAAACTGTTCTACACTGAAAAGAAACTAATGTAATCTTCATGATTTAATCACGTAAAACACAAGTCTAAACACAAGCACCACTTTTCTGAATGATGATAATCACAAACATCCCAGAGTTTGTAAACCAATTGTTTGTAAACATATTTAATGCTAACTACTTAAAAATTCAGAAAATATTTTTTACAGTGTATAAATAAAAAGACATGAAGGAAGTTAATTCCAAAATGTAATTAATTGTACATGGTTTAGCTGCTTGTTTTAGCAGCTACCAGTGACACAGAGTCAAGAAATTAAAAACCACCCACCCCTAGGTCTGCCAATTCTTTGCCAACCCCCAATGCTAATCGATCACCTCATCATCAGGGAATCAAAAGAAAACCGGTTTATCCAGTTTTCACCAGCGCGTTGGGTTTTAATTTCAACCCTTGCAGTTTCTTTGTTAAAATGCAATTTAAGCAAATAGGCCTAATACATACGCTGTATGTTATTTTAAATGAATGTTTATAACTTATAAAATTAAGTGGATATCAGGTAACTTAATTTGACATATGTTGATATAACCTAGGCTCTCAAGTCCCACGCATTCACTATGAGACAGACGCATTTCTGTCAGTTCACACGCTCACACACCAAACCTTGTAAGCTATTTATCACGCTGAGAAGTAAAATAGAACTTTTCCTGCTATACAAGTAATAAAGGAGGTGCTGGTATACAGAGCATTTCTGTCGAGTTTAGCAGTACATTTTTTAGGTGTGGTCAACTTTACGCAGCGCCACAAGAACCGACAAGCAGATGACATCAGAGTACCACGAGAAATAAAGCGGATGAGGTTGGTTTTAAATCGCCCTCGCGGTACTCTGATGTCATCCACTCATGTTTGAGTCTGTATCAGATGAAAATACAGATTTTGAGGAACAACTTATTGTTTGGAGATTGTCAATGGACGTTTCTGAGTGGTATGTTTGTTTTTTCAGTGTGGACCTGCAAAACGCCAAATGCATAAAAATTAATTAATATTGTAATGTCTTAGCATGATATGTTTTCTAAAATGTTTAAAAATGAACAAATCAGTTGTGCGAAACTACACAGAATTTTTTTTTGTTATGAAACATGTTCAATGGTTACAGTGCCTCATGGTGGGGTTGAACCCCTGGTTCAGTTTACCCCATCTGGTTCACTTTGCCCCACAGCCACCGTTTTGGAAAACTGCCTAGCTTAGTAATTCAGGCTAATCTTTAGCTAAATCATTCACATGGTTTTATACATTAGCCTATCACCAATATTTATGGTATAAATATTTAGACCTGGATAAATCTACTTTGACATAACAGCCATTATACCTGGTATGTATACATTTTACTTTGATAGGATAAAAACTGTTTTTTTTTTAAATCATACTTTAATCATAACTCTTTAATTTGTCCTTCTCTTTAACATAGCCCAATATAAATTATGGTTGCTACCTGTATTTGTGGTCACACGGCTACAAATCTGTATGGTTGCCTAGATAAAGGGGGTGGGTCAACTTACCCACTGGCTCACTTTGCCCCACTCTCCCCTACTTGGTATTGAGAAACGGGCATTGTTTATCGAAGCCGGAGCGCGAGCTACAAACTACAGAGCGAGTGCGCGGGTGCACAATGGTGAAAGAGCAACACACGATGTAAATAATTATACCAGTGCTCGCAGTACAGACGCTTTATATTTTAGCGTACTGCGTACCTTCACTTTCTTTTGCGTGCCACCACTTCTCATGTTGCTGGTACTTTGCCTTAAAGAGTCAAAGGGCGTTTCTATGTGGCGCTGCGCAGACAGTTAGGCAACGAAGACATCAAAGTACCGCGAGAGCAAGTCGAAATGTTACAAATGGTCCGACTTTACCTTTGCTCTCGCGGTACTCTGATGTCATACGCCGACCAGTCAGCGCCGCACCATTTAAAGTCGAACACACAAAGCGTCAAGGCAGGGCCGCTGGAAGTCTGTTACGGATCCCACGCACGCATCTGCAGTTATATACATTTTACAAAACCAGTATTCATTAGATTTTAAGAACTTTTTTGCCACTTTTAAAACTGTAAAACTAAATAAAAAAGATATCATATGCCGAATAAGCATGTAAGCATATGTTTTCTTGTTCGCTCCACGCAACACGGGTTTAAACGCCGTTTTTTTTCTAAAGAATAATGTTTAAACTTTATTGGTGGTGGTTGAGAATAATTTATATTGCTTGCAGAATAATGTATATTGCATTTTAGCGCAATATAAATGTATCATATTGTTATTCTTATATTAAAGAATACTAATATATTTTTTACAACATTTTTAACTTTAAAACATACATATAAAGATGCTTTGTACAATAGCTTTGCTTCTGACAACAATTTTCTGTAATAAATCAGTAAATGAATCACAAAATGTGTTGAAAGTGGCGAATAAAATGCTTGTCAATTCAAACAAAGGTGTATAAAACCGCTTTAATTAACAATAACTAAACTGTGCTCTTTTGCATACCTCTACTTTTCTCATGTCTTTCTTTATACCACCTTTATCTTTTTAAAATCTTGCCACTTTTAGAAATAATTTGTTTGCATTTTTTGCATACTGCACACTTTATTTGCATCAACTATACCCATAATAACATTTTCTACGTTTTTCTTTCAATAAGGAAATCTGTTTATTGTTATGAATAACGGCTGAAAGGATTAAAAAAAATCATAACACTGACTGCCTATATGCGCAAGAAAGGTATTATTAAAGTTTTAAATATGTAAAACTAAATAAAGATATCATATGCCCACTGTACAGTATGTAAGCATAGGCCCATGTTTTCTTGTTCGCTCTGTGTGGGTTTAAACGCTATTTTTCTAAAGAATATTTTTTTAACTTTATTGGTGGTGGTTGAGAAGAATTCATCTTTCCATATGTATAGCATTTTAGCGCAATATACATGTGTCATATTATTGTTCTTAATATATTAAGAACAATAATACTAATATATTTTTACAACATTTTTAACTTTAAAACATGTATTTTTATACCACATGAATCTCTTTAAAATATTAATACTTTTAGAAAAACGGACATAATTATTAATATTATAAACAAACAATGAAACGGTGTCAAAATTCGACAACACAAATAATTAAGATATTCATTGTAAATAGAGTTAAGGGTATTAGGCTCACACTAAATTCTTTGTTGCACTTAGTATAAATGCCCATTGCACGTACAGTCATCTTAATATATGTATGCGCTGTTATGCTGGCAAGAAGGGGTTGACGTCACTTTGCTGTTTTAATAGAAATATTAAATATTCAGCAATGCCCTTATTAACTTCTGGAAACAACCGCAATGACAACGCATATAAAAATGTAGTTTTTTATGCGCCACCTGGTGGATTTTCTGTGAAGCGAAACACATTAAGGGAAAAGGGAAAGTAGCCCCCCCGAAAACACTTGCAGAATTCTGCGTGACTCCGCGAGACGATTTGGCGAATGCCGCGGGAGAAAACGCGCGTTTTTAAAGGCCACATCTGTACACATGTGTGGATAATCTCTACAAATACAAATTCCACTGTCACAGGTGTGCAGTTGTTTTGCACCAAATATACCTTCATAACTAATACTTAACTCTAGGACACTACATAAACATTTAGCAGTAACTGTGATTGAGATTATTTAGTATAGCAGTCATAAAATGACTGGTTTCTAAAAATATTCTTGTAAAAATAAGTTATTAATCATTGCTATCATTGTTTAAAGTAGAAAATATTTCTCGGCTGTCAATATTTCCAAACATTTTATGCCATTTATGCCTCCAAACATGTTAATAATGTTAGGTATGATGAAGATTATACTTAAATATTTTTAAATACATATTTATCTTTCGCATAGAATAGTGGGTTAAGCAAAGGACATTGTATAGAAGTGTTGCACACTTCTTGCACAGAGCAGGCTTTCAAAAAAAGTCAGCAAAAAATCAGTGGCCTGTGCCCCAGTAAAGCTTTATCAACAGAAAAACGAAGAAAGCTTTTGTTTGATCACAAAAATGTTGTCATGTTTTGTCAGGATTGTTGCATCTACGCGAAAGAAAAAACTAATCATTGTTGCATTCAGTGGCACTCATAATTTCTCTTATTCTCACCGGAAAAATTTGGCTAGTGGAAATGCTGATTGGCTGGTAACTTTAGAAAGTTACCAGCCACATTGGCTGGTGGTCAAAAAAGTTAATTTAGAACCCTGTATATGTGTGTATGTATATAAAATGTGTGTGTGTGTGTGTGTGTGTGTGTGTGTGTGTGTGTGTGTGTGTGTGTGTGTGTGTGTGTGTGTGTGTGTGTGTGTTTGTGTATTTACATTATATTGAAAAGTAAACCTTATCATGGTTTTACTACAGAGAAAGTTACATTCCTGTTCAACATTCCTACAAGGCTCATTATGTGGCTCATTATGCAACTCTTTTGTTCCTCAGCTGTCAATCACTGATTATTCAGGAGCTTTCCTGCCTCCACGCATACAGCCTTTCCCAAGCAAAAGTGTCTTAGAAATTGTAAATCAATATATTGTTTTATGTGAATGAGTAGGTCGAATGATTTTCACATCATTTTGAAGAAAAAACTCTAGACTACTAGATCCTGTTCTGAAAAGTCTTGGGAAAACATGTTTAGAATGAGTTTTGGGGACATATATCAGTGACTTAAAAATTTTGCTTTTTCAAAAACCACGCATAAACATTTTTCCCTCAAAAATACAAACATGTACATAGATGTTGATTATATAAAATTGTAGCCCAGTTTGTGATGAACACAGTGTTATGAGACTTGCCATTAATATGTTTTTAAGCAACTGAAAAAATAACAAATGTCAGTGCATGTCAAAACTTCTCCAGGGCCCTAAAAACCCCTTAGACCCCAGATGGTTAATTAGGGTTAAACATTTGAATTCTTACACTTAAAAGCTGAGGGCGCATCTCCGCTGCTGCATCCGGCTGCCATGTGTACATCACCACAAAGCTCCTCCCTCCCGCATGCAATGAGTTGTGGGCAGTATTAGACGTTAGAGTGTGCATTGATCTGCACTTCGAATTCTAACTGGAAATAGTAGACCATCCGGGTATCTTTGGGATACTCGTTTCAACATACTACGGTTTGGGACTTACTAATTCTAGTTTCTCATACTATTAAGTACAGATAGTATGCGAATTGGGACTCAGACAGTGTGAAGGGATTTTTTATATCTCAAACGCTGTTCCCACGGCAACGCATCAAACTTTAATTTCATTTTCAGGCATATTTAAGCTCTTGGCTTGCACTTTGGGTGCCTTACCATACTCAAAAACTGGAAGAGGGGCGTGGCAGAGGGGCTCTGTAGCACCCCCTGTAATGCAAAAAAAAAACATTAGTGCAGAGATTGGACAAACATGTACACACATGTACGAGAGTTTGTACTTATATAGATCTCATCGACCCAAACAACTTTCCCAATCAAACCTATTAGCTCCGCCCAACAGAAAGTCAGACATTTTGGATGGTTTCAAAAGTGCCTGCGGTAAACTTTTAAATACTCCTCCCAGGGAATTCATGCGATTGGCATCAAACATGGTTAACATGATGCTGAGACATTGGACTTGCACCAACAAGTGTGTCAGTCACAAATCTTTTTTTTTGTCACAATTTTTTGACAGTTGCATGTGGTGAACTTTTAAATACTCCTCCTAGGATATTCATGCGATCGAGACCAGACTTGGCCAAGATGATGCCGAAACATTGGAGATGCTAAATTGCAAACAGATTTTGGATATTTCGAACACTCT
Source organism: Paramisgurnus dabryanus (assembly GCF_030506205.2). Taxonomy (NCBI): domain Eukaryota; kingdom Metazoa; phylum Chordata; class Actinopteri; order Cypriniformes; family Cobitidae; genus Paramisgurnus; species Paramisgurnus dabryanus. The sequence goes on from NC_133347.1 coordinate 33,121,125, forward strand.
TGCCATGGCAATGTGTCAAAATGTATTTGGGCCATTCTACTGAATTGGTGCAAATTGACACTTCTTGAAAAAAGTGTGTTTTTTCCTGCAAGCTTTGTAGTCATAAACATAGTAGAACATCTAAGGAACACTAATCTACTGATTGGACACTTTAGTTTCCTAGCATGTTTTTATACAGTTTCTCTCTCCCAAAATTTGTCACTACCGAAACACAACAACATTTGATATAAAAATTAGGTTTTTAATAGCCTATTCTGATTTTCTGTACATTAACCTTCTAAATATATTTTTTTACATTTTTTTAAAGACAGTGTCATGGTTATATTGATTAGAAATATTATTTTAACAAAACTATAAGAGTGGTTCATCAAATTAAATGCATTTTGAAAGCAATATTTCTCTGTAATTGCCATACATGCACTGATACAGTTTTCAAATTCAAGGATTCATTAGTTTAAATTTTTATCTAACTAAATAAAATTATGTCATCTTTTCTGATAGCAAAACCTATTTTATTTTTCCAGAACATTATTTGTTTCGGTCATGACATCAAATGTTCGGTAGTGACGACCATATTGGATTGTCCATAGTTTGTGTAAAAAAAAGTAATTAGTTAGTCAAATAGGGTTGGCATTATGCAGTCAAAACATACAGCACAAAGAATATCTAACGCAACACCACATAAAAGCACTTTGCACTGAAATTACGCTGAAGAGATGGCGGATAGTTCAGACCTTGAAGGGATGCAAGATGCTGTGTTGATTTTCACATCTCTTGAGAAAAAGATGACATAATGTATGTCCACAGTATAAACTACAGAATTTGGTGTGTGTGCACCCATGTCCATCTGTAATGTTGGTGTACATATGTGTGCCTGTTTTTCTATTACATATTCTAACTTCTCTAAACCTCCTTAACTGATTACCTTGTTGCTGAGTTTGACTTTTTGGAGTTTGAAGTAAACTAAATTTTTTATTTGATTTGAGGTAGGTTGAATAAATTTCCACATAAAAGAATAAGTGTACGACCAATATATCTGCCGATTTTTGCGAGTTTTATGTGTATTGGCATTGACCGATTTGTTTCTGCTGTGTTCACCGAGTTTTTCCGGCATTATTTACAGACAGGAATATAGTTTTTTAAGTTCAATAAATGTTACTTTTTTAAAATTGAGACTTGTAACATTTGGCATCAACGTGTCATTTTTATAAGTAAACTGAGTGAGCAAACGAAGTATCGGCTCAAGAAAATCGGCAGCCTGTATCGGTCATCGGCTAAGGCTGATGAAACAAAAATCGCTATCAGCATTAAAAAAATCCATATCGGTCGATCCCTAAAAAGAACTATACACACAGAACTGTCTTTTAACCAACTTCCTGTGTTTGTCCTGTCTTTTCCTCCATTTTTTTCTGACATTTCTTTGCTACCTGTCAGATAATTCTTTGATACTTTGCAGCATCCCTTCTTCCCTGCGTTTCTGATTTCGTTCTCTTTCCTTTTTCTTGGTACCTCTCTGGGTCCTCCCTTAATCTTTGTCTGTATTTTCTCTTTGTCTGTACTTTGGCTCTATTTTCATCTTTCCGTCTATGCATGTTGGCGATTCCTCTCTTTCTGTAGCTATCTCTACAAATTAACCAAAGATATTTACATTTACATTATTAGTGTGAGCCTGCCCTGTCTACACTTAACAATGACGTGTCAATATACAATGATACTGATAAGTGCTATCTGTTATATCAATTATATAAAGCAATCAGTCAAAGTCCCGCTAAATTAGCGCAGAAAGTTTTCCTAGAGACCAGAGGTAGAATCATATAGCCTTCATTTAAATCAATAATGAGTTAAGCTACTATGAATATATTAAATTAATCTGGCCTAGTTCATTTTGTCTTAGTTTGTATTCCTAGTCAAATCACGTACAACATTACAGAAATATGACTGACAAATTATTTGTACTGAAAAAGAATATATGTGCACTTGAAAGTTTCTATTTATTTATTAAAATAAAGAAAAAAAGTGTAATTTTCTCACTACCGAAACAATCACGTCACAACCGAAACGTCAACACATGTTTCGGTTGTGACTGTTTCGGTAGTGACGATTTAAGCTAACTTTGATCCTACTGCTAAGATGCTAATCAGTACGTAGTTAGCTAGCACAGTTCTCGACATTGAAACATGAGTAAAACCTAAATGACCAGTAGAAAAAAAAAAAAACGTAATTAATCATTGAAAATGTGTGATCGGTAGTGACATTCATAAATGTCACACACTGATTTCCAAACTTTTGATCACATTTACTTCAAAACCATGGGACTGATCTAATCACCATGCAGACAAAGTTTCTGGTTTAAAATGGAGAGGAAACTATGCAATGTTTCGGTAGTGACGTGAAAATGCGTGACAGTGTTTTTTTACATGATTTTACATGATTTTTACTGAAAATATCCAATAAATATATTTTTGGTTTTAATTAACAAAAGTATTCAAAATGATACTTCTTAAAACAATGATTCAAAAAAAAATTCATATTTTTTTCTATGGTGAAATTCAGACCTTGGGGTTTGGGACAACCACCTCTCAATTGAAAGCACCATATAAATGATGATATTTTATATATAAAGCCTGCAGCTACCTCAAATATTACTTTGGGTTTTAATTGCTATTTGCTTATATTTTTTTAATATCAAACATTTTCCTACATTAATGCTTTTTAAATAAGTTTTTTGGTTCCGGGACAGCAATTTGCACGAATTAGGTAATGGCCCATTTACATTATTGCCATATTTAAGGCTCTTGGCGTGCTTAGGTTAACTTAAAATTTGGGCACATACATCAGAGTTGTTGGCTGTTAAGTGTGAACAAAAAGGTCAGACAGAGGTGTGTCTATTTAGTGGCTCACTAGCACCCCCGTTTGTCTAAAATGTGGGGTTTCTTTTACTTACAGTCCCCAAATGGGTCAGTAACAACATTAAATAGTCCACTGATATTTACCCACTTGATGCACGTGCCCACCATGCATCGTTTTCTCGGAGGCACCGTATACCGATAAAAAAAAAAACATGCTATGCCCGCCATCACTGATTGCAGCTATATTTTGTGATTTTATTTTTAACCAAAATGTTACAGATTGCAGCTTTAAATGAAATACTGAGGTAATGCTGCTTCAATGCAATGAACAATACTGCCTAGTGATGATATCCATAGACTCAGTTTGATAAACATCAATTGATGACAGGATTGTTAAATCCACCGTATGAAGAAGAAATAGAAAGATCTTGGCTTACCATTTACATTCAATGACCTCCGGGAAGAACATGGGTTTCGCCAATACGACTTCATGTAATGGAAAAAGGCCACCCAATAGGTAATCTCCATCCAATCTGAACTCAGATGATAAGCAAGAAACCTTTAAAAAGACACAATTTGTAAAACCCAAAAGCAAAGAGTAAATATGACTCGGAAGCATGACTCAAAATAGGCGGTTGCTCAAGAAACAGGGACGTGTGGTGGCTCATATACTGTCCTTCAATTTGTTTAAACCACTTTGTTTACTGACACAAATGTCAATTTTCATATCTAAATTCACAAAGCAGACACTAATCAGTTATTAAGTAGAGCATTACACCACACCGCAAACAATAGATAATGCAAAATATGAAAGTATATGAGACTGCTGGTCTCATCCATAACACAAAGACTTTATAGAAATCTTTATTGTTACATCTGCCTAAAAGAAATCATAAATCTTTTAATTATGCATATGATTTTATGTCATAAAAAAGAAGAGCATTTAGTAGCTCTATGAAAATGATTTAGCATTTTTGCTTCTGTATGATTTAGCTAAATGTTTAAGATTATGTAAACCATTATGTAATTTTTTTTTTATTATTTACATAATCTGAGAAGCCAGCAAGCTGACAGTATAAAACAATATTAACACACAAACAACCCACAGATTTAACCTAATGAAATGTGTTTATTAAATTAAATGTTAATTCAAAAGGGCTTATACTCGTGTTGTAAACTAGATGATTAATAAAATAATTAAAATGATGATCAATTGAAATATATTATGATAAACACTATTGTTTGACAAAATCCATTGCTATTATTTTGGCAAACGCAGTGACCTTTAGTCAGGAAGATTATTTACATATTTTTTAATTTGCTTAACCCAGTTCCAGTTCACTTACTGTTTAAGACAGAGAACTTAGAAGAGATTTTAGAACGGCATAATAACCACAAACTACTTTTCATAATGCATTATAATGCATGATCAAATTCATATTGTTGTGGCAAATGTAAAGATGATAAAACCTGAGGTTAAAACACTTTACAATAAGATTCCATTTGGTGCCTATGTGACCTGCCAATAGCCAATACGTCTAGAGCATTTGTTTATCTGACTTTAACGAATGGACCACCAAAAGAATCTAAATTTAAGAAAATATGAAAATATATTATTTCGTCAGCTGAACACAATCTGAGTAATTCAATAATCCTGGCTTTACTTAGCTTTGTAATATCATGAAATGATGATCATCTAAAGCGCTTTTTCAAAGACTCTTCTCTGAATTTCTCATAATCCACGTTAATTGCATTACATTACATTAGCAATGACCATATTTACAATCGCAGTTGTCAAATGATGTTGTCTACCTGCATGTGATACAGTACTGTACACAGAAGAACAAAAAAGGGGGCACTAGGTCACAAAGACAATGCATTACAGTTTTTCTGGATTGCTAAAGCACTAAACCTCTTTTTCTCTGAACTGAATTCCCAGAGGCCTAATCACAGTAGTTAAATAATTTACACTTTTAATTATTTGCACAAGTCTAAACAAAGTCAACAAAAGTTCAACACAACTAAAACCCAGTTATCACTGAGTAAACGCAACAACTCAAAATGGTTCTTACTTCTTTCTAATTAAGTTTTTTTTTTTTACACTTTTTACACAATATAAACCAGCTCAGAGTGTGCAAGTGATACAGGTGTGTTTATACCAACAATGAATGGAAACAATCTGAGACAGAGGAGGACGATAATGAGGAGCAGGGCCCCAGAAGAAATGCAACTGAAGGTAATTTGTAATGTATCATCTGAAAATATTGTTTGGTTCTAAGAATAGATCAAATTATTTAAGGCAACTGTTTGATTTTGTCAACATATACTGTAAAAAATGTAACAGTAAGGCAACTGTATCATTCCTAAGTTGACAGAAATGTTTGAGTTAGACAGGTTTTAAAAATGTTTTTAAAGAAGGAAACAAACAGTACTCTATGTGAAATGTTGACTGAGGAACTAGACTGCAATATTTTTACACGTCCTGACAGTCCAGTCTGTTAGGCCATAGATTCTCATCTACATCACAACAGATCTTTCCTTGCAATGCAATATGGAAAGAATCATTTGGAATGTCTTATTCACCCTCTGCAGCGGTCTGCTAGTGTGTCATCATATGCTGCAACAATTGCAGCCAGCTAGCTCATATGAGTATAAGAATAGCAATCATAAACCATCCACCTACATGCCAAAAATAAGTCCTCAATTGGGTTAAGGAATGAGGAGTATGGTGGTAGGAATTCCATCAACATCTTTTTGTGGGTCGCAAACCATTGCCTGATAGCATCTGAGTGATGAAAACTCACATTGTCACAAGTTACGACATACTTTTGTAGATGATCATGAAGCTGACCCTTTCTCATCATCAAAAATGAAAAGTCTATAGAGGGTGTCTAAGAAGGTGAGGGGATGCTGTGTGTTATATGGTCCTACAAGGGAAATACATGTTAGCACACCATTCTCTGACATAGCTGCACACATACCTTCCTTTGACAAATACAGTAAGCCTTACAGAATTATAATTCTGTGAAAGATTATAATTTAAGAAACATTTCATGTGCATTAGCATGTCATATCCCAGACAGCACACATACATCTGGCCGACGTTGTGCCGACTTTCAAAGTTCCATCGGCAAGATGTCGCTCAGGGAGCGTTTGCTCATTGGGAAGATGTCGTCTAGATGTCGGCATCTCGTCGCAAATGCCCTCGGGCCGATGTTTAAACGATGCAATTACAGCCGCTCTGCACGGGCTTTACCGTGCATTTATTTATTAAATTAAACCTTTATTCATTCACACTTATGCAGAATAATGTGCTTCTTTGCAATAATAACTAAAAACAAGTACACCACTGTCAATAACCGTTGCAAATTTATTCATTTGACAAATATAACACATAAACAACTTGGATAAATCAGTAACAGAATATTTACATGTGTCACACATAAATTACATATTCTGTAACTATTATACACTGCTATACTACTGTGTAAACGTTTTACTTACACTTAACTAAAATATTTCTTATACCCTTCAAAATAATATACTCTTAAAGTATATGATTCAATTACGTTTGTGGACAAAAATATAGTCTCAACATATACATTTATTTTAATTTAGAACTAAAATTTAAGTTAAAACTTTTTTCAAATTACTTGGACAAAATAATAAAATAAACAAGTAATTCAAGCCCATAATACATAGAAATTTCTTTAAAAATATCTCAGGGTGAGATGTCAAAAAATTACTGAAAAAACCCAAGGGTATATATTTCAAATTCTAGGCAAAGGGTGGCTGCATTTGAAATGCTAAAATATAACAGTTTGGATTTCAGAAGTTTTAGTCTCAAGATAATTCACATATGTTGTACAAATGGGACACGGCCTGTGAAAACCCAGCAAAGTATTTCTTTGTGACTTACTGTTTTCTACATAAAATCATCCTACACAATTCAGAAAACATTCTCTGAAAATATAATCTTGACATATTCAATACTGACTGAGTAAGGTCATGCCAAAGACTGAACTCAATGTTAAATCAGTAAATTCAAACTTTAGATGTCATTAGATTTTAAGACAGTAGCCTGGATTTCATATACAAGGTCACATATTTATGTATCTTAGAAATATATTGTAAATAATAATGTGCATGTACATAACAAAAACATTTAATCATAAAACATTCTCGACAGGTCTTCTGTCTTGTTTTCTGCACTCGTCTCTGCAAGCAGTGCCTTTAAACCTTAGAGGTTCCTCTTTGTTGCCTTTGTTTCCTGTCCCGAACACCGCCTTTTAAACATCTGGATACTACTTCTTCCTCTCCATGGTTCCTCTTTGTTGCTTTAGGATCACCTAAATGGAAACATCCAACAAAAAATTATTAATCATACGATCACATTTTTATATTTAAATTTAGGTGCCTATGGCAAACATGAACAATCGTGTATATTGGATAGATAATCAAAAAGTGGACCCACAAAGCATACAGTACTTTATGTAAGCATATAAAACATCTGGTCTACTGTGTTGTTGCATTCCTGAGTGTCTGGCTGTGCATTATTAACAGTGTTAATTCTTCTTTGCATCCTCAGCTATACTTAAAATGAGTGCTATAGGAGGAATTAATGCAAATGTCTTGAAAATTATACATTTTATTGTTAGAGATATCTAAAGATAACAGTCACCCACTTGCTTACCACCAAACTGTGTTGAACAAGTGCTTGCATCAGTGTTCATGTAATCGAGTAAAGTATAACCTTATTCACACAGCACTTTGGTCCCAGAAAATATCCGTAAAATTGGCAGACAGGCATTTGTGTGAACGCAAAGATGTTCTGGGATTGTTCCAGGAAAAAGGTCCTAGTAACATTACCGTAAGATACCTGGAAAGCCCTCTTTGTGAATGAGACGCAAAAACAATGGCGTAGTTTTGAAGTTATGGTTCAGCTCTTTAAAACAAGGGTTTTACAAAGGTCGGCAAACTGGACTGAAGCAGAGATCAGGGAACTTGTCACTATCCACGCTGAAGCAGAGATCATTTAGCAGCACAACAGTTCTAGCGCATCAGGTGCTCACATGAGCTTATATTAAACAAAATACATGTGCGTCATAGCAACAAGATATACCATTCAGCTCTTTAAAACGGGGGTTTAAATGAACATTTACATTCACAATGAGAAATGTCTGCAAACTGGACTAGAACAGAGTTCAGGGAGTTTCAAAAATCCACTTTGAAATTGGGTTAATTCATGTGCATACTAGAACAGCGCATCACGCATTCCATTATAGTCTTATCATAAACAAAAATCCAGTCATCTGCAGAGAGAAATAACCAATAATAACAAACCTTCAGACACTGTGGATAAAACCTATCGAGTGCAGGACTTTAAACTAGAGATCGACCGATACTCATTTTTTTAAACCGATGCCGATAACAAATATTTGGATGCTAATGTGCCCGATAACCGATATGCTGAACCGATTTTTATTTATTGTTATACTTCTGTTTTTGACATAATAATTACTACAACACTACTGAACTGAACAAACCCTTGTAATAATAATAATCATCATCTTCACAATCACTCCCTCTTTGCATACAAAGTCATAAATAGAGGGGTCTGAAAGAGTGAAGAATAATATTAATTTAATGAATAATGTAGAAACTATATTACCAATACATGGACTATTCCAAACACCCCTATCATTTCGTCAGAAATGGACTGATCCAAAGTTCGCGCTCCGGTTGCCAGGTTACGGAGCGGGAGAGAGAGAAAAGTATAGCGGAGTTGGCTGCTTGTTATACATAGTTTATAGAGTAAAACAGGCGGATTAAGTGCCTTTTTTGGGATATAATATTGTTGTTTTGACCAGCAACCTGTAGCCTTCAGCAATCCAACCAGTAGTTAGCAAAGAGATTTTACAAATAATATCACTGACTGGAATAATACTTTCAGGAAAGTAACAAACAAAACGGCTTATATATCATCAAATTTCTTAACTGGTAACATTATTTGATGTCAGAATAATTAATATTTAGTTGTTTTAGCTTATGAAATGGCTGTTGACAGCGCTGTTTATCTATGCATTTACTCACGCATTAACTGTATTAAACTGTGACCGCTTGCGGAGGTAATAAATAATTAATTAATATCCACAGACATTTATTTAGATCTTTTAGCAAAATAATGTTTATCTGGTAAATGTTAATGTAACTTAGGGTAAATCTTGTTAAAAGTGGTAGATGTGCTTTAGCCTTCAACCCCGGTAAGTGATCAACAATATGAACGTGATTTTACAATGCTAATGATAAGCATAAATAACAGAAAAACAAATTTAATTTAGCGTTTTTAATTCCACCAAGCATTAATTAATGGCTGTTTTATTCATGCAAAGCTACGTCGTTATTGGGACCGGATTTTATGGATCAGCCAGCGTGACTCTGTGAGTTCGTCTCTATTCTTGGACAAGCTGAATACATTGCTTTAAATATATCAACTTATTTAACATAACATACATTAATGCACAAATAAGATGTGTTATAAATGCCTCATATGCAAAGTAAGTATACTCAAAGTCCTTTTAATGAAGTCGCGTCACTCCGCCGTCATATTTGCTGTGCACGCTGCTGCTGCTGTGAGCTCCTCTCCTCAGATGCGTCCAGCGCGCAATTCTCTTGTTTATCGGTCAATCCGATATTACAAAACCGATATCCGATAATCGGAAAATGCTCAAATATCGGGGAAAATATCGGAAAACAGATATATCGGTCGATCTCTACTTTAAACACATCATGTGTCTTTACGGCATAAACACAGAATCCGGAAAATCATTGGCAGTGTGAATGAACCAAAAATCAAATGGTCCTGGACCAAGTTTAAGTATAATATGAATGGGCCCTTCTTCAATGTATCGTGTCTAACAGATACCAAGTAGCAAAGTTTGTCTCACCTGTGGGCCACAACACTTAGTTCTGTCCTAGTATACGCCTTAGTCCTCGGTCTAGATCTCACCCAAACACTGTAAACGGAGCAGAACAGAAATGTTCATTTGTAATTAGAAATGATAAGTGGACCCAGATTTGTTCCAGAATGTATTAAATGAAAATAACATGGACTGCTTTGTCTAAGATAAAGGATAAAATGCACTGTTAAATAAAAGACATTTTAAAAGGGTTGAGTTGTCTGAACCAAGTCATCTTGTTGCTTTGACGTCTTTGTTTTAGTTTATCTTTACCCTTCTGCTTGTTAACAGCACACATCATCAGTAATGTTCAATTATCACTTTATGCATTACTTTATTATTTTATTAATGTTAACACACCTTCAGGATCGTCAGTGTACCTAAATAGATAAGACTGAGCAGTGTTGAATTACCACCAGGGATTTTGATCTGTAACTGAATTCAGTCAAAGCAACAAGATGACTGTCTGATGACTCAAATGAGTTAAAGGATTACTCCTCCCACCAAAATGAAAATTGACTGATTATTACTTTTTTAACAGAACACAATCAGAGTTATATTAAATAATTTCCTGGTTCTTTACATTTATATATTGTATTTATATTTTTGCTTTATAATGTCATTGACTGGGATCAATGTTTTTCAAAGCTCAAAAGTATATCCATCCTTCATTAAAGTAATCCATATGTAACCCAGTGGATTAATAAATGTCTTCCGAAGCGAAACAATACGTTTGTGAGAAAAACTATTCATATTTATAGCTTTTTGTGATAGAGACAAGACATTTACAAAGTTAAAAAGACAATTTAAATATGGCGGCACGTGTTATCGCATTGGATGTTATGCATCTCATGACTAGTCGTAAAATGAATTGTGATGAAACACAGTAGAGACACATGAGAAACAATGCGATTGAGTTGTTGTAGTCTGTTTACATTACATATACATCGTAACTCGCTTAAAGCTTAAAATATAAAGTTTTTCTCACAAGCCTATCATTTTGCATCAGAAGACCCACTGAGTTATATATGGATCACTTTAATGATGGATGGATGCACTTTTGGAACTTCAAAACATTGATGCCCAGTCAATGCCATTATTAAAGGAATAGTCTACTCATTAATATTAAAATATGTTATTACCTTAACTAAGAACTGTTGAATCATCCCTCTATCATCTGTGTGTGTGCACGTAAGCGCTGGAGCGCGCTGCGACGCTACGATAGCATTTAGCTTAGCCCCATTCATTCAATGGTACCATTTAGAGATAAAGTTAGAAGTGACCAAACACATCAACGTTTTTCCTATTTAAGACAAGTAGTTATACGAGCAAGTTTGGTGGTACAAAATAAAACATAGAGCTTTTCTAAGCGGATTTAAAAGAGTAACTATATTTTATGGCGTAATAGCACTTTTGGGAGTACTTCGACTTGGCGCAGTAACACCCTCCCTCTCCCATTATGAGAGGGAGAAGGGGAGCAAACTTTTCAGGCGAGTCGAAGTACTCCCAAAAGTGCTATTACGCCATAAAATATAGTTCCTCTTTTAAATCCGCTTAGAAAAGTGCTACGTTTTATTTTGTACCACCAAACTTGCTCGTATAACTACTCGTCTTAAATAGGAAAAACGTTGATGTGTTTGGTCACTTCTAACTTTATCTCTAAATGGCAGCATTGAATGAATGGGGCTAAGCTAAATGCTATCGTAGCGTCGCAGCGCGCTCCAGCGCTTACGTACACACACACAGATGATAGAGGGATGATTCAACAGTTCTTAGTTAAGGTAATAACATATTTTAATATTGAAAATGAGTAGACTATTCCTTTAAGCATTGAAGAACCAGGACCAGTGGCGGACAATGACTTATTTTCCGAGGGCGCACAATGCAATGCGAAGCTCATCCCAACATGTATGTAGCCCGTCATGTGTGTGGTTCGTCATTTTAAAATATGTGTTAGGCGTATCGCATGTGAATCACGTGTCATTTCAAAATAAGTGCCTGCTGCACACACGTCATAATGGTTTATGATAAAAGATACCTGCATTATCTCATGCGTAATCAGAGTTTAATGTTAAGTGAATGTGTTGTGTGTATTTTGTGAACGTGAGCATCTCTTTTATCATAAAAGGTTTTGACGCGTGTGCAGCAGGCACTTCTTTTGACAAGACACGTGATGCACATGGTTTACATGATTTAACAAACACATATTTTTGAAGACACGAGCAACACACATGACACTCTGAACACTTATTTTGAATTCGCACCCCTCAGAAGAGCAGTCACGAGCCGCCACTGGCCAGGACAGTATTTAATATAACTCTGATTGTGTTTGGCTAAAGAAAGAAAGACAAACATCTTGGATAACATGGGGTTGAGTAAATAATCCTTCAAAGCTAAAAGTTTACGTAAAAATTATAATTGTATCATTTACTCACCTTCATGTTGTTATAAACTTGCCAAAAATTCTTTAATCTGATAAATGATGTCAATCATACAGTTGATGGTACCCATTGACTTCCATAATAGGAAAAAGACATTTTATTGAAGTAAATGAGCAGCTGTGTACTTAACATCATTTATCAAAATATCTTGTTTTGTGTATATCACAATAAATAAACTCATGCTGGTTAAGAACATAAACCGGGCCTGTGTGACCACTAAAGCACAATAAAAAACATGTAAAGCTATCTTACCTTGAAAGAAAATTTGACACGGACTACTGAAAATCTAATGAAGGAAAAAGACAAAAAATCATATATTATGCACAAACGTTAAAAACAACATTGCAGTGTAGTGTTTAGTATAATGCGTTTCAAATAAGTAAATTCAACTTATATTATTTGTATAGTATATATCAGTACAGGGACATGCACAAGTTTGGGCACCCCTGGTAAAAAAATTCTGTTAATGTAAACATTTAAGCGAGGGGAAGATGAAATGATCTCCAAAAGTATCCAAAGTTAAACATGAAACGCACATGATTACCACTGTATGTAGTCCAGTGCTGGGATCGTCTGAAGTCCTTGCAAGGGTCGATGTCATCTTTCCATTTGTGTTAGGTCATCTGACAGAGGCAGGATCCAGACTGCAGCTCACATAATTGCTAGTAGAAATAGAAAAGCAAATTGAGAAAATTTGCATGACTGCTGTTCATAGCTTTTTAGGTAGTGGATGGTTGTGATTATTAAGTTATTTATAACCTGAGGCAAAGGTTAGTGAATGCAATTATGTGTATGCTAGACTTAGAGCTGTTGCTTTTGGTGGATAGAATCGGCGGTGTCAATTTCAACGTCGATAATTAGTCAACATAAATATTGTGTCATCACGACAAAAATATAGCCTTTTCCCCTTTGACATGGCAGATTTAAATGCAGATTAACATTCACAATGAGAAAAATCTGCAAACTGGACTGAAGAAGAAATCAGGGGGCTCGTCACTATCAGCTATGAACATTCACCAGCATAACAAAACAGCGTGTAACACAGTGCTTCCCAATCCTGGTCCTCGAGCACCCCCTCCCAAAAACTTATTTAAAACACCTGATTCAACTTATCAGCCTCCTTCCAAAATGGTAAAAATGTCTCCCTAACAAGCTGATGAGTTAAATAAGGAGACATCTAAAACTTTTTGAGAGGGCGTGCTCGAGGACCAGGATTGGGAAGCACTGGTGTAACGCACTCCTTTATGATCTTATCATAAACAAAAAAATACACGTGTGGTTTCTCGAGAGAGAAATCACGGATAAGCAAACTACAGATACTACGAAAAACCTACCAAGTGCATGTGTGTGAAAGCACAAACAAATCTAGATAACTATTGGGAGCGTGAATTAACCAAAATCAAATAATCCCGAACAACTCCCGGATGTGTACTCTGTATTTTTTCCATAATATGTGTGTGAAAAGGGCTACAGACATTAACCATTCATTGAAAGCAAGTTGTCCATTGAACCTTAAATGTCCTTGTCAGTATCGGGAAAGCGGTCCTGAAACAAATATCCTCGTCGTAAGAGATGTACGGCGTACTGTCTCGACTAAACATATGGAGTCCTTCTTTAGGATCTCTGACTGCCGCACTCTGATGTTGTTCACCTGGCGTGTAACACGACAACCCAAATTGTCTTCATTATCCCAGGCACCTGCACAGAAACATTGAGAACACAAGCACCAGGGAAGCAGTGAGTGTGCGTCTTACCTACACCTAATGTAGCGTGTACATGCCGGGCGATGAAGGCCCCGGTGATTCCAACATAGGGGGGAGAAGCAGTTATAAGTCGGTATCTCAAAAGCCTGAGGCAATGTGGTGGGAGAAGTGCTGGCTTGTGTCTTCCACTGTCGGTTTGCTGGCATTGGAGAGAATCTCATCTGGATTGATCGCATCCTAGATGTACATGCCCTGCACAGAGAAACAGATGGCTTAGTACCTCTATGTCCTATCTCCGATAAAACTAATATGACAGTATGGTTAAGATCAAAAACACTTAGGGTTAAAGTCAAATAATAAAAATGTTTGTAACAGCTGGTTAAAAACAACTTACAGCAAATGATGTTGTGATCTGTTTTGCAAAGACATAAAACATAATAATTGAATATTACAGATTAACATAAATGATGTCCAGTTACACCCACTAAAATGTCCTGAGGTGTCTGTCAGTGAAACACTTACACAGCAGTGCCAATGACCTGTTAACACACAAGAAGAGAGGAAACATATATGAGGGAAATATTAGCTAAGGAAAAAGGCAAGAAATTTATTCAGTCATTTCCAGCCCTTGATTTGTTTAAAATCCACAGTATGGCAAATGACTATGATATGAAACACCTGTTCATTAAATCACTGTACATTTCATACATCTGATATACAATAACGTAAATCAGATTGCACTGTGCATAACAAAATGGTTGTCAAAAAATCTGAACTAACTTAAATAATGTCAATGTAAACATCTTTTGTTTGTTTTGTTTTTAAATTTGCTGCCATTGTAAGCACTCAAACTATCATACAGATCATAATAATACACTTTATACAGTAACTAAAACTGCCAGAGCATCATAAATATATATAGAGACAAAAATCATATTATTCACACTCACTAAATGTGTTTAAAATGACAATTTACCTCAGACAAGATATTTGCAAAAGCTTTTCTAACAAACGGGACAGAACAATTAACCATATTATGTTGATCATTTAAACATCAAACAAACACTCACAATGAAATGAAACAACCAAAATTACTATGTTATTGAACTCAATTATATAATCATCGATAATCATCCTCATATTTTTCCTAAAATTTAAATTACCTCAGAATACTTCCAACTGCTGTTCAGAAAAGCAATGGCCATCTGCCTATATTAAGTTCATCGTTTACATAGCAACAAAAACACAATACTGAACAAGTGAAAGGTATTTAGATTGATAAAAATAATGGAAATTATAATCTCTATTAAATAAAACATTTTAGCAAAAATGCATCAAATCTGAATAGCGCTGCTAGTACTACAAACGTTATGACTTTATTTGCTGTGCTGTAGTAGACGGAGTGCCTTATACTAACTTTTAAGACTTTAAATATAAGATTTTTGTCGAAAACTTACCTGAACCACGTACGTCTGCGAAGTCAGCTCCCGCATTTTTTCCTTGTTCATGGCAAGACGAGACTGGAGTGGCTTCTCTGGGTTAAGGAATATATCGCCATCTGTTGGTTTGGCATGCTCATGACAATGCTTCATACCGGGGTTTTGCGTGTTCGAGTTGACGTGGAATTGTCTGTTTTTTTACGAAGGAGGGGAACACAAAACAATGATACGTGTAAAACAAGCCAATAATCCCTTATTTGTACTCACTTTCCCGAGTTGCCTTTTCTCTAACTTACTTGAGTATTAACGGCGGCTGGCAACCAGCGTATGTACATTACTACCCCCTCCTGCTTCGGATTAATGGAACTTAGCAGCTGTGTGTCATTAAAAGCAAAGAAAGCGCTGCTATTTTATTTATTTTTACTTTTATTGTTGAGAATTACCCCACTGATTGCTAGTTTTAAAGGCTGTTAACCACTTCAGTACTCTGATTAGGGAGGAGTCATCAGATTTCGCTTTTATTTATGCAAGTTTCAACCTTGTACACATGCCAGTATTCAACTGAGGTAGTTTCTGTAATAAACAAATAAGACATAAAAAATAACCTGTCTACATACGGATTTAACCGTATTACAAATGAAACATCATGAACTCTCATATATACACTAAGCAAGGATATAAACTACGGAAAGAAATATAATAGCATAAATCACGTTATGCAGCATTATTATAGCAACAAATAACAAACTGTAGAATACAGGATTATGCCCATAATAAGAAGAACTAAACATATATTGCAGGTATTAGTGTTATAAGCACCCGTGCTAACGCAAGTGTTAGCGCGATTACACTGATAATTATACAGATCACGAAACAGCGGCAAAACTGGCGTAATGCCAGAAATAGTTACGGTGCACACAAACATGAATCATTAAACATAGTATAATGATATGAACTTACTGTGTCATAAACTCTAACTTGCACTGAAGGATGCTGCACACGAGTGAAAAGCTTGCGAACTCTACGAAAACTCCAGCTAGTATACTTTCGTAACAGAGAATACCACACTTACGCTAGAAACGTATATGCTTTAAACTATGCACTGCGCATTTCACGTAACCCAACACATTAACGAGATAAGTTACGTACAATAATAGATAAACCATAAAGAATTCGCAACATGTATATTATATTAAAACATTTACATTTACTTAACGGATTCCATTTTTCTTCACTTATTATCATTTACTTAGTTCTTGTACATACTTGATACACCCATGATGTCGCCTTTGCTCTGGTGGGTTGCATTGCAAAGGGAGGAGTAACTGGACACGCACCAACAGAGAGAAGCGCGGCATCGGCCTCCGGTATAGTTATCCGACCCAAAGCCGACGTAACAGACAAGCTTGATGAGCGGGAAATACCGTTGACTTGACTGAAGATTTGGCCGATGCCTGGCCGATACTTATTAGATGTTTCAGATAAGGAGGCCGACGTACGCTCTTGAGCCGACGTCGGGCAGACGTACGTGTGCTGTCTGGGATGTATATTGTAATACATAAATAAATGTATTAATATATTTTCGAAGCAAAACTTTTGAAAATAACAATCTCAGTTAAAGGCACACAGCAGAACTTCTTGGCCACTAGGGGGTGCTAGACATGTATTTTTCACATCTAGCGGCCACAAGCGCCACAACACTATCGCAAAGGAAAATAAGACAACTCTTTAGGTCACAAAGTGTGCCTTCCAGCATGTCATATGAATATAATTTCAAGGGTTTTATTTTCTTTCTAACGCTAAAAGATCGCGTAGCTCATGTTTTCAAGCCAGTTGTAACGGTGGTCGCTTGGTTAAAGTTTATATAAGAAATTGCCTTAAAGGGGAATCGAACTCGACTCGCCTGTGTCGTAGGTCCACGACGCCACCACGGCGCCACAGCGTCACGTGAAATAAGTCTCTCTCTACACTCCAAGTAGCCCCCGTAAAATTCACGTAAAAAATATATAATTCAACATAATTCAATGGAATATTCAACAACTTGGGGTTTTTGTCATAGCAGTCTACCAGTCTGCTATTGCAGGCAGCTGACAATCCTAAAACAGGACAACACAGCTGCCCACACTCAAACAGAAGAAAAGAAGATAAAATGCCTTCTTTTGGATCTCAATCCACCTGCTGCTCAAACTGCCACAGACTTTTACAAAAGATTGCAGTTCTCGAAACAAAGTTACTTGTGGTGCTGCCGATCCTGCCAGAACATACAGCTGAGCTTCATCGTGGTCCTTCTCAACATAAAGCTGGTGAGTCCTGTGAACCTAATGCTTTAAAACAGGTCATAGTAAACTCAGAGAAACCTAGGACACAAACCGATGGCATAAACAGGCTGCGAGACCCAAAAGTGCTGAAGACATTAGACTGTAATGAGTGTCACAAATTGCTGCATTAGCATCATCTACCCCAGATATGGGTACAACTCGAGTAGCCAATATTGGAATTCTACCACCCCCTGTACGGCTTGAAAATAGATTTGAAGCACTAATGAGTTTGGGTGAAGAATCCCCAAATGTTAATGGACACAGATCACATCAGCCAGTAGCTTACAGAGCTAACAGACGCTCAATATCATACAGGCAGCGGCGCTCCGCTCAGACAGCAGCTGAGCCAAGCATGCTGATAGTGGGTGACTCTATTATCAGAAACTTTGAAAGCAAGGCTACCCGTACATTCTGTTTTCCTCGGGCAATGGTTTATGATGTTAACAAGGAACTTTGCAACATTCTGATGAAACATAAGTCTGTCAGTCGAATTGTCATACATGTGGGAAAGAATGATATTCGGAAAGAGCAGTCTGAGCTCCTTAAGGGGGATTTCAATTAACTTTTTGAAACACCAGTGAGGTATTTATGAATGTTATATCAATGTTGCCAAACATATCGTCAGACTCTGTTGATGTTCTCCTTGAAAACTTTAACATAAGAGTTAAAGATGCCATTGATGGTATAGCTCCAGTAAAGGTCAGGGTGATCACTGGCAGACGTAAAGCACCCTGGAGAAACACAACAGCAGTACAGCACATGAAAAGAACATGCAGAAAAGCTGAACGTATGTGGTGGAAAACAAAACTTGAAGTACATTAGAGCATTTATAAGGACAGTCTTCGTGCTTTCAATGTAGAACTAGGAACAGCTAGACAGACCTTCTTTTCAAACATTATAAACAACAACATAAACAACACTCACACTCTTTTTGCTACTGTAGAGAGACTAACAAACCCCCCAAATCAAGTTCCTAGTGAAATGCTCTCAGACAACAAATGCAATGAGTTTGCAACCTTTTTCTATGAGAAGATCAATAAATCAGAATGGCGATCAATACGCCCTCATATTGTACTGTCAGTCAGATACCATTGCAACAACCTCAGAAATTAGTCATTCTCTCAGAATTTGACATAATTGATATAAAAACCTTGGAAGAAACAGTACAACATCTTAAAGCATCAACTTGCAACCTTGACACACTCCCCACATCTTTTCTCAAAAAGGTACTTAACTGCTTAGAAAATGACCTCTTAAAAATACTAAATACCTCTCTGATCACAGGCACTTTTCAAGAGTCATTAAAAACAGCAGTTGTTAAGCATCTCCTAAAAAAAGTAACCTAGACAGAACCATACTTAGCAACTACAGACCAATCTCAAATCTTCCGTTTATAGGCAAGATTATTGAAAAGGTTGTTTTTAATCAGATGAACAAATTCTTAAACTAAAATGGCTATCTGGACAATTTTCAAAAAAGTTTCCATCAGCATCACAGCACAGAGACAGTGCTCATAAAGATAATAAATGATATTCGCTTAAATTCTGATTCAGGTAAAATATCAGTGCTGGTGCTACTAGATCTTAGTGCTGCCTTTGACACAGTAGATCACATAAATCTGAGTGGACACCCATGACATGTGGAGTCCCACAGGGTTCAGTTCTTGCACCGCTTCTGTTTAATTTGTATATGCTCCCACTTGGTCAAATAATGAAAAAAGAACCAAATTGCTTACCACAGTTATGCAGATGACACCCAGATATACTTAGCCCTGTCACCCAATGACTACAGCCCCATTGACTCTCTATGTAAATGCATTGATGAAATTAACTGTTGGATGCGTCAAAACTTCCTCCAGTTAAACAAAGACAAAACTGAAGTCATTGTATTTGGAAATAAAGATGAAACTTTCAAGGTTAACACATACCTTGACTCTAGGGGTCTAAAGACACAAAATAAAGTCAGAAATCTTAGTGTTATTTTAGAGTCTGACCTTAATTTCAGAAGTCATGTGAAAGCGATAAGCAAATCAGCTTACTACCATCTCAGAAATATTGCCAGAATTAGCTGTTTTGTCTCAAGACAGGACTTAGAGAAACTTGTTCATATTTTCATCACCAGCAGGGTGAATTACTGCAATGGACTTCTTACTGGGATCCCCCAAAAGACCATTAGATAGCTGCAGCTAATACAAAACACTGCTGCCAGAATTCTGACAAGAACCAAAAAATCTGAGCACAATACTCCAATCCTCAGGTCCTTACACTGGCTTCCTGTCACATTTAGAATAGATTTTAAAGTATTGTTACTCGTTTATAAATCACTTCATGGCTTAGGACCCAAATACATGACACATGTGCTAACTGAATATAAACCTAAAAGATTACTCAGATCATTAGGATCCGGTCAGTTAGAAATACCAAGGGTTTACTCAAAACAAGGTGCGTCAGCATTTAGTTATTATGCCACCTGTAGCTGGAATCAGCTTCCAGAAGAGATCAGATGTGCTTCAAAGGTAAACACTTTTAAGGCTCCCTAGATTAAAAACACATCTGTTTAACTCTGCATTTACTGAATGGGCACTGTGCTGCTTCACACTGATTGCACTTTTAACTCAAGTCACTTTTACTTCTGTTTTATTCTTTTTAAAATTTTAAACTGTTTTTATTTAAATCACATTTATTTTCTTTAATTGTTATTCTCATGTATCTTTGTTTTTATTGTGATTTTATCATGTATCTATTATTTTTACACTTTCTTTTTTCTCTTTTATATAATGTTTTCTAATTTCTATGTAAAGCACTTTGAATGACCTCTGTGTATGAAATGTGCTATACAAATAAACTTGCCTTGCCTTGCCTTGCCTATATCATATCATCACTGTCCGATGAAAACCACGTATGTCCATTTTTCAGATTTTGAGATTTTTCGACGGATTGTATGTCCAGGTTCATTTCCGTATGCAGTATGCTTCACATATCTAAATGGCCAATGAAAAGTTGTGAAATCATGTCATCTGATTTTCACGTATATCCATTTGGTGTCAAAGCTGTCAATCATGCTGTGTATCTCCCGCCCTGTGGAAGCATCTCGCCGGTCTCGTGAAGTTTCATCGAAGCTCAGCACTGGATTGCCGAATAAAAATAGCCTGGTGAGACAATGACTTTCCTTCATCGAGGTAAACGTTTCCCCCCTGATGCCAGACGTATGTCTAGGAGTGACAAAATTACGATAGGACTGTGCAAACAAAGTATCTGTCTAGCATTACCATGTCAGTGTATTGATTCATTGTCCCTTCATAGTTTGCAAGAGACATTTAATAAATGTATAATTAATATTAAATAAACTAAGCATATTTAATAAACTAAGACGTAGGCTATTTAATAAACTTAGCCTGTCGATATGAAACGCGACATGGCCATTCTAATTAATGATCGGAATAACACGTATCGACCACCGTTACTGTAAAATATGCACGTATGTCCATTTAAACTCAGTTTTGGTCAAATGTGGATTATATCATTACACTGGCAAGAATATGGTTACATTTAAAGATGCCGTACCAAGTATAACAACGCTACATTCAACTGCTTTTGAAATACAGTGTTTTTTTCACTTCCTGAAAATTAACCGTTTTGGACATATGTGAGTTTCATCGGGCAGCGACGATATGCAAGCAATATAACATTACTTACTAGGTTTCTGACCAATGCTGACTTGGCCGTCAGAAACCCATCCTCCTTCTTTAGCGAGCGAACGCTGGCCCAATATTGAACCTCGTCCTTCTTTTTATTCGGTCACTCACCCGTTTCCTCTTTCTTGTCTCCTCCGACAAAACCTTGGGTTTCTTTTTCTAAGTTGCTGCTTCGCCCATGATAAAAACAACACAGAAAAAAATAAATAGTTGCGTTCTCATGTCCGACTTTGAGGAAGTGGAGGAAGTGAAGTATGCCGTAAAGCAGATTTTTGTAGTTTTTTTTTTGCGATCGGGTTACTACCTGAAATCCCAAGTTTATAAGTACGAGTAAAAGCAATATAGACTAGGGCTGGACCAGAAAATTCAAATATTCGTTCGGTGGGTTGGCATTCGAATTTTAATTTTGACATTCAAATATTTTTGTATTTTTTTTTTTTTGAACACGTGACATACCCCGCAAAACGGTTCTCAGTCGCGCAAATGCAGATCGCCTCGTCTGGAAGAGAAGACAAAATGCCGAAGACCTCAGCTGTGTGGGACCACTTTAAATTGAGTGAAGACAAGACAAAGGCACAGTGCAAAATATGCTATTTGAATCTGTCCTAACGCAACAGCACATCAAGTTTAAAAATCACCTGAGTTTTGTAAATAGTTACTCACGCCTAGGGGTGGGCGATATGACCAAAATCTTCTATCACGATAGGATTAATTTTATATCATGATAACGATATGTATCACGCGAGAGGTTTTTTTATGTTTTAATCAGGTTTAAATCTTTAATACCATAGAAATGTTAATAATTCTCACAAAAAACATATACAAGCATAGAAAGAAGATAAAAATAAACAAAACTTAAGCTATCTGAAGATAAACAGTTAATGATATAAGAATGATAATAAATAATTATGCATGTATGTATTGGCCTATATATTTTTATTTAAGGTAGAAAAGTGATTTAATCAGGAGCAGTGAGAGATTTTCTCTCAATGCTGTTTGATTAACACGAGTGACAGACAGGAGCAAAATTAGGTAACAAAGTCCTGATCCAATACACATGCGCTTTCTCTTTTAGCTGTTTACTTTCTCTTAAGACCTAACTGGTCGTGTTTATGAGGATGCTTGCAAAGACGGGAATTTTGACGCGTATGTCTATTTAAGGCCAATAAAGTGGAACAATGCTCACGAGCTGAATGAGCAGTGGTCGCGCGGCTTGCACGCTCCTCACAGAAGAGCAGCGGTTGCGCGACTTGTCCGCTCCTGACACACAGAAAGAACACACGCATACAGATCTGTTGTCTGTGTTTCAATGGCTTAAAATAACTTGTTTTAAAACTGCAGTGCTTAAATACGTGTACAAACGTTACGTTTTCGCGACCACGTGCACAGGAGCGTGACGTGGGCGCGTAACCTCGATAGAAATGATAGTCCAAAATCTCTACCGGTTGACACATTTCTACCGGTTAATTATGTCTACCGGTTTATCGCCCACCCCTACTCACGCCTATACTAGCTAGCTAAACAAGCTAAGTTGCTTTTATCGAGTATGTTTATCGGTTATTTTACACATGATAAAAACGACGTGCACTTAATTTGCTTGAAACATACGAACACGGCAGTCATAAAAAACATACAATAGCCCAGCCTAATAATAATTTGTCTGTAGGTGCATCGTCTGGTACTTCAGCCATCAACATCCACCTGTTCAACCACACCCAAAACTACACAACAGCTCTTACAATTCTGAAAACCTATAACAGAGAAAAGAAAAAGAGAAATAACAGATGCCATAGTGGAGTTCATCGCTATGGATATGAGATCCATTAATGTAGTTGAAGGCGAAGGCTTCAGAAAATTAATTAAGATGGAGCCCGACTACATGGTCCCAAACCGCTCCAGTGTTTTAAACGCCCTGTCTCTGAAATACAGCGATCTGCAAGGCCAAATTTTTGCTCTCGTTTTATAACTCAGGAGTGGGAACCCTCTGCCTTTATTTTGGAAACAAAGGCATTTGAGTTAAGCCACACGGGAGTCAACATCGCACAACAGCTTGGAGACGCGGCGGACCCATTCCCCATTCCAAATTATAAGCGAGTAGCCGTCGTTCACGACAATGCCAGCAATATGAAGCTGTGCACCGAGATGCTAAAGAAAGAACCAGAAAAATGGGGCAGCGTTCAAGGGGTCTGCTGCTCAGGACACACACTTCAGTTGTGCATTAATACAGCTCTCAAACAGGACAGACTATGTCGCACAGTTTCGGCTGCCAGGAATCTAGTGGGACACTTCAAAAAAAGTGCAAAGGCTACATCTGCTTTGAAAGAAAAACAAACACAGCACAACGTTGTACAGCACAAACTTATACAAGATGTTGCTACACGTTGGAACTCCACGTATGAAATGCTTAACCGACTGGTGGAGCAATGATGGCCAGTGACAGCTGTTTTGTCAGATCCCAGCATCACAAAGAAAGGAGATCGCACCTTTGATTTGACAGCAGACCAGTGGAAACTGGCACAGGAGACAGCAGAAGTACTGGGACCCCTAATCACACTCACAGAACGTTTATCACAGGAGGCAAATTTATCGTTGTCTGCAACAGTGCCAATGCTCTTTAACCTGAAGAAACGCCACCTGTCACCAGAGGAGGATTTCAGCCCTGCCATCAAAGAAATGAAGAAGACCCTCGTCATGGAGATAGACAGCAGATGGCAACTGTTAAGTTTAAATCCCAACAGCATCTACCTCCTTTCATCAGCACTAGACCAGCGATTCAAGCACCTGAAATTCCTTGATAACAAGAAGAAGGACCTGGTCTACATTAAGGTAAGACTGATATTTTATTTTAAATTAGAAAATAATTTAAATGTAATTTAATTTAATATGATAATGATTATATATCTTGTACACGACAATGCATAGATTTGACTTAGATTATGCTTTTTGATTTTAAGGTTGTCCGCTTATCTGAACATCTAAACCAGCAACAGACCGTTCGGGATGGGAAAGAGCTGTCAGCGTTAGCAAGCCATGGAGAAGAGGAGACTGCAGCCGCGCCACCACCACCAAAAAAAAAAAAAAACAGCAGGAGATTTCAATGCTGATGCAGTCGGAGTCCGATGAGGAAGTCGAGGAAAAGCACGGAGACAACGTAAAGAAAGAGATGGAGCAGTATTTGAAAGACACAACTAAAGTTCTGTCGGGCCCTCTCGCGTGGTGGAAGCAAAACAGTGGCCGCTACCCTAAACTGGCATTTGCAGCCAAACACCTCCTTTGCGTTCCGGCCTTCTTCTACTCTGTCGGAGCGCATTTTCTTCAAAGCTGGCTACGTCGTTAATAAGACCCGAAGTTCCCTTTTACCTGAAAATGTGGACAAACTCATTTTCCTGGCACACAACATGAAAAGAGTGTTGGTAGACTCGGTAGCTTCACTTTTGTTACCTTGTTCTATGAAGGCTATTACAGTTTGTTTTATTTTGAATTTGTTTAATTTATTTAGAACTGTTCGTTAATTAAAATGTAAGATGCTGTTATTGAAAGCATGCTGTATTCTTTATTTATTACAGTTCGTTGAACTATTTTTCGTTCTTTTATTTACCATTTAATTGTATTTAAATTAATATAACTGTTCTTTAATTAAAATGTGTGATGCTGTTATTGAAAACATGCTACGTGTTCTTATTTATTACAGTTAAACTAGTTTTCGTTCTTTTTATTTACCATTTACATTTGATTTAATTTTAATTAAATGACTATAACTGTCCCTTATGTAAAATGTGTGATGCTGTTATTCAAAACATGCTATGTGTTGTTTATTTATTACGGTTCTTAAACTAGTTTTCATTCTTCTTTTACTTACCATTTAAATTTTATTTAATTTTAATTAAATTACTATAACTGTCCCTTATGTAAAATGCCTGATGCTGTTATTAAAAACATGCTACGTGTTCTTTATTTATTACAGTTCCTTAAACTAGTTTTCGTTCTTCTTTTATTTAACCTTTACGGTGTACGCAATTACTGTTCTGCTAAATTCTGATTGATACTGATTTGTTTGGCATAAAAAAAATATTAGGCTACCTTATAAGCCTATTGCAGATTGTATAAGGGAGTTCATCCAATTTTATTAAAACTGTTTTTTAATTAAAATGTGTGATGTTGTTATTGAAAGTATACAGTTTTATTTATTAAAGTTCGCAGAATTTCGCATTAAGTTCGCATTAAGTTCGCATTTATTTTTCTTTCTTCTTTTATTTAACCTTTATGAGTTAAATAACAGACCTGTGTTTTATATATCACTAGCGCAGTGTCCGTTGGAGCATACATTTCTGCCCGCATGAGGTGGGCAGCATTCTGTAGTTTAATAAAAGTTTATTAATTCTGAACGTGTCGCGTGTCCATAATATTGCGCCAAAATGTGACACTTCACTCCCTTGGGTCAGCAGCAACACACCCGCGCGTGAAGTCGATTGAATGAACGGTTCTCGACATAATAAAAATGCAAACAGACAGACAGACACACGGAGATTCCTGCGTTTATTAGAGAGAAGAATATTCAGCACCCTCCTTTTGAAGTTTCAAATATTTGATTTTAATTATACCAAAGCTTCGAAGCTCAAAAAATGCTATTCGGTCCAGCCCTAATATAGACCCCATCAGGTTATGGTAGACATGTCATTCAACATATTTTAAGTCGATGTACCATCACAAGGGTTTTGAAAAATATATTATGAAGGTTGAAAAACTACAAAGTGTCACTTTAAGTGTCATAAATTACATGGCTAGTCAAAATGTTATTTATATTTTATAACAGTGTTGATAACGATTGATTGTCATTTCACAATAACAGAGCACTGAGCTTCAAATACAATGAACTTAAGTGAAACAGCTAACTATACAGCACACTATACGGCTAAAAATAGCTCCAGCCTGCATAGCTAACTTGCTTAAAAGTTCATTCATGATAAAGTCGTATATATTTTAAAAACTGTTAAGATTACTCATTTAAAAATATAAACAAAATAAAAATGGATTACCTCTATGTGTTTCCTTAGATTTGAAGGAGTATTCTTGTAAAAAGAAATAGCACAGTTTCAAGGCAGGCAGAGAAGACACGAAGGACTCGTTCCTTATTCAAGGACTTATAAAACTTGTGTAAATAAGGCCATTGTTGTTGTGGCGAGTCAGTTATTTCCTCCATTGTTTATGAATGCAGTTTCATTCTCTAAATGATACGCTGGCTGGCAGCTGCACTCGCGTTACTATATATATCGCATAATAACACAGTCTCACCCCATGTCGTCAATATTTGACGACACTTGACCATTCGTCATAAACCAACGCGGAAATGGTAAGAAAATAGGAAAGAGAATGCAACGGACGTAATAGTATTGAAGTCCCCAGTTCGTCAAAAAATGACGCGAAAGGTATACCCTTCGCGTCAACATATGACGAATGGTCAAGTGTCGTCAAATATTGACGACATGGGGTGAGACTGGGTTGCGCATAAAGAATGCACATGAATAAAGTGAGCAGAGCGCTCAACAATTATATCTAATCAACAGGCACGTGAAACCTTAGCAGGTTGCTCAAACAACAAAATCACCAGCTAACTTCCGTTAAAATTAGAAGAACTATAGACTAATACAATAACAGGCTTAAATAACCCCAAAACATAAGTCCACTTACAGTTTTCACAGACACGTGTTTTATCAACTGGCTATCCTCCAGACATGACGGACCACGTCTTATCTCATTTCGGCCGTGTGGTGCGCGTGCACACTCGCGGTGTGAAGCGCGTCTGCGCTGTTTTATGAACTGTTTTATCAATTGGCTAGTTATCCTTCAGACATGACGGACCACGTCTTTCTCATTTCGGCCATGTGGCGCGCGTCCCGGCATGCGGTGTGATGCGCGTTCGCGGTAGTCTCCGAGATGCACTTGACGGCCTTTTGTGCATCAGCATTTTTTTTTTTGATGAGCTAGTTAAGGCGGTAGGGTTTCCAAGCTTAGGCGGGCTGCCTTAACTGAAATATGCTGCGGGAAACCCTGAGTAAAAAGTAAGATATTTGACATTAAAATGTAGTAAAGTAAAAGTCTGCCAAAATAAAAGTACAGATACTCGACAAAACTACTTAAGTACAGTAACGAATTACATTTACTTTGTTACTGTCCACCACTGCTGGATTTACTTAACGTGGAAGTAAAAGTTCTGCAGTATAATTTTAAGTAAGTTGATTGATTGATTGATTGATTGATTGATTTTATTTGACCACTTAAATATAAAAATATGAAACAATACTCAGAGTCATACATTAAAATACATAAATAGTCAGGGATAACACAATAAAGCCCAAAGACTTATTTCCATTGTGGTCCCTAGTTTTACTTGGAATTTTAAACAATTTATGCAACTGCTTAAAATTTCATGTAATACTTGCTGAATAATAAAGTGCATAATTTAAAAAAAAAAATCCAGCCTTTATTTTTTTCAGTATGTGTGGTGGTTCACTTGACTCTAATTCCATTATACGCTATATACTAGAAGATACTAAATTCGTTTTAAAAATTACAGATTACAAATGACAATTACAGTAGGAGCTGGACAAGAAAAGGTTACAGTAAGTATGGCATTGTTTATATCTATAGCCATAGCATACATACATGTCACACTTAATGTACTACAGTATTTATTGTGAAGTAGAATCTGTATACTGTACATGTTTTACCTGCACATACCATGGCTCCTTCACACTGTCACCATTTCTTTCAAATGGAACTGTGTACAGCTAGTTCGTGCTCATGTGGTGTCTTTTTAGCACCCTATCAATAGTTGAGATCTTAACACACTGGATGTTTTCAAAGAAATTTTTGTTGTCTATAATGGCACTCTGTATCTCCCTTCTCTGTCTAATTGTAACTCTGTGTAATTGGATTATGTGGTAAAGCGAACAACAGACTTACCCTATGTTAGGAGTAATACCCAGAGTAGGAGTCTCAATGCAAGTAATTTATTAAAGTGAGTAATAGACAGGGTAGCAAAAGTCACTCTTGAAATAATAGACAGGGTAGCCACTCACCTTGTCGCCGACGAAGATCCTCAATCAGACCAGGGTCCAATATCCCCCGACTCAGAACCCAACACCTCTCCTCCGGACTGTAGCCCTCCCAGTCCACTAAATACTGATGACCTCTGCCCCTGCGACAGACGTCTAGCAATCTCCTAACCGTATACAGGGAGTGCAGAATTATTAGGCAAGTTGTATTTTTGACGAACTGGGGACTTCAATACTATTACGTCCGTTGCATTCTCTTTCCTATTTTCTTACCATTTTCGCGTCGGTTTAGGGTTAGATTTACATAATGACATCCCTACCCAAACCTAACTCTAACCCCAACGCCAGGTGACAACTGTTTCATTTCGCGTACCTAACTCTAACCCCAACGCCAGGTGACAACTGTTTAATTTCGCGTACACTGTTTAATTTTGCGTAATCTAACCCTAAACCGACGCGAAAATGGTAAGAAAATAGGAAAGAGAATGCAACGGACGTAATAGTATTGAATTCCCCAGTTCGTCAAAAAATGACACGAAAGGTATACCCTTCGCGTCAACATATGACGAATGGTCAAGTGTCGTCAAATATTGACGACATGGGGTGAGACTGTGTTATCACTGTAAATGTCCTGCTTAAAGGAGCATTTCACCCATAGAAACATTAATCTTTATTGAAAGTGTGTCATACTTGTAGTCGAAATGTAACATACATTTAGAATTTGGTGCCTATTTGACAGAGAAAAGGGGTGTTTGTAGTCTCACTCCCTCGACAAAGACATTGAACTTCCTTCTTTCAATGATGCAAAATGATGATTTTTACATCATTGAAAGAAGGAAGTGCAACACTGAAATTTGTATTTCTCCTGTCTTAGCGGCAACTGAGGAAATGATGCATGACCATTCAAAAACATGACTGGGGTTCTAACTATACAAAGCTTAATGCAAATGGGTGAAGTGTCCCTTTAAGAAGGGATCAAAAGGTCTCAATAGGGTTTAAGTCAGGTGAAGAAGGGGGCCATGTCATTCGTTTTTCATCTCTAAGGCCTTTACTGGCCAGTCATGCAGTGGAGTACTTTGATGCATGTGATGAAGCGTTGTCTTGCATAAAAAAGTATTTTTGAAAGATGCAGATTTTTTCCTGTACCACTGCTTGAAGAAAGTGTCTGGCAACTCATCTTTGCCAAAGTCCCTTATTTAGGGAAGCTCGCAAACTTGGCACAAAAACGCAAGGAATGAGGCCGTTTCATTTCAATGAACAGATTAAAATTCAATGCAGTCCTGTTAAACGTAAACCGTAATCAACCATAGCAACTCACTGAACGCCCGCACAGGTGTCACTGATAATTTTGATTGCCTGGGTAGCTTCGGCCCGCAACAGGTGTCACTGATCATATTGATTGCCTGAGGAGTTACGGTTTCATGGTAAACACAAAAGGGTGATGTCTTCCTAACTAAAATATCTCTGTCTTCTCATCTAAACACGAGACGCACCACAGTTGGCTATAAAGCCTGCGTATACGCGAGGGCTTCGTAAAGCAAAGATATAGATTTTTTTTAATAGCTCCTGAAAGGCGATCACGTTTCAACATCGCGGCGTTAACGCGTGAGTAAGTTAACGTCAAAGACCCGAACGCAACGGTCTAAGTTAACTATTTGTGTGTGTTTGTTGTAAACAAATGGTTGTAAAAATGTGTAAACAACAAAATAGTGTAAATTGTTCATATCTGTGTCTGCCTAAGAACCAAGGTAAGGTCACTGCTTTACATCATTTTCCTGAATATGTCTAATCTATACAACATTCCCGATATAGGTGCCTACCTGTTCCGAACAATTTAAGGGACATATTAAATGTTACCTATTGTATTTGTCAGTTATTGCAGTCTTTGACCAAAATATACGGGATGTCTTATTTTAAGTTGTTAATGTCATTGTTAATGTCACTAAGCAAGCTGCTCAACACTGACGATAGGCCACATTGGCATGTATTAACAGAGGAATAAGCACGCAGTCGTAACGCTCAACTTGCATTTCTTGCGCAAATCGCAAGTGTTTTTCTGGTTATGTCGTTTAAATGTACAGTTATCTCAGGTGCAACGAAGTCAAAGCATTACTCGTGTATTGAAAAGCTAGTTTTCTTGAGGCAAATCATGCTATGCACATTGGTGTTGCAACTGCAGGTTATGTAAGAATGTTATGTGAAAATGTTCAGCATAATTAAGTTAAACTTTAATGGATAAACAATTCAATCGCATGTTGTCAAAGACTTTTTGGTGAAGTCTGACTCACAGCATGGTCTAAAATATATTCTCTAAAATTGTTTAAGGCTACCGTGTCAACACAACCACATCCCGTAAATGTTCTGGGATCGCTCCCGTAAAGAGAACCTAGTAAAATTGTCGTAAGATACACGTTAAAAGTATTGCGTGTGAACACGGGCAAAAACGATGCGTAAGAGACACTGGAATTTAAACGCAGTTCAACATTCACAATGAGAAATGTTGGCAAACAGGACTAAAGCAGAGACCAGGGAGCTCCTCACTATACGTGCTGCTGAAACTGAGATCATTCACCTGCATTACAGAGCAGCGCCTCATGCGCCCCTCATGATCTTATTAAAAATATGAGTTACGAATAACTGCCAAACTTTAGAAGCGTGGAAAAGACAAGCACCTGCAGGACTTTACATGTATCACACGTCTTTACGGGTTTTCACAGTAAGCATGACTCCAAAAAATAATCGGCAGAATAAATGACCCAAAAATCTAATGATTCCGGACAAATCCTGGAATCATTTTTTTGTGTAGTATTCATAATCTCTGTGTGAGAAGGGCAATTGATGGCGTCGACTATCATTGATAGTATGGTCTATTGACATAACCTGATCCCGCACCTTCTAGTTTCAAGATGTTAATAACACTTCAGTCAAGACACTAAGCATTCAATTGCATATTGTCTGTTCACATTTAGTTTATACAGTTTAGATTAATTTACTTCAATTTTTACTAATCTTTCTAGTCTATAATTATTAATCTTAAAATCAATAACCTTAAATTCTTTGTCTTTATCAGTTTCATGCTAATTGTTATGATTTTGTTTTCCTAGGTAATTGTTTTTTTTTTTTGCCATCAATACACTTGCAATTCAAAGCCATAGCCAAAATCCCATCTTTTACTACATAAATACTTTGAAGTTAATACACCTGAAATGCAAAGTTTCATCAGTTTTCTATAGCTTTAAACTTCATAATGATCAAGGTATGATCAAGCAAATACTGGTGGTGGTGTAGGTTACTCAACCATGTCTCATTTCTCGCTAAACTAATCTGTGGCATAGTGGGCTTTATCGGAATATTGTCGCTTTCCATCACAGCCTCCGACATTGCATTCGACGCCTTTCTCACTATGGGGTATATTGTTGCCCCATTGCATGGCTCCCGTGACCTCCTTGCTGCGTGGCATATCATTGCCCTGTATCCAGCATTCGCAGTTGTACTGCTATACTGCATATTGTTGACTTGTATCAAGGCCTTCTCGCTAATCATCACATGATTGCCCTTATAATGGGCTCCTGCTCGTTTTCGCCATGTAACTTATCTTTGCTCTGTATCACGGCCTCCTTGTTACTTTGCGTATGGTTACATTGTGTCATGGATACCACAACTGACTTATTACATTGCAAATGTTGCCCTGTATCATGGCCTCCGCGGCCTTCTCGCTACGTAGCAAATCGTTCCCCCGCATCTAGCTGCATCCGGCTTTGTTGCATACAGCATATCATTGCCCCGCATTTACCCTCCGCTGCCTTTATCGCTATTTGGCATATCATTGCCCGGTATCTTGGCCTTCGCGGTCTTCATACTAAAATTGCAAAACATTGCCCTGTAAATCGCTTATCAAGGCTATCGATCGATGTGGCCTATCGTGGCTTTACACATCGCCTATCGGGGCTATCGATCGACGCGGCCTATTGTGGCTTTACACATCGCTATCAGGGCTATCGATCGACGCAGCCTATCGTGGCTTTACGCAGCACCTATCGTGGCTTTACACATCGCCTATCGGGGTTATCGATCGACGTGGCCTTACATATCGCCTATCGGGGCTATCGATCGACGTGGCCTATCGTGGCTTTACATTTTGCCTATCGGGGCTATCGATCGACGTGGCCTATCGTGGCTTTACGTGTCGCCTATCGGGGCTATTGATCCACATATAGCCTACCGTGGCACTTCACGATGAAGCATATTGTAAGTCTTATTCCTTTCATGGAAATCTGACATAAAATGTTATGCCTATCGTGGCTTTTATCTTGCCTATCGTGGCTTAAATTTTGGGGATTAATATAAATGGCGTTTATAGCCTAAGAAGTCTGATTCCTTCTTAACACCATTTCTTGTTTCAAAAAGCCTTCAAGTTACATGGCAAATTGTTGCCCGGCATCTGGCTCCTGCAGCCTTTATAACTATTTGGCATATCGTTGTCCTGCATCATGGCCTCGCGGTCTTCACGCTACATGGTAAAACATTGCCCCGTAACTGGCCTTTGCGGCCTTTATCGCTATATGGCATATTGTTTTGAAGTTTCTGGGTGTCTGCATGGGTAATTGATATGGGGTGAGGAGAAACGATTCCTACAAGAGTTGTTTGATGCCTCAATTTTAAGTCATGCCATAATTTTGGGGGAGACTATATCCTGAATGCTAAACTGTGATTTGTTATCATCAGGGAAGCGGTATAGGGTCTTAATGTGCAGGTCTAATCTAATTAAAATGTAAGTTTGTTCCTACTGCAACCAAAGCCTTAAATGGAGATAAAATACTGTGAGATTTGCCATTTGTGTTTTATGCATTTACTTATTGTTAGGTCCCAGTTAGTGCTGGGCCTGTGTTTGTTTTTTATGTTTTAGGTATGTTTTGTTATGTTTGTAAAACTTTATGAAGGGTATGTATTGTACGGAGCCCGTCTCATGACATTGTAAAACTTTTTTTTTTAATCGTGGCCACGAAATTAGCAATTCGTTACCACGAATTATTAAATTGTGGCCTCGTTTTAGTAATTTGTTACCTCGTTTAAGCTAAATCGTGCCCACGTTTTAGTAATTCGTTCCCTCGTTTAAGTTAAATCGTGCCCACGTTTTAGTAATTCATTCCCTCGTTTAAGCTAAATCGTGCCCACGTTTTAGTAATTCGTTCCCTCATTTAAGCTAAATCGTGGCCACGTTTTAGTGCCCAGAATTTCATTTAAACCATCGGGACATTAACATTACGACAATGCTAACACATATATTAAAAGATCAAATTCACTATACACATTATTAATGACGCATACTAAATGCAGTTTTATAAATTCCTGCCCAGAATTTCATCAAAATAATCGGAATTAGTGACGCTTATCGCAGCTCAATGCATTAATACATTGCTATTAAGGATACAATTCATACACCTTACGTGTATAAGTTACAGTTTATTTATAGTTTATTAAAAAACAAACAAACAAAAAAACATTGGGACATAACGTGAGCTAACGCATTGATACAGTGCTATATAAGGATCAAATTCATGCATCTTGGGTCTTAAACCTTTCATTAATCCTGCCCGGAATAAAAAACATCTGCTTAACGCATAAATACAGTGCTATTTACAGATTAAGTTTACTATATACCTTATTAATGAGTCATACTTAACATACAGTTTTATTAATAAAAAAACTTAACACAACCTAGGGACATTAACATGACGCTTAATGCATGCAAATGCATTAAATACAGTTCTATTAAGATCAAAATCACTATATACCTTATTAATAAGTTATATACATATTACGTTTGATTTATTCCTGCCTAGAATTAAAAAACATATTGGGACATTAACGTGACGCAGTAATAAATTAAACTAAATAATTCAGTGGCTTAAATATCACTAAAATAAAATAACTTAATAAAACCTCTTTATGTCACTTGGGTGATTTTTTTTAGCTGGACAAACCAAAATAAATGACAGAAAAAAGAAAAAGAAAATTTGTGTAATTATTTGTAATTATTGTGTAAATATTATTTAGGTGTATACATCAAATAAAATAAGTATTTAACTAACAGATTATTTCCAATAAATATCCTTAATATTTGTTGTAAATTGACGCATACAAAATGCAGTTTTATAAACTCCTGCCTAGAATTTCATTAAAATCATTGGAACATGCTTATCGCAGCTCAATGCATTAATATAAAATTCATACACCTTATGGGTCGTGTATATATAGTTTTATTAACTCCTGACCAGAATTTCATAAAAAAAAACATTGGGACATTAACGTGAGCTGACTCATTGATACAGTGCTAAGGATCAAATTCATACAGTTTTATTAATTCGTGCCCAGTAGGCTATTAAATAACCGGGACATTAATGTGATGCTTAACGCATTAATAAAGTGCTATTTTAAAGATCAAGTTTACTATATACCTTATTAATGAGTCATTCTATAGCCTAGTTTTATTAATTCCTGCGCAGAATTAAAAAAATATAGCTTAATGCATGCTAATACATTAAATACAGTGCTATTAAAAGATAAAAATCACTATAAACCTTATTAATGAGTCATATACATATTCTGTTTTATTTAGCCACGTCAGGCAAAATGTCAAAAGGTTTAAGGGTTGACGAATAAAAAAATTGGCATGGACTAAACAGTTAAGCGGCCGGTGTTGTGTGGAAGTCTGTTCCCCCTGTGTTTCCCTTTAGTGTAGTGTTTTTATAGCATTTTTATCACATTATACGTTTATTCTTTATATACATTGAAAGTTTTTTGCGCTCAAACAACGCTAAGAGAGAGCTTACGAATGGTCCAGGGCTGGGTTTCCTGATAACGATTAAACTTAGCACTTAAGAGCGCTTTCTACGAGCTACTTAACGAACATTTGTTGTTCATTTACGTGCGTTTCCCAAAGATGCACGTGAAACGATCGCTCGCAGCTGGATTTTAAGTGCTACTTACGAGGCGCTATCCGTTTGTCAAGTGCTGAAATGTCACCAATAGAATGACTCGAATTTGTAGCAGAAGGTTGTTTAGGCTAATGATCTTTAGCCTTTGTGCACTAATATTTTTATAATAATTTTTATTATTGTTCAATGACCTTTTAAATGTTTTAAAATTGTTCATAATGAAATATTCTTTTCCGTATTTAGTTAGGACTCGTCCCACTGCAAAATGCCTCCTGCATTTTATCTTATAGTTTAGAATTATTATTATTATTTGTAATATGTTATATGTATTATTAGGGATTATTGCATTGTACCGTAAATATTTATTTGGTTTCTTTAATCAGATGCCATACCCTTAAAAAAATTTTTTTTACTGTAGCCTAGAGGAATTATAGCAGCAATTGGTAGGAACCATTTATCAATTTGCTAGTACCAACTTTTACCATAATTGTACCAAATATGTTTTCCTTCTTTATTAATATGTGTTTAGTCAATTAAATTTGATTTCTTGTTTTAATTTTAAATATATTATATTAAAGTAATGTAAACAAATAAACAAAGAAAACCCCAATAAATAAATATAGCTTACATTTAAAACATTACATTATCGTTATTGCAGGAGTGCAATTTGCTGGTTGTCCTGCAGGTGACCTTGTAACACTGCTGTCTTACGATGCACTTATGAATGAACGATTACTCCAGAGCACTCGTAGATCTACGATGATTTTCAAGTGCTACTTAAGCTACGAAGCTTTTGGGAAACGGCCCGTAATTCTAAGATGATTCGTACGAACGTTTGTACTATCTACTTAGCCTTACGATGCTTTTGGGAAACCCGGCCCAGGGCTGCGTTCCCCGAAACCTTCTTAGCTTTACGTCGTTCTTAAGTTGTACCTTAAGCTGTACCTTATCGTTAATACGTGTTTCCCGAAACGTTCTTAGTTACGTATCCCTTCTGTAAGTCATTCGTTCGGAAGGTTGGTCTGGAGCACTCTTAGCCATACCTTATCCCACTTGACTCCACTAGGGGCCATGACTGTGATAAAAGTTTGTGTAGATTGCAGTCTATATAACTAAATATCTGTAAAAAAGTTGAAGTACACTCCGTGTTAAATTATTTTTAAATTTAAAGAATAAAACATTCACATAATAAGACATCATTAAACTGATGGTTGTTAGATTTTTTATTATTTTTTTCCAACTAAACATCAGCTGCGAACTATTATTACAGGCTTAAGAAACTATATATAAAAAAAAGATTTTGGGTGGAGGAGTTGGTGAAATTATGGCAGGCAGCAATACAACGAATCTTACCATTTCATTTGTGCATTACATATCCGTTAAATCTTTACTTTACCGGCTATTTTAGCTGCAATAAAACAAAGTAGAAAGTAAAAATTGCATGCCACGGGAGCACATTCATCACGAAATCATAATTGTTGATTTTCCATAATATTATCATTGATGTTAAGTCGACTTTGCATCAAAGTTTTTTTAATGTTTTCTAACTTTGAGGCAACTGCATGCCATATTCTTTATAAGAAACTGCTCCACTTGATTAGCTACTGCTTGTATAAGGTCAACAAATTTTCCACATTAAAACTAATCAAAGCTAAAATCTAAAGCAATCATAATATATATTTATATATTACATAATATATATTTTTATGTTATATTTAAGGTAAACAGACAGGCGCAGCTCCAGAAATGCGTCCATTAAGCTTTATCCGCATTGTAAACGCGCTGCTTGCGCATCCAGTGTCCAAGCACAATAAATGCGTGAACTAATGAACAACAGTTTGTTTTTAAATATTTTAAGTATAATGCACAGCCAACCCAGGTGACTTGCATGACCCACCTTTGCCCTGTGCAACGCATTTATTGGGAACCCCTAATATAAATTATCCTTTAAAGTAAAGGAATAATGGATGCATTGGAGCAGTTTATGCATGATACTTTTGGACATGAAGTTGCGGGTTTTGCACGCGTTTGATATAAAATAAAATATACAAAGTTTATATTTAGTTGTTTGCAGTTTGAAATATTTTTACAAGATATTCCTAATAAATGTAACTATTTCTGAAATGTTTATTTAATAAAGAACACCGCTATCTCATAACGCAGCGAAGTCCCTTTTACATAAAGTGAATAATTGATTGTTGAGCAATCGATATCAACCTATTCAGCACCATCGCCATGGACAGCACCTGGTAACGTCGTACGTAAGAAAGAATCCCGCTAAGGTACAGTTCGGGAAACACGCCTAGAAAAGGTATACCTGTAGTTAAGGTTTAACTTCAGAGTCTTCCTAGCGCGCTTAGAGACAACGTTATCAGGAAACGCAGCCCAGACCAACCTTACGAAAGTGTGACTCTACAGAAGATATACTTAGCGTACGAACGTTTTGGGAATCGTGCCATAGAGTTAAGAGAGAGGTTAAGGAATAGGTTAAGGACTACTTAGCGATTAGAACGTTTTGGGGAACCCGGCCCTGTTAGTTAAATACTTATTTTATTTGATTATATTATTATTATATTATTTGTATACACCTAAATAATATCTGTACATTTTACACAAAATTTCTGTTTATTTTTTTTTAATATTAAATCATCTATTTTGGTTTGTCCAACTAAAAAAATCACCCAAGTGATAAAGAGATTTTATTAAGTTATTTTAATTATTTATTTTAGTGATATTTAAGCCACTGAATTATTTAGTTTAATTAATTACTGCGTCATGTTAATGTTCCAATATGTTTTTTAATTCTGGCCAGGAATAAATAAAACGGAATATGTATATAACTTATTAATAAGGTATATAGTGATTTTGATCTTTTAATAGCACTGTATTTAATGCATTAGAATGCATTAAGCGTCATGTTAATGTCCCTAAGGTTGTGGTTAGTTTTTTTTTTATTAATAAAACTGTATATGAAGTATGACTCCTTAATAAGGTATATAGTAAACTTGATCTTTAAATAGCAACGTATTTATGCGTTAAGCATCATGTTAATGTCCGGATGTTTTTTTTATTATTCCGGGCAGGAATGAATTAAGACCCAAGATGTATGAATTTGATCCTTATATAGCACTGTATCAATGTGTTAGCTCATGTTTTGTCCCAATGTTTTTTTTTTAATTCTGGGAAAGAGTTAATAAAACTGGATTTATACACGACCCAGGTGTATGAATTGTATCCTTAATAGCAATGTATTAATGCATTGAGTTGCGATAAGCGTCACTATTCTGATGATTTTAATGAAATTCTGGGCAAAAATTTATAAAACTGCTTTTAGTATGCGTCATTAATAAT
The DNA here is from genome assembly GCF_030506205.2 of Paramisgurnus dabryanus. Lineage (NCBI taxonomy): Eukaryota > Metazoa > Chordata > Actinopteri > Cypriniformes > Cobitidae > Paramisgurnus > Paramisgurnus dabryanus. The sequence goes on from NC_133347.1 coordinate 33,159,872, forward strand.
GTGTATAGTGAGTTTGATATTTTAATAGATGTGCATTGTGTTAATGTCCCGATGGTTTAAATGAAATTCTGGGCACTAAAACGTGGCCACGATTTAGCTTAAATGAGCGAACGAATTACTAAAACGTGGGCACGATTTAACTTAATCGAGGGAACGAGTTAATAAAATGTGGGCACGATTTAACTTAATCGAGGGAACGAATTACTAAAACGTGCGCACGATTTAGCTTAAAGGAGGGAACGAATTACTAAATCGTGCGCACGATTTAGCTTAAACGAGGGAACGAATTACTAAAACGTGCGCACGATTTAATAATTCATGGGAACGAATTGCTAATTCGTGGCCACGATTTTAAAAAAAAGTTTTACCATGTCATCAGAAGGGCTCCGTAGTATTGACTTTGTACAATGTCAAAAACAAATATCCCAGAAAAGGAACTAATAAATTATATTACAAAAATATTTTTGTCTCGTATCTACCATCTGCGGCCTTCTCGCTACATGGCAAATCATTGCCCCATATCTGGCCTTCACTGTCTCTTGCTAAATGGCATATCGTTGCCCTGTATCTGGCCATCATTGCTATACTGCATACTGTTGCCACTTATCTTTGCCTCCGAGGCCATCTCGCTATATGGCATATTGTTGCCCTGTACCTGGCCTTCGTGGCCATTATTGCTGTACAGTTCTTTGTTTTCTCTATGGCCATATTCTACCATGGTCTTCACTCAGACCACTTTCACTACTTTGACAGATTATGAAAGCTCGATTAGTCCTTTGTGTAGTGTTCTTATGCTTTAAATGCCTTTGTCTAACTAAATATTCTTGTCTTTGCGAATGTCTTAGGATCTTCAGAGAAACACTTCAAATGCAGTATTTATCATTTCTTCGTATATCCTTTAGGGGGTAGGATCCGCCCCTGCCTTCATCTCAGGCAGGAACTGCGGAAAGCTACAACCCTTCGACTGAGTTATGGACGGGGTTCTACGCCAAAGAACTATATCATAGCTGCATCCTATTGCTTACGAATTGTTAAATAAATGCTATCAAATGTTACATTATCTCCTGAGTCTTTCTGGTAGAAATGAAAGCTATAGCGTAGGTTCTACCAGGAAGACTAAATGCCACATCATTTATTACATTTTGATCTAGCCAATCATCACTTGACTCTTGGTGTATATAAGTTCCCTGCTCAACCTCTTTTGCGTGTGCAGATGCTGACGCTGATGTTCACCTCCATCCTCCCCACCACCACCACCAGGTTGGCCCTATCCATACATCGGGGGTAGGCTCCGCCCTGCCTTCATCTCAGGCAGGAACTGCGGAAAGCTACAACCCTTCGGCTGAGTTATGGACGGGGTTCTACGCCAAATAACTATTTCATAGCTGCATCCTTTTGCTTACAAATTGTTAAATAAATGCTATCAAATGTTACATTACCTCCTGAGTCTTTCTGGTAGAACTATTTTGAATTCAATGAAAAACTTTACTAACAAATTCATAGGACAGCGATGGGAAAGAAATTTGCCACAGCCTATGGCAAAATTTATATGAAGATGTGGGAGGAATCTTTTCTTAAATGTAAACAGCTCCCCCTAGTGTATCTTAGGTTCTTAAATTATATATTTGGTAATTGGACCAGAGGAGGACTTTCAGGCTTTCATTAGGGTTTTAAACACACAACATTCCAGGATTACAACTACATATAATGTACAGAGGGACAGTCCAGAGTTTTTAGACACTCAAGTTTTTTTTTTTTTAACAGCCTTTTAAGAACTATTAAGCTTTGGCTACCAATGTGTTTTTTTAAAGAAACCGACAGATATGTTTTACTACATAAGAGTTGCTATCATCCAAAAAACACTTTTAAAGGGATCATAAAGTCTCAATTAATACGATTCCATAGAATTTGTACTTACCCAAATTATGTTGAGGAAGTAACTCAGATCTTATTCAGAGTCCCACGAACAAGGAGATATTCTGCGAGATTCCTAAGAATAATTAAGAGTGAGGTAAAACAGACTTTTTAGAAATAGATCACAGAATATGATTAATAGAACAAATGAAGCACGTTTGAGATCAGATGCTGAAATCATTCCTTTGGTTCTCACCTTCTCTGATCAATTAGGGACCTTCACGAGGGAGTTTAAAATGCATTTTGTAGGACACTCAGAAGAACGTTGCACCCTTAACCCAGTATAAGAAAATTTCAGCCTATAGGAAGAACAAAAATCTAAAATACTTTTTTTGATTAAACAAAAGAAGAAAATAGCACAGGGAGAGACTGGATATAGAACCTTGAGATTTAGGAAATGTATTAAAAATTCAGTCGGGTTAAGGGGTTCCAATTTTTCAGATGATGGATTTTAATAAATCAAACTAGGTCTACTTGATACAGTGCACAGATTGTGGAAAGATATACATAGGTGAAACTAAATACACCTTAAAAGAAAGATATTAACAGCATATTAATCAAATACAAAAACGAAGAAAGAACACCGTATTGTATAATAATTTTAAATTACATGGGTTGAATAAATAAAAAAATCCAAGGTGTTGAAAGTAACAGACAGTGGACTAAACAGCAAAGACAGAGAGCAGAAAGAACGTTGATACGGTTATTAGATGCTTACCATCCAAAGGGATTAAATGAGACATATAGTCCCATTTAAAATCAGATCCACATTGATTTGAGGTTCTGTAATGGGAGAAAAGGGAATTGGGGAATTTTAGAACGGTTCTGTAATATTAGGGACTTGTGGTTTTTGGGGAGGTTGGTAAGGTTGACTTTGGAACAGAGAGCGTGTGTACATGGGTATATTAATGAAATTTTTTTTGAAGCATCCTGAGGAGTGAAGCACTTATGAGTGGAATACCACTATAGCACTTATTATTTTATTTTGTCACTATTTTTTGTTTTGTTTTTTTCAGTGTGTATTGATTTTTTTTACAACATTTTTAATTTTCTTATTTTGTAAAATTCCCTGTCTATTGTCCTAACCAACCCCCAAAATCAGGAGAGCCCCCAACCTTCAGCAGACTATCGTCTAAGTCTGGCAGTGGTTGGAGACCTGTCTTAGCTTGGGCTCTAGTTACAACAGGACATGACAGGTTAACATCAGCATTGGCAAAAACATTGTCAATCTTTTTGGTGGTTTGCAGCAGTTCATATAACACTGGTAAGTCATGGCCAAGAACCATTTCAGCAAGCAAATTGTCCACTATTGCAACATTCAATAGATACATTTGGTCACAAATACCCACAATGACTTCTGCTTGAGGATACTGCTTTATTTCCCATGTACACATTGGACAGAGGTGGTATACACATAATTTATATTAGACACAAACAGAGGTGTAAAGTACTTGAGTATTTTTACTTGATTACTGTACTTAAGTATTATTTTGGGGTATTTTTTACTTTACTTGAGTACAATTTAAAATCAGTACTTTTACTTTTACTTAATTACATTTATTTAGAAAAAAAGAGTACTTTTTACCCCTTACAATTTAATTTACAGTCAAAAAGTACTTATTTTTTAGAGATCACTTTATTCTATTTCCCTTACTTACATTACCTTATAAACACGTAATATTCTATAAAAAAAAAACACAAAATAATGAATATCAATCAATATAATGATATGTCATAGTAGATAACTAATAGAGGCACAGTTAAATTAACCATGTTTTTTGTGGTAAAAGTGTAGTAACCATGCTTTTTATTAATTTTTATATAAACATAAACAAGTAATATTCTTTTAAATAATAATATACACAAAATTATTAATATCAACCAATATAATGATCATAGATAATAGAGGCATAGTTAAATCAACCATTTTTTTGTGGTAAAAGTGTAGTATGGTTTTTATTCATTT